>NC_136298.1:4580102-5163064 GCF_964198595.1 Lampetra fluviatilis
GGAGCCGGTCATGAGCACACTGCCCAGGTATGGGAAACTCTCCACTCTCTCCACAACTGCCCCATCACCGATTGGGAGTTGTGGGGGTGGGAGTGTCCGATGGTACAAAATACCCAGGCAGGTGCTTAGTTTTGGTGGGGCTGATGCTAAGGCCCCATCTCTTAGTGGCACGCTCCAGTCTAAGCAGCAGCGTCTCCAACTCCTCTTCTGAATGAGCAGCTATTACACACGTACACTCACACACATGCATACACACGCACTCACACACACGCTTACACACACGCACGCACGCTCACACGTTCACACACTCTCACGCACGCACACACACACGCACACACACGTGCTCACACATACGCACGGACACACGCTCTCATGCACGCAACAACAACAACGGCCATTCGCCACTAATTGGCGGTGACGTCACCACGACGCTTGTGCCAGGCTATGTGCACGTTGAGAAGTGTCGAACGCCCGCTGGCAGGAGGTCACGGCGCAGAACCAGGTGTCATGTATCGAATGACTGACACACACACACGCACTCACATGCACGCACATACACACACGCACACATGCTCTCACTCACGCACACACGCGCACATGCTTTCACATGGACTCACGCACTCACACACAAACATCCCCTGTAGAGCCTTAACAGACTGTTGGGGCAAGTGCTGTCCGCCTTCATAGTAGCACCTGTGAAAGCTGACACGGCACACTAGGGGTTGGGTGGCCAGCACCGCGCCCGGCCGCCTTTGTCTCTCTAGTCGCGATGATGACACACCGCAGCATGTACTCATTTGAGGCTGAGCACACTCATCACACGGCAGCAATTGCCTTGTCAGCGCTGAATTCCGCGATGTCAAACTCCACCACTGGGGGGCAGCTCAACACCGGGTCAAGTACACGTGGTCAATTTCAGTGTGCTGAGGAAATGATCACAATAATTAACAATAATAATCTACAGCCACGCGGCAATCCACTGCTAGATGAAGGCCGGCCCCTCCCTATGCCGTGCGTCGACAAGCGGGGTTGTTTGACCGTACTTCACCACGCTGGTCGGCGCGGGTTTGGCGAAGTGGGGGAACCCCGGACACGTTCAGATTTCACTCGCCCGCCGATGTCAGGTGAACGGGTTCGTAGCGCGGGGTGGTTGACAATTCCGACGCAAGTGTGTTCCGATAATCCCCACGACCGGCATGGGGAGAAGTTCATCCCAGCAGTGGATTGTAATTGTAATCATTGTGAGCACAAGCGCTGGCTCACACATCTCTCGCCAACTGATGTTGGCCGTGGCTGGGAGTCGAACTCTCGAAAGTCGATTTCAATCGCAATCTTGAACTCGATCACGTAAACTACATGCAGCATGTCACGACATTTCAGATGACTCCACATTCGTTGTACGTACGTATGTATGTTGAACTTCTTTTGCAGCGTACATAGCCAACCGTGCTAATTGTGCACCTTTAGTGGGGCAATGTGGGAAGAGTTCTGCAGACAAAGATAACAACATTGTGATGGTGAAGAAGGTACAAGTGCAGCCCTGCATCTGCTCGCTCAGGGCCACTGCTGACAGAAGAGAGCTCCACTTCCTACATGCGGCCTTGCGGACCACCGGTTGGCAACCACCAATTATTTGGCCTATAATTCCTGGGAATTTTGTTTCATTTCAATGACTGGGAAGTGATATTTCCGGCACCTCTGCTTCGCACGGTTGGCTACGTACGGCGCGAAAGAAAGTTCAACTACTCTTCCATACCGACCAGACGTCTCGCAGGAGACTTGCGTACGCGCGCATGTGGACGATCCCCTCCGTTGACGTAGATATAACGAGCGCGGCACAACAACGCTCGCCTGTCGCAGAGCGAGACAGAGAGAGAGAGAGATTCCCCCGACGTGTGTCGTGCGATCGGGAGGCGCGGCTGGTTGTTCGTCCGCGAGGCGAGGGCTTATTTTTGTTAAGTTTTGCAAGCCGACCGTTTTGCTGTCCGCTGTTTCCCACAGTCACGACGGCACCCTGGTGAGCGTGCGGTCCCGGGAGGAGATGTCCTGGCTCTGGGACTTTGGCAGCCGCCAGCCATTCTGGATCGGTACGACACCGCGCGCGGGCCTTCGTTGGTTTTTATTCCAGAGTGCACTGCTCGTCCAGGGGTCGGCAACCCGCGTCTCAGGAGCGGCATGCGGCTTTTTGGCGTCCCCCTTGTGGCTCTTTGGCTGTCCCTGTTGCGGGCAGCCGTTTAGAAAAAACTAAAACTTGAATCTTCTTGGTTCTTTCGGTAAAGTCACGTAGAAGGGAGATAATAAAGTAATATAAATATAAAACAATAACAATTATCACGACGTTTTGACGGCAACACAAGCAATCATCATCGGGTGTGAAAGCCAGTGTTGCAGTCGGAACGTCGTGATAATTTTCATTGTTTTATATTTATATTATATTATTTTATAATCTCCCTTCTACGTGACTTTACCGAAAGAACCAATAATATGAATCCCTGCAGTCACGAAAGCTTTCAATTTAAACCTAAATCTTCAGCATAATTTAACGTAAAGATTATTGATTAAATATGGCAGGGAATGGGTCACTATGGAATGTCCTGGTGACAACAGGATGTACAACAGTCAAACTGTATTATCTGCTGTATACCTGCTTCTGTGTTTGTCTACAAGTAGCTCTGCGTGAGTGATGTGGCTATCGGAAACTATTTTGGGCAAAGACCAAAAAAATTGTCTCTTCTTCTTTGAAAGGTTGCCGACCCCTGAGCTAGTCCAATGCAGAATAATAACACTAAATAAATT
This sequence comes from Lampetra fluviatilis, assembly GCF_964198595.1. NCBI lineage: Eukaryota > Metazoa > Chordata > Hyperoartia > Petromyzontiformes > Petromyzontidae > Lampetra > Lampetra fluviatilis. Next base: position 4,582,899 of record NC_136298.1, read on the forward strand.
TAGATTTAATATTTCATTTATTTCAGCAGGAAGGTGCCCAATAAGCTGTTAGGCTCTATTTTTTCATGTGTGTCCTGCGACTGTTCTGTATGTTGTGCCGCGTGTTATACGCTACGGGGCTTGGTCGTGATCGTGGTTTCGTCGGTCGCGATGCAAACGGCCAGCATCGGTACAGTGCTCTGCCTCCGCCCCCCCCCTCTGTCTATTTAAGGCCACCACACAGAGACGATCACCCCTCTCTGTTACCTGTGTTGCTCCCGCTATGTATCTTGGTGATATCTGTCTGCTAATATGTCTGTCTATAGTTTTCTGGTTAGATTTTATGTCGCTATTTCATTATACCTGATGATGATTGCTTGTGTTGCAATCGAAACGTCGTATTCTATTATTTAATTTAATTTATTATTTTATCTTTAGCCGTGACTTAACCGAAAGAACCAAATAATAATTCCTGCAGTCACGAAAGTTCTAAAATTAAGAGTGCTCTGCAATGTTACGGGAATAGGGAACCGGTCGGAAACGATAAAACTAATAATGCAAAGCGTCACGAATACTCTTTTACGAACAAAAAATATAAAGGAAGGAAAATTAAATGTCATTTAACAAAGCAAACGCAATCATAATAATAATAATGCAACAACAATAATAATAACGCAATCTGCTATTCACGCAGTATTTCACGGACATAAATGACTTTGACGGAGGCGCGGGGGGGGGGGCAATCTCGGCGTCGCTCAAAAGCCAGGCGAGGGAGGAGGTGTGCGCGGCCTTGAAGCGCCCCCTTAGAGGTCTGCGTGATGTTGAGCGCCGCTGCGAATGTGTGTCAGTGGGCTAAGGCGTTCCAGACGGCGGCGAGCTGCCACGGAGATAGCGAGGCACGCCGGGCAGGGTGGCGGCGTGGTGGTAAACGCCACGGTGCTTCACGGCAAGAAGGGCCCGGGTTTGATTCCAAACTCGAGTGCATCCCCGTGTGAAGTGTGTAGACTCCTACCCTTGTTCTGCATGGGTTTCCGTTTCCTTCCATAGCTAACACTATAAAACTAAGCTAGTTTTTATCTTACGAGGGAAGGCACACTCAGCTACGTAGCTCCAGAAGCCACCTGGCCACAATGATAGTTCAACGAAGCGGCTTATCACATCGAAATCTAGAGCAGCCAAATACTCTTAAATGCATGTTTCGAAATGTAGAGGGAAAAACCGGTGAACCCGGAGAAAAATCCACGTGACCACGGGGAGAACAAAGTGGTCTCGGCTCATCCAGGTTTTCTTTTGCCCCGTGGTGTTCATCTCAGGGCTATTTTTGGAATACGGTCCTGGTCCATTCTGAGAACGTGTCCCAGCCAGCCGAGTGTCCGTCTCTCGGTGTCTTGTGTGTGACACTAGGACAAGCGGTCTTCTCGTGCAGTTCGGTGCCGTGGGTTTTGTTTGGCCGGAAGAATGCCGCAGCAGATTCTCCTGTGGAGGCATCTGTTATGGGAGGACCCCATCCTCTCCGTGCCAACTCTCTGAGCCACACAACGGCACCGATTTAACGTTGCTGTTTTCCAGCTGGATATACAACTTATATATATATTTATAAAACAATATAAAGTATTTTTAAAAGGTACATTTCTAAACCGGGAGCCTCTTCCGGACGGTGCACAGGCCTGAGCGACCGGCAGGAGGAGGGCAGCTGGCAGTGGACCAACGGCGACCCGGTCACCTTCACCAACTGGCGAGGGGGCGGCCGCTCCGACCGCGACGCGGCCCCTCACAGCGGCGGGCGGCGGCGGAGGCCCCGCGGGGGGGCCCACGGTGGCTGTGTCCTGGCCCAGCAGAGGGGGAAGTGGGCCAGGCGGGGGTGCAGGGGGGGCGCGTCGCTCCCCTACGTGTGCGTGCGAGAATGATGCCCTCCCCTTCCCGACGGAAGGCAAGGCAAGGTTTGGCTGTGGTGGGGGGGGGTGAGCGGGGAGGGGAGGTTGTGGGGGGGGAGGCTAGAAGGGGCGGCCACAACGTGAAGATTCTCTTCCAAGCAGGAATCTCGACCACGAAACTCCACCGGCATCAACTCTCCGCCACCGCCGCCGCGTGTTGCCGTTCGGCGCGATGCCCGCGACGTTTCGCTCCACGTGTGTGCCCCACGCGCTCGATCACCGATCGAATCGAAGCTCCCCAACGCGTGGTTACAGCAAGTGTGGACTAATCGCCATCTGTTTCCATCTGTACGATGCTTGAGCGTTGTTGTCCCCCACGCTCGCTCGACGCGTGGAGTTTCTCCGGGTGCTCCGGTTTCCTCTCCACGTGACTAAACAATAAACGCAACTCATCACAGATTGGCTGAAAGCATCTTTTCGAATAAAAATCTAATGTAGAAGCAGCGGCAGCACCCTCCTGATGAAGAGTCCTGTGACTCAGCGTGGCTCTCCTAGATAATTAAGCTTGATGGAGTATGACTATACTTCACCACGCTGGTCAGTGCGGGTTGGTGAAGGTGGAGGAGTTGTAGGGGGGGGGGGGTTTGGTGGTGTTCCCAGGACCGGTTCTGATGTCACTCGATGTAAGCGGTAGACGAGAATCGTGCGCCAATCGCTGCACCACCACTCCCCGCTGCGATTAACTCCTTCCAATTCCGATGACGTACGTGTACGTCGTCAGTTTTTCGCGTGCGTCAACGGAACGGAATCGGAAGTAAAAGGCCGCGCGGCAGGGCGAGTGGCACAGTTTGGCGCCAGCTGTCGTAGAGCGGCGGCGGTCGTGTCGTCACGGTTCTCCGCGGCGAGTAACGACGTCTTTAAAAACAGCGGCGCTACGACGCCTCCCCAATTAACGTTGAGCCTCTTGCGCGTTCTGAGATTCAGCGGTGAACGGGACCCCCCCCCCGCCCGGCCCCCACCCCCACCCTGCAACTTGCAGACGTCTTGGAGCGGGGTTCTCGCGCGAGACGTGTCGATGGGAAAGTGTTCGGAGCGACTTTCGAAACGGCCGCAAAAACACCACCGCACGTCCCGTAAGAGGAGACCATTCGTTTGAATCGCGTTCTTGCCTCGAAGCTCAGACCGAACCGTGCTCTGCTCGCTCCCGTCGTCGTAAACTCCTCCCGTAGCCTAACCTAGTGGTGGTGTTGCGCACGCGTTTTGTAACGAAACGAGAGTTATATTTTTTAAAAAGCAGTATTTGTTGCCAGTGTATATTCACGGGACGTGTTTCTCGACGTATGCTTGCGGTTACAGGTCCGTCTGCGTTCCCACCGCATTGTGTAATAAATCGACTCCAACTTACGCCGAGTCGTGTACGGCATTCACGTCTACGACATTGTAATAGTTTACAGCCCTTTGTCGATACACTGCCGGACGAGGGCTCTGAAGACACCACGACGGTCAAGGGTTGTTTAACCATACTTCACCACCCTCATCGGTGCGGGTCGGTGACGTGGGTCACCGTGCTCGGCTGTGAGCCGTGCCCCGGAATTCAAACTCGAGTCACTGGGTTCAAAGCTGAATATGTTCCTGTGCATGCGTGATAGTTAAAGTGTCATTTGTTGGCCGGTAATAATGTGATACATAGAGGACTGCAGAGCTTGGGAGGAAGGAATTCGGCGCCCTTCTGCTGCCGTTGCCTCTCCGATTGACTGGGGTTTTCCGCGGCCTCTGCAAAAACCGCGCAAATGACAAACTCCGCGGAGTTGTGATGGCATTGTCACCCGATGGGGCGATGCGATGGACACACCACATCAGCTGCTCGTTCAAGGCCAAGTCGACAAAGCGAAGACCATAACTGGTTCAGACATCGCTCCCCACCGGAGTATGTACGTCATGCACGTTCAACTTCTTTCGCACCGTGCGTAGCCAACCGTGCTAATCGGAGGTGTGGGGGCAGTACGACAAACGAAACGCAAAAAGCAGTTCTAAAGAAATTAGTTTTCAATCTAGATGATGGTTTGAAAGCGCAAGGCTCCAGTGGCCTCCTAATATCGGCAGGAAGAGCGTTCCAGACGGCCACAGAAGCGCAGCTGAAAGGGCGATGCAGTGACCACCGTTTTTGTTCGATGGCTACCCAACATCCGCACCGATGTTAGAGGTGGCCCTGAGTCGAACTCAGGTTGTCAGGTTCGTAGTGTGGTGCTGATCACCACTACTCCACCTCTCCCACAGCTTTGTATCGTATCGTAGCGTATCATCATGATCATCAGTCATCATCTGTCCACTAAGGACTTTTTTAAGACATCGCCATCTTTCAACTTTTTTTGTCGATGCAACAATCCACATGCAAAGAGCCACAGCTCTTGTGCCAGGCTAGGTGCACTTTGAGGCCATCACGTGAAGTATTGATGGCTCGCCGGCTGGCAGGAGGTCACGGGACAGACCCAGGTGTTGTGGGTTTAACCGACTGAGATGACTGACGAACGGGCACCACCTGTGCTCCCCCACTCTTGCCAACACACGCATCCACAAAGACACACGTGCACACACACACATACAATTACAAAGACACAGATTAATGGTTCTGTCTCAAAACTCATTGGGCCAAACCAAGTATTCCCGAGTGCCAATAGTAGCTTGTGGCCAATGCAGTTAAGAGCAATATGTCAACAAAACCGGCGTCTTTCGCATGCAAATGCCTGTAATTCATCACGTCATTAATTACATTTGGCAAGACCTGGGCGGCTTTGGCAGAGCGTGGGATTTAAAAAAAAATCCGGTTTTAGTCGGCAGCGCCAGTGAGTACAGCCTCGTCCGAGTTATAGTCCAACACCCGCACGACCCCCATTCTCTAGCTCGTGTTTGTGTGCACACGTGTTGTTGTCAATCCACTGCTAGATTGGTGGTTCGTTGGTGGGGGGTGGGTGGGGGGGGGTAGGTACGCGTGAACGGACTTCGCCGCGCTGGGCAGTGTGCGTCGGTGAATGCGGGGAGCATAGAAATACGGTACAACGATGGATGTGGGTGCATTTGTGCTCCGCTACCCACCGCTTTACCCCCATAGCAGCTTGTAATGGACTGTTGTTTTTGTTGTTCACGTCGCCCATCCGAGCGCAATCCAGGCTTAAAGCCTGCTTAGCTTACGAGATGTGACAAAGTCGGGTTTTTTTTCCCATCAATTTGGCCATCGGGACTTGTTTTTGTGATTAATACTTGCCCCCGCCATAGGAATGTGGAATTTCCACCACTGGCGCATGGCTGAAAACGGATAACGATCACCGTCCCACTGCTAATTTGAGCAGGAAATTACGTTGACTGATTATATTTTTTTAAATCTTGATTTGTTATTGAAGTCGAGTGTGTCTGTCTACTCCGTTGAGCGTGGGGCCGATGTTCAGTTGCGTTGGCAAACGACTGCTGCAGATGATAATGGATTGAGTCTGCTGATGCTGCTGCTGCTGATGATGATGATGATGATTAAATGATTGCATATGAATTACATTGAAATAATGATGGTGCCTCTAACCTATGACGATGATAAGTCTGCTGATGATTGATTGAGATGATTCGGATGAATATGATAACGATCAATCGTATGTCTCTGCTTTCGCTGCTGATTATGATGATCGCATTTGCTTCCGACGACGATGATGACTTGTATATGCTGTTGTTGTCTGATGCTGGCCATGATGATGTCACACTCGACGTGAACACAACCTGATGGTTTGATCATACACCTGCTCTTTACCCACAAAGACAAAGGTGCCGCTACAAAGCCCGTACGGACCCGTGGGGTAAAAGTGCTATTGACAACTGTTCATTCCGGCACGACCCGAGAGCGGTTACACATCGGGGCCAAGTACGATAACTCATTTAAAGTCGATCCGTCACTCGAGTAGAGGTGGCATGGACTGCTTCAGGTGACGTTAGCCGTGGCCCGGAATTGGAACTGCGGTCGTTGGGTTGGTAGCAATCACCGCCCATGCACAAACAAAGATGAAGATCCCCCGTATAGCCTGTGACAGGCTGTTGGGGCAAGTGTTGTTCGCGAGCACCTATGAAGGCCGGAACGGTACACGAGGAGGTGGGTGGGGAGCACCGCGCCCGACCGCCTTTGTCTCCCCGGTGTCGATGTTTACTACACACCGCACCAGGTACTCATTTGAGGCTGAGTCGACCTAAGGGAGGCCAAAGACCGGTTCAGATATTCGCCACCGGTGTTGGCCGTGAGCGGGAATCGAACCCGGGTCGCCGGGTTCATAGTGCAGCGCGCTAACCACTACACTACCGCTTCACACACACACAGACATACACACACGTACACACACACACGTACACACGTACACACACACTCGCATCCCAACTCGAACCCCAACCCCATCGCGTTATGACGAGGCGCAAGGCGTCCGGGCAGGAGAAAAAAGAGACCATCATCACCACCACCACCATCACCACCACCATCACCACCACCACCACCATCACCACCACCACCATCACCACCATCAACCCCCGGCACAATCTTATCTTGGACATCGGCCACTAAATGGCCCAAGTGGCCGTCTTCCCACGTTCCCTCTTCTTCGTGGTGTGGGAACGTCGATTTGCATGACAAACCACAGGCAGGGCGACAAACCCCGTAGCCTCCCACACCCCTCCTCCTCCTCACCCGCCCCCAGATTCACAGGCGCCGGGCAGTGTCGCTGTGTATTGAAGTTGCGAGCGATCGTAACGAGAGAGAGAAAGAACCACCTGGCGAATCGACGATTTGGTTTTGCGAGTTCCCAAATTGAAACTGCGTGTTGACAGCGATAACGTAACTTGGGGGGGGGGGGGTGGGGGGGGAGGTTGGTGCGTGTGTTGTTGTTGTTGTTTTTATTTACTTGTTACTCTTTCCATTCCTTGAGGGTTTGACAGCGATTGACGATGCGGCGAGACCACCCCCCACCCCCGTGGTGATGCGATCGGGCGGGTAAGAGCCAGCGGACTCGACCCACAACAGGAACGGGCGCACGAGTTTCAATCCTGCATGGATTCGGCGGGTTCAATACTCGTGATGGTGTCAACGTACAAAGCGCCCTGAAACAATCGTTCTCGGGGTTTGACTCAACCCCATCATCATCATCGTCATCCCTCTGCGGCCGCTACTTTGCGGAGAGTTCAACAGCATGTACGTATGTGTGTTGAACTTTCTTTCGCACCGTACGTAGCCAACCGCGCTCATCGGAGGTGTGGGGGAAGGACAACAAACTAAACAGAGAAAGCAGTTTTAAAGAAATTAGTTTTCATTCTAGATTTGTTTTCTTTAATATATGTGTGTCAAGCGGCCAGCTACAAACAGCACCGTCACAGTGGTAATAGATAGGAGTGTAACACGTGCCTTGAATCGAACAATGTTATATGAATACGAAGAGCTGGGGGAACACGGTTCTAAATAATTGAGTTTTCAATCTCGATGATGCATGGCTCCAGTGGCTTCCTAATCTCGGAAGGGAAGAACGTTCCAGACGGCGCGTCTGGAAGCGCCACGCGATACGGTTACCACCGTCTTGGTTCGATGGCCAGCAGCCAAAAGCCGCTGCTGCCGTTGCTGCGACGAGGATGGTCGGAGGTCGCGTGACGATGATGATGATGATCGTCGGATGCTGATACGCGTGCCCCCCGCCATAAAAATGTGGAATGTCCACCGCCGGCCCAGAGAGCTGTGATCTGGCGATGATGAGCGCAGCCGCAAATGCGACTCGACGTGACTCGGGTTCGCGTCAGCTGCGTTGCGACATTCGCCCGGAACGAGTTGGGCCCAGCTGTAACTCCTCGTCAGTGCCCTACCTTATACCGGTAGCAACCCACTGGTTACACCAGCCCACAGGGGATTATTGTGTCCGTCCGTCGTGCAGGGAGGGGCTGGGTGGGGAGGGGCTGGGTGGGGAGGATGAGGAGGGGCTGGGTGGGGAGGGTGAGGAGGGGCTGGGTGGGGAGGGTGAGGAGGGGCTGGGTGGGGAGGGTGGGGAGGGGCTGGGTGAGGGGTGGGAGGGGTGGGGCTGGGTGGGGAGTGGCTGGTCACCCCGTGGTGCCGTTATTAAACTCAACGTTTAACCTACTCACGCCGGCTTGTGCCCGCCCTCACAGTCGGGCATATTTGCGGAATATACCACGCCGCCGTTGACCCTGGCCATTGACCGAGCAACCCAACGTTCCTATCAGCTCCCTCCGCAGAAATGTGTTTTACAGATCAATTCAGACCTTATTGGTCACCCCCATGCCTTTATACATCTCAACGTCCATCCGACAAAGTCTCATCACGAGGGTGAAACACAAATTAATCGACACATTTTCGTTGGCCCGTATTGAAACGGCTGTACGCCGTATGGACCTGAAAACTCAATTCCCCATGTACAACAATACGGGCTGCTAAACCGAATGGATTGACAGCTATCTAAAGGTGACTCTGAATCAGAATATGTATTCATGGTGGAGAAATCCGATGAGCTACAAAGCTGTTTTTTTTCCCGCAGATGTCCAGTTAGCTACTCAAATGTGAACGAACCTGCAACACAGAGTTGTGTTTGCGGTGACGGCACTTTTATCTGACGGATTATTATTACCCGGGCCTCGCCCATCAAGTCAGGGAGACGCAACCCAGAGCAGCACGAACGACTACATTCCTGCGCTCCTCGTTAGCCCGGTTGGCTACGTACGGTGCGATAGAAGTTCAACGTACGTACGTGTGCAGTATATTCAAATACGAAAACGCCTGTTGTCCTCGCAGCTGCGGGTCGGCTTCCGTCCAGTAAATTAGCAACGATACAAACTCAACACAATCGTCAGTACCACTGCGTGTGTGGCCCTAACAGAGAGAGGGAAAAAAAAACATTTAATAGGTGACGTTTCGGGCAATGGCCCATTTTCTTCATGACACAAGACTGATAATTTAAATGAGTACTTCCGAAGAGAAACGCGTCACGTAATCCATGCGTATGCATGCTTTCCCCTAACTTGTTTAAATGCACTCGTGTGGGAGGGCGACGTGGTCTAATTCCAGCCGGATTCGGCCCGGTCGGCGATCTGGAAAATAATTCTACACCCGGCACACCACATCAAGTAAACATAAGCATTTGCTACGGATACTCCGGGCGCCACGGTGGCTAGGAGATGTTAACTACCTCGCCCGGTGTGCAGGAGTGCGTGGGTTCGATCCCGACCCTGACGCCTGTTGCATTTTTTGGAGTTTGCGTGTCTCTCTCTCTTTCTCCCCGTGGTCGCGTGGAATTTTCTACGGGTCCTCCGGTTATTCCCTCCACATTTAGATTCAACATCACCACGCGTTTAGAGTATTTGGCTGCTATAAATGTCCACGTGACAAGCCACTTCACTGAGCTATCATTTGTGGCCAGGTAGCTTCCGGAGAAGAGCTGTAGAGCTCAGTGGGGCTGTACCTGGGGGTGGGGGAAATAGTTCATAGTACTACTACAGAGGCACTTGCTAAGATTTGTCTTTGATATCCATTCCCTGTTGCGGTGTATAGCAAACATCGCCACTCGGGAGACAAATGCGGACGGGCGTGGTGCTGGCCACCCACCCGCTTGCGTGTCGTTCCTGCCTTCACAGGTGCTCGCTGACAGCACTTGACCCAACAGTCTGTGAAACGGCTATACGGGGGATATTTGTCTTTGGTGTCCATTGTACTGAAACGCAAGGTTGTTACCGGTATCCACCTTCTCCGCCCCTCACCTCTGATCCCACACCTCTCTCTCAACGCGTTATGTTCCATTACACGAGCAGTCTTTTTCATCGCAAGGCCCCGCGGGTCACTGGGGGCCTTTTAGTGCGGGCCCCAACAACAGACAACGCGTGAGATCACCTCCCATCATCGTCGTGCTGCTGTCAAATCCACAAATGTGTGACGACCCTCGCACACTGACGATGTCTTATCGGCCAAAGTGGCACCCCCTCTGACAACGAGTGAAGAACACGACGTTAGACCGACAGATTCGAGACAGAGAGAGAGAGAGAACGGAAGAGGCAGTGCTAGGAAGAGGTGGTTTAGAAGCGGTGAGCCAGGATTGAAGGGCCCTGGAGTGGACGTGGAGATGATGATGATGATGGCGATGGCCCATGGGACACGGGAGGAGTGAGCGGAGGAAGAGGAGTCAGGAAGGGAGGCCACACGAGGCTGGGGATGTCCAGGAAGAAGATGAGGAAGGCGAAGATTACCAGATGCCAGACTTTGCAACCATCCCAAAACTGGAAGATTTGTTTCGTTACAAATAGGGTCATGAAAAAATAAACGTATTGTATCTTGATTTGTAGCTTTCGTGACTGCAGGAATCCATACTCTTTGGTTCTTTCGGTAAAGTCACGGAGGTAGAAAAATAAAAGATCACGACGTTTCGATCGCAACACAAGCAATCGTCATCAGGTGGGAGAACTACATCTGTTGTTTCTTGCTGTAATTGTCCCACCTGATGACGATTGCTTGTGTTGCGATCGAAACGTCGTGATCTTTTATTTTTTTACCTACGTGACTTTACCGAAAGAACCAAACAGTATAAACGTATTGTCTTTGGTAAATATCAATAAAAATGTGTGAGGTATGAACGGGGGGGGGGGGGCGATGGGGGTAATCGCCCCCCCCCCTCAATCCGCCCCTGTCCCTCTCCCTCACTTTCACCAACTCGCTCCACCAGCGTGGTGAAGTATGGTCAAAACAGCCCTCGCGGCGGCCCGCAAGGGGTGTGGGAAGCCACTCATCCAGCAGTGGATTCACACAGAATCAGAATCGTTGTTTTCGCTGCTGGAGGAACCCACGTGCGGAGTGCTATCGTGGGTTCCCACTGCGCGCTGACGCCTCCGATACAAAGTCTCAGCAGTCGCACTCCCTCGTGCAATTCACAATAATAATAATGGGGATGATGTAACGCAGTGTTCTTCACTCATTTTCAGAGGGGTCGGGGGAACACTTTCGCCGATAAGACATCATCAGTGTGTGAGGGCCGCCACACGTTTGAAACCACTGGGGGTTTGACATCAGCGCGACGACGACGATGATGATGGCGGTGGGGCGGTGTTGTCACTCGTTGTGTATTGTCGGGGGCCGCACATCACGGGTGGCACTAAAGGTCACCAGGGGCCGCGCTAAAGGTCACCAGGGGCCACCAGTGGCAATGAAGGACACCGCTCTAACGTCTGATAAAAACAAAACTATTTGTTATTTCACCAGATAAAAACGCACGCGACCACGGTGAGAGGGACACGCAAACTCCAAATATACAGCAGGCGTCAGGGTCGGGGATCGATCCCACGAACCTCCCGTATACCAGGCGAGGTAGTGAACATCTCCTAGCCACCGCGGCGCCCCAATGGTTTGGGGCAGGGCCCTGTCTGTGTGCGCGCGCGCGTGAGTGACCACGCGTGTGTGACTGCACTTTGATGTCGGCCGCGTATGATTCGGCCGACGTGGATCGTGATTGCAATGTCGCTACGATGGCTGTCCGTGTGTCTGTGGGCCTGTGCGTGTCGGTGTTTGGTGGTGGAGTAGCGGTCAGCGCTATGCTGCGCTACGAACCCGGCTACCCGGGGGGTTCGATTCCCGCTCACGGCCAACACCGGTGTCGATTATGTGAACCGGTCCTGGGCTTCCCCTAGGTTGACTCAACCTCAAATGAGTACCTGGTGCGGTGTGTAAACATCGCCACTGGGGAGACAAAGGCGGTCGGGCGTGGTGCTGGCCACCCACCCCTTCGTGTGCCGTGCTGGCCTTCATAGGTGCTCGCTAACAGCACTTGCCCCAACAGTCTGTTACAGGCTTAACGGGGGATCTTTGTCGGTGTCTATGCATCTGTGTAACGGTGTGTGCGCGTGGCTATCGAGGCTGTGTGTGTGTCGATCTGTGTGTCGATCTGTGTGTGTGTCAATCTGTGGGTGTGTGTGTGTGTCAATCTGTGGGTATGTGTGTGTGTGTCAATCTGTGTGTGTGTGTGTGCAGTTGGTTTGCGCACTGTGCGACGAAATCGGCTGCACGAGTTCGATTCCCGCTCACGACCAATAACAGTGGCGAATATTTTAACCAGTTCCGTGTCTGCCCCCGGTCGAATGAACCTTAAATGAGTACCTGGTAGAGTGTGTAAACATCGGCACTGGGAAGACAAAGGCGGCGGGGCGTGGTGATGGCCAAAGCTCCCCCTCTTGTGCCACGTTGGGCTTCATAGGTGCTCGCTTAACAGCACTTGCCCCAACAGTCTGTTCGAGGCTATACGGGTGATCTGTGTCTGTGTGTATATATAAATGTAAAACGGGGCGCGTGCGTAACAATGGGGTGAAGATGAGAATGCGTAAATTCGGTGGCTCATCCCCCCCCCCGAATCCCCCCCCCCGCATCCCTCCTCTTCCTCCACCACCCTCCCTCCCCCTCCCTCCTCCTGCTCCACTCCCTCCCTCTTACCACTGCTCTCCCTCCGCCCCCGTTATCAGTCGTGAGCAGACACGGGCTCCCCGGAGTAAAAAAAAACCGCGATATCGCACCCTGCACACCCTGCACTCGCATCGCCAGGGCCAGCCTCGCCAGCGCCCTACCCACTCACGGAACACACACGCACACACACGCACACGCACGCACACATACAAACACACACGCACACACACGCACACACACGCATACACACGCACACGCACGCACACATACAAGCACACACGCACACACACGCACACACGTACATACACGCACACACACGGGCGCACACGCAAAAACACGCACACACGTACGCACACACACGAACACACACAGACACAGAGACGCACACATGTACACACGGACACACACACAGACATACAAAGACACACACGGACACACAAGCACATGCTCATCAATCCATTCATGCCGCGGTTTGCGCGCTGCGCTACGATATCGGTGACTTGAGTTCGATTCCCGCTCACGGCCAACACCAGTGACGATTATGTAAACCGGTCATGGGCCTCTCCTAGGTCGACTCATCCTCAAATGAGTACCTGATGCGGTGTGTAAACATCGCCACAAAGGCGGTCGGCCGTGGTTGCTGGCCGTCCAGCCCCTCGTGAGCCGTGCCGGCCTTCACAGGTGCTCGCTAACAGCACTTGCCCCAACAGTCTGTGAAGGCTATGGGGGGATCTTTGTATCTGTGTATATATGTGCAAAGATCCCGCCGGCCGCATTTGTCTCCCGAGTAGCAACGTTCACCAGATACCGGTACTCATTTGAGGCCGAGCCGACCTAGGGTAGTTCCAGGACCGGTCGCTTATTCACATGCATCCACACACACATACGAAACGATACGGGCAATTGAGGGCAAAGGCGCAACGCTGCAACTGCTTGCTCATGCCCACTGCGGGCGAAAGGGCCTCCCATACAAGGAACTCTAGAGAGAGTCCCCTCCCACTCCCTTACTAGAATGGGTCTTTGGCCTACTCTTCCACGCGCGCCAGACATCTCGGAAGATGATGTTAGCCGCAACAGGGGCCGGAACTGAGATGTGCTCAGTTGTCGCGCTCCGAATGGTATTCAAGAGCACACACGCACATGCCTGAAACCACACACGCACATGCCTTGAAACACACACACACATACCTTGAAACACACACACACATGCCTTGAAACACACACGCACATGCATTGAACCACACACGCACATACCTTGAAACACACACGCACATGTCTTGAACCACACACGCACATACCTTGAAACACACACGCACATGCCTTGAAACACACACGCACATACTTTGAACCACACACGCACATACCTTGAAACACACACGCACATGTCTTGAACCACACACGCACATACTTTGAACCACACACGCACATACTTTGAACCACACACGCACATACCTTGAAACACACACGCACATGTCTTGAACCACACACGCACATGCCTTGAAACACACACGCACATACCTTGAAACACACACGCACACGCCTTGAAACACACACGCACATGCCTTGAAACACACACGCACATGCCTTGAAACACACACGCACATGCCTTGAACCACACACGCACATGCCTTGAAACACACACGCACATGCCTTGAATCACACACGCACATGCCTTGAACCACACACGCACATGCCTTGAACCACACACGCACATGCCTTGAACCACACACGCACATGCCTTGAAACACACACGCACATGCCTTGAAACACACACGCACATGCCTTGAACCACACACGCACATGCCTTGAAACACACACGCACATACCTTGAAACACACACGCACATGCCTTGAAACACACACGCACATGCCTTGAAACACACACGCACATGCCTTGAGCCACACACGCACATGTCTTGAACCACACACGCACATACCTTGAACCACACACGCACATGCCTTGAACCACGCACGCACATGCCTTGAAACACACACGCACATGCCTTGAAACACACACGCACATGCCTTGAAACACACACGCACATGCCTTGAAACACACACGCACATACCTTGAGCCACACACGCACATACCTTGAACCACACACGTGCACACATCTTAGACACGTGCAGAGCAATCAGCTTAGGAAGTGTTTACTTGTTTTATAAGTGTTATCCAGCATCCTATAATACGGCGTGTGTGTCTTTGCGTACTACACGGATGTGTCTGTGCGTTGTACTGCAGTATACGGAGCGGTAGTGCGGTGGTTAGCGCACCGCGCTACGAACCCGGCGACCGCGAATTCGATTCCCAAACAACCAACAAGTGGCGAGTTCATCGCAACCGTCGACTCAGCCACAAGCGAAGAGGTCACCTGGAGCGGCGTGCCAAGCGTCGTGTTTTCCACGGCAGCCTAACAGCCCTTGCCCCCCCAAAAGTTTTTTTTTTAATATCCTACGTGGAGGATGTGTGCTCGTGTCGTCGTGCGCGTGCACGCGCGCGCGTGTCTGCACACGTTTGTTAGCGTACGCTGTGTTTTGTGTTGTTGTTGTGAGTACGCTAACTGAACGTAGCCCCCCGCAAGTTGTCGGTTGTGGGGGGCGGTGGCGTAGTCAGCAGGGTAGCGCGCCGCTGCGCTACGAACCCGGCGACCCGGGTTCGATTCCCCGCTCGCGGATAGCAGCACTGGTGACGAGTATCCGAACCGGTCCTGGGCCTCCCCTAGGTCGACTCAGTCTCAATTGAGTACCTGGTGCTATGTGTAAAAAAAAAACATTGCCACTATGGAGACAAAGGCGGCCGGGCGTGGTGTAGGCCACCCACCCCCTCGTGTGCCGTGCCGGCCTTCATAGGTGCTCGCTAACAGCACTTGCCCCAACAGTCTGTTAAGGCTATATGGGGGATCTTTGTCTTTGTTTGGCATGCAGTTATTACGCGTAGCGCTGCAGTTGTCTGTCAGACTGTGTACACCCCACACTGACCAGCGTGGTGAAGTATGGTCAAACAACCTCCATCATTGACATGTGGTAGAGAGGCCTTCATCCAGCAGTGGAGTGGCAGCAGGCTATAAATTAAACGTACGTGTGTGTACATATATGTGCTTATATATAACTACACTTGTATGTATTCGTATATTCGAGTGTATGTGCTTGGGTGTATATATGTGTATATATATTTACATCAAAGACAAAGATCCCCAGTTTAGCCTTAATAGATTGTTGGGGCAAGTGCTGTTAGCGAGTACCTATGAAGGCCGGCACGGCACACGAAGGGAGTCGGGTGTCCAGCATCACGCCCGGTCGCCTTTGTCTCCCTAGGTGAGACCCAGGACCGGTTCAGATATTTCGTAGCGCAGAGCCCTAACAGATACACTACTCATAATACTGCTCCCCACACACACATATTAATGTTGTATATACAGCGGTTTTGCAGCTATTAGCGTACTGCGGTACGAACCGGGCAACCCGAGTTGAGTACATGTACATTGTTTGCATGTTTGCATGTTTACATGTGTGTGTCCTTGCGAAACGTGGTGCCCCTCTGAAAGAACATCTGCGCCCGTTTGAAACATTCAGGCTGGCCCGCTTACGATCCACGCTGGGTTTAACCAGATCTGGATCGTGTGAGGGGCTTGCGGATCCTTGAAATATCTGGACACAGTCTCATCAGTGATCTCCTCCGGCAGGCAAGGCTGCGTTGGTTGGGTCATGCAGCCCGCATGCCCAGCCACCGCCGCATGCCCAAACAGCTTCTGTTTGGCTGGATGGAGGGGGTTAAACGGGCGCGGCACAGGCTGGAGAAGAGATGGACCGATGCGGTACAGGATGATGTGGATCGGCTCGCGAAGGACGCTACTGGGGAGTTGGAAGCAGTCGCCCTTCAGCAACAACGGGGGGCAAGAGGATCGACGCTCACAACAACGAGCGGAGCAGCTTGCGCAGTAGGCAGCAGAGGCGGTGCATCTGCCAGTCATCTCAGTCAACCCATATCGCGTGGGTCTGTCCCATGCCCTCCTGCAAGCAGCGAGCCTTAGGCACTGCACGTGGGCTCAAAGTGCACCTAGCCTGGCACACGCGCTGTGCTGAAATCGCCGCCACTTCGTAGGGAATGGCTGTTATTGTTATTGTGTATGGGTGAGATTGTGAGTGGGTGTATGCATGTCTGGGCACGTATCTGGGGAGCGGTAGTGTGGCGGTTAGCGCGCTGCGCTACGACCCGAGTTCTATTCCCGCTCACGGCCAACACCAGTGACGATGATTTCAACCGGTCCTGGGCCTCCCCTAGGTCGACTCAGTCTCAAATGAGTACCTGATGCGATGTGTAAACATCGCCACTGGGGAAACAAAGGCGGCCGGGCGTGGTGCTGGCCACCCACCCCCTCGTGTACCGTTCCGGCCTTTGTAGATTCTACTCGCTAACAGCACTTGCCCCTACAGTCTGTTAAGGCTATACGGGGGATCTTTGTCTTTGTTTGATTGTCTCCCCGCATGGAAGTGCTTTGCGTCCGTGGTAGAAGTGCCATATTGGAGTGTGTTGTCTTGTTGAAATGAAAATAAGACCTTACTTTCAATATTGTAATAATTTACGTAACTTTGTCAATCCACTCTCAGATAAAGTCCTCACGCCGTGTCGGCCCTGGTGGCGGGGGTGGGGTGGGGGGGTGACCATACTTCACCACGCTGGTCACTATCCTACGCGTTGGTGAAAAGGAGGCCCAGAAAACACATTTCTGCGGAGGGAGCTGGTAGGAACGTTGGGTTGCTCGGTCAATGGCCAGGGTCAACGGCGGCGTGGTGTATTCCGCAAATATGCCCGACTGTGAGTGTGGGCACAAGCCGGCGTGAGTAGGTTAAACGTTGAGTTTCATAAGGGCACCACGGGGTGACCAGCCCCTCCCCTCCCCACCCAGCCCCACCCCTCCTACCCCCCACCCAGCCCCTCACCACCCTCCCCACCCAGCCCCTCCCCACCCTCCCCAACCAGCCCCTCCCCACCCTCCCCTCTCGCCCCTCCCCACCCAGCCCCTCCCTGCACGACGGACGGACACAATAATCCCCTGTGGGCTGGTGTAACCAGGAGGTTCCTACCAGTATAACCGGTTCAGCTGTCACTCGCCACAGATGTGGACGGGGAGTGGAACTCAGAACGATCGGTGTCACAGCGCGATGCGACGACCGCTGCACCACCGCTCCTCCTCTCCAGCACGGCGTTTAAAGAGGGTCACCAACTCGTGGGGGGCAGATCGGTGTTGTTATGTGCGTCTCTGCTGCCCACCTTCTCACATTTAGAGTAGACAATCACTCTCAACTCAAAGATCTCGCTCAACAGTGTCTGATACACAGCGTGGCCCACAAGTCAGGACACACAGGGTTAGTTTATACTGGTAGGAACCTCCTGGTTACACCAGCCCACAGGGGATTATTGTGTCCGTCGTGCAGGGAGGGGCTGGGTGTGGAGGGAGGGGCTGGGTGGGGAGGGTGGGGAGGGGCTGGGTGGAGAGGGTGGGGCTGGGTGGGGAGGGGAGGGTTGGGAGGGGAGGGTGGGGATGGGCTGGGTGGGGAGGGTGGGGAGGGGCTGGGTGGGGAGGGTGGAGAGGGTGGGGCTGGGTGGGGGGTGGGAGGGGTGGGCTGGGTGGGGAGGGGCTGGTCACCCCGTGGTGCCCTTATAAAACTCAACGTTTAACCTACTCACGCCGGCTTGTGCCCACACTCACAGTCGGGCATATTTGCGGAATACACCACGCCGCCGTTGACCCTGGCCATTAACCGAGCAAACCAACGTTCCTACCAGCTCCCTCCGCAGGAATGTGTTTTATTTTAACAGTGGAGTAAAACGATTGTATTTATTTATGTTTTAAGTTAACATTTTGTCTATTATCATTATTAATATATTTTTTACTTCTTCATTTTTTACTTCTTATTCCTGTGGGGGTCACCACAAATCCGTCGTTTACAAAACTCGACAAAGGCAGAACCCTGTGAATGAATTGATGCCACAAAACTTAATTGATGAATGTTTAAAAAAAAGTTATAAATTAATTTCTAAAGGGAATTCGTGCATCATGCATGAATGTTGATGGAAGTCAGTTTGAACATTTATGAACATAAATGAAATAACCCTTATGCCATGCGTTAACATAAATATAATAATCCTGTTTATCCTAACTTTTGGGCCACCCTGTGTGTATATATATATCCATGTTAAAGCATCAATGTAGTAAATTGTCATTTTAATTCGCACCACATCACGAATGCAAGACGCACAAGCCTGCTATGGCTTGCTCTCCACCCTGTTAAGAAAGTCCACCGTTTCCACGCGCTGTGCCGAGGTGCGATTTGCATGGTGCGTGCAGCAGAGGGCAGTGCAGCAACGCCAATTGTACTCTACTCCATGCCCCCGTCCATGCTCTCCGCACTGACCGGCGTGGTGAAGTATGGTCAAATAACCCCATCCGCAAGACCTGCACGGCGTGGCAGAAGTCCTCATCCCCGCAGTTGGGATCAACAACGAGCTGCAATGATCGGCGCACAGGATGCATTTCCGAATGGGACGTGCCCATTCTGCTCTTGAGTTTATTGTCAGAAATGCGGTCCAGCAGCTGGACGTTGATGTCTGCCGCTGGTCACGACGAGAGGGCTTCAGCAGAGCGAGAGAGAAAGAGAGTTCGTGTCGTTTTACTGGTAGGAACCTCCTGGTTACACCAGCCCACAGCGGATTATTGTGTCCGTCGTGCAGGGAGGGGCTGGGTGGGGAGGGAGGGGCTGGGTGGGGAGGGGAGGGTGGGGAGGGGCTGGGTGGGGAGGGTGGGGCTGGGTGGGGAGGGGAGGGTGGGGAGGGGCTGGGTGGGGAGGGTGGGGAGAGGCTGGGTGGGGAGGGGCTGGGTGGGGAGGGGCTGGGTAGGGAGGGTGGGGCTGGGTGGGGAGGGTGGGGCTGGGTGGGGAGGGGCTGGTCACCCCGTGGTGCCCTTATAAAACTCAACGTTTAACCTACTCACTGCCGGCTTGTGCCCGCCCTCACAGTCGGGCATATTTGCGGAATACACCACGCCGCCGTTGACCCTGGCCATTGACCGAGCAACCCAACGTTCCTACCAGCTCCCTCCGCAGGAATGTGTTGCTGTCCCTCCTCCTCCTCTGTTGAAGGAGCGCAGAGCACCAGTGGGTTTGCGATATGGTCCATAGTTTGGGTTGCATGGCCACAGCACACAGAAAGGCCAGAGAGGTGTTTTTGTACGTCGAATTGGAACCCCAATGTGTATATGTCTTTATTCAGTGCCAATTTAGGGGAGGAGCGGTGGTGCAGCGGTTAGCGCGCTGCGCTACGAACCCGGCGACCCGAGTTGCATTCCTGCTCACGGCCGACACCAGTAACGGCTATGTGAACCGGTCCTGGGCCTCCCCTAGGTCGACTCAGCCACAAATGAGTACCTGGTGCGGTGTGTAAACATCGTCACTAGGGAGACGAAGGCGGCCGGGCGTGGTGCTGGCCTCCCACTCCTCTCGTGTGCCGTGGCGGCCTTCATAGGTGCTACTCGCGAACAACACTTGCCCCAACAGTCTGTTAAGGCTACACAGTGGATCTTTGTCTTTGGTGTAATTTAATCTACTGTATTAGGCTGTGTGGGGATCTTTGTGTGTGTGTAGCTGTGTGTTTCCTTGTGTATCGACTGCGTAATCTTTCACAACATAGACAGAACCATCACAAAACATTATCAACTCACGTCTTGTACACACCACAGACACCACATACACTACACACACCACACACACATACGACACACTACACACTCCACATACACTACACACCATACACACACTACACCACACACACTACACAGACACCACACACACACTACACACACACATACCACACACTACACCACACACACCACACACTACACCACATCACACACACACTATACCACACACACTACACCACACAGACTCCACACACACTACACACACTACACACACTACACCACTCACCATATCCACTACACACCACACACACCACACACTGCACCACACACACCACACCACACACTCAATAGTTTAATAATGAACAGTAACAATTTACAGCGCCCTTGTCAATGCAGTGGAAGGGTGGGGGGTGTGTTTAACCATACTTCACCACGCCAGTCGTGGTGAAGTTTGGGGAAGGGACCGCCGCCTGTGGTGTTTGGACACCACCACTGAAGTTGCTCGCCGCCACCGTGATCGAACTCGGGTGGCCGGGTTCATCCAGCAGTGGATTGAGAACGGGATGTCAATTATAATCGGTGTACACGTGCACACGCCACACACACACACGTGCGCGCGCAGTACGAGTCAAAACTGCTTCGTATGGCAAACGATATATTTATGGAACCGTGCAAAATGACGAGTACAGGCATTGCAACGTACACTGCGAACGCACGTGATGATGTCACGATACAGCGGCACGGGTATGACCAGCATTGGAAGTCATTTCCACGCGGGGTTGTTACAAGTTGCCTGCGACAGTTGCCAGCTGCCCCTGTGTGTCCCTGCACGCCGTGGAGGGTTGTGACGGCGTTCTCGTTTAGACGGCGACCCGTGGAAGGAGATGTCGCAAAACTAGTCTTGAGATCCCTTCAATTCAACTCTCGTCCGCATTCCGCCGCAAGAGAATCGTGTGGTCGCGTACGGTGCGAAAGAGGTTCGACATACACACATACGTAGCACCCAACCGCACGTGACCAGCGCGGTGAAGTATGGTCAAACAATGCACACGGCCGACACGGCTTCGTTCAGAGTTAGACCATCATCCAGCAAAAAATCCGATGTGTTATTAAACACCGAGTATTTAATTATGCATATATATAATCGAAACGCGCGGCTTTTCGTTGTTTACCAATCAGCAGGTGCGCGCAGTGAGTTGCACCGTGCATTTACATCCCTGCAATGGAGGGTATTGGGTAAACACGCGGACAGCTGATTCGTGGGCGGCCCAGGCTTGGAGCACGCGAGCCAGTCAATGATTGATGACTCCTTTCCCTTTGATCGCGTGCGCCACCGAACACGTGTTCGCTCGCAGAGTCACGCCGACTTCCCCCTCCTCCCCCCCCATCGATTTCAATCATCGTCGAGCAAAAAAAAACAATTATTGTTGTTGCTGTTGTTGTTGTAATCATTCCGATTGAAAAATGTCGTTCGCGCGGAGGACGGCTTGGGATTAAAATGCTCCGGGAGCGGCCGTTGCGAACGTGGCACCATTGAGGATTTGTGCGAATGAGCGATGAGACGGCTGCTCGAGCCCAAGTGCTCGGTTGTGATTATGATTGTAATTGGCCTACGGTGAACTAGACTCTCATGGTGAACTGGACTCCCATGGTAAACTGGACTCCCACGGTGAACTGGACTTCCATGGTAAACTGGACTTCCATGGTGAACTGGACTTCCATGGTAAACTGGACTCCCACGGTGAACTGGACTTCCATGGTAAACTGGACTTCCATGGTGAACTGGACTTCCATGGTGAACTAGACTCCCATGGTAAACTGGACTCCCATGGTAAACTGGACTCCCATGATGAACTGGACTCCCATGGTAAACTGGACTTCCATGGTAAACTAGATTCCCACGGTGAACTGGACTTCCATGGTAAACTGGACTTCCATGGTAAACTGGATTCCCATGGTAAATTGGACTCCCATGATGAACTGGACTCCCATGGTAAACTGGACTTCCATGGTCAGGGTTCGGCAACCAAAATCACAATAAGAGCCTTTTTTTCGAATTTCAAGAGCCGCAGCTGCAGTCCTTCAAGAGCCACCGCGTGTGGCTCCGGTGTCGCAGGTTGCCGATCCCCTGCCTGATGCGTTCGGGCATCGAAGTTGGCTAGAAGGCCACGGCCAACATCATCACGTCAGTGGCGAGTGGTCGATCATCTGTAGCCGGTCCTGAGTCGCCCCAGCAAACCTTATTCCAACGTGAACGGACCAGCGTGGTTGTTGCTCATGGCTCAACAATTAGCAAAACATTTGTCGAACGTTACGTGCGTATAGGTAGATGGGGCGATCAAAATGTTGTCGTGAGATTAAAATGGGAATCGAATTTACGGAAAAAACACAAACGAAACGCGCAAAACGAGATCAATAAATAATGAATCCTGCAATCGTTAGAAGCTTACAAACAAATACACATTCCCACACATACATACATACACGCACACACATGCAAAAATGTATACAGGTACTGTATAAATGACAATACAGTACTGTATATATATACACAGCATATAATACACGATCCGTGATTAGCCAAAACAACACTCATTATATTGACACATTTATTACAAAATACACCGCTGCGGATTTGCTCGCTAAAAGTGAAAATTCCACATTATCATGGCAAGGACCGGTCTGTCCATATGGGGAAAACACTGTGTTGGCAAAGTCAAAAAGTGTTTCTTGTGCTCAGCTGAGCCTGGAGTCGCGCTCATTTCATTACGTGTCCTCAAAGCCAGTGGAGGAAATTCCACGTTACTGTGGCATGTAGGTTGTGCTGAGAGGATGAGACGCACGTACGCCTGTGATGCAGCGCTTTGGAAGCAAGGGGTCAGTGGATGACCTCGAGATGCATGTTAGACTCCCACCCGGATGAGATGCGAGGTGGCCAAAAGGCGGAAGTGCAGAACAGCAAGTGGGCTCATGAACCCGTTACGTGCGGACCTTTGAGTGGCATCCCCTTGCTGTGCGCGGTGAAACTTCTCCGAGCACGCAGACAAAAGGGAAATCGTCACAAATGTGCCCAGGCAGGACCCTCGTCTTGAGACTCCGTGAGGCTTTTGTGGATACGTACATCGGACCTTTTCAAGTTGCCAATGCAGTCGATGCTCTCCGTACCTCTCGCCAGAGCGTGCTCCCTTCTGCTAGCTCACGTAGGAGTTGTCAAAGTCAATACCCCAATCCTCCAAGGACCACTCTTAC
The DNA here is from genome assembly GCF_964198595.1 of Lampetra fluviatilis. Taxonomy (NCBI): domain Eukaryota; kingdom Metazoa; phylum Chordata; class Hyperoartia; order Petromyzontiformes; family Petromyzontidae; genus Lampetra; species Lampetra fluviatilis. The sequence continues at coordinate 4,606,150 of NC_136298.1, forward strand.
AGCCTTGATCATCGTCGCCACCGTCTAGGGGTTGGGTCTTCCGACTTGCAGCCTCTGGGTGCCACTGTAACGCGTGGTGTCAGTGAGCAGGCCCTCCTCCTCCACCCTGCACATGTGTTCCACCCACCACCACCTCCTCCTCTTCCGAGCATCTAAACTAAACATTTTTTTCATGTTACCAGATAATGCCCACTGAGCTGTTTTTCGGAAGTGACCCGGCCACACATGATAGATCAACGACGTGGCTTATCACGTGGAAATGTATAGCAGCAGCCAAATACTCGAAAGGCGTGTTTATAAATGTGGAGGGGAAAAAAACTGGTGGACCCGGACAAAAATCCACGCAGCCACGGTGAGAAGATGCAAACTCCAAATATACAGCAGCAGGCGCCAGGGTCGGGATCGAACCCACGACCTCCGGCATACCAGGCGAGGGAGTTAACATCTCGCCACTGTAGCGCCCTGGTCCACAGCTACCCTTTCCTGCACGTTCTATTCCCAACCTCCAATTCGTTTACCCTATCCTCCTCCACATTCTGCTCTGTATTTGCGTACCCTATCCTTTCATGAAATCCCCTGTATGCATGGGCCATTCAAAGGCCCGAAACTAGCTTCCCCTCGCCGTAGCTCTGTTAAAGCCACGTGTCTGTGTATTTTTTTTTTACGTGTACCATTGTATTTACTTCTTTATGGCCAATGTGAACCTAGCCTGGCACAAGCGCCGCGGTGACGTCACCACCAATTAGTGACGATTGACGGCAATTGCTGTTGTTGTTATTGTTGCAGTATTCATTCATCCGTTCATTAATTTGCGGATGCAACCAAAGGCGCACCGCGCGACCGTGCGTGTTGGTGTAGTCAATTGTGAGTCCTTCATCCAGCAGTGGATATATCACGGCTGACGACGCTGCTGATGATGATGACGATGGTGGTGCTGGTGCTGGTGGTGGTGGTGGAGGAGGAGGTCACCGCTGGTGTTGATGCTGACTCCTCTCGTCGCACAAACTCCCCGGCGACCCCGTCCCACCGTCGCAGCAGCTGCCGCAGCTCGACCAGGGCGACGCCACGTCCTCCGACGCTTCGTCGTCCCTCCCCGCAGCCGCAGCCGCCGCGTCATCCACCATCGAGCCGCGCACGTCCCGGTTCGATCCCGGCTGCAGCAGCGGCGGCGGCGGTGGCGAGGAGGAGGAAGTGGAGGTGATCTGGTTGATCCCTCCGCCGCCACCCATCGTCATCAGGCCGTTCCCGGACCCGTGCGCAATGGAGGGCCCGGTTTGACCCGCGGACTGGTCGCGCAGGAGGCGGTCGAGGAAGGTGATGTAGCGCATGGCGAGTCTCAGGATCTCGTTCTTGCTCAGCTTCTTGTCGGGCGGGTGAGTCGGGATGAGCTTGCGCAGGTCGGCGAACGCGCCGTTCACGTTCTGCTGACGCCATCGCTCGCGGCTGTTGGTGAAGATTCGCCGCGGGGTTTTCACGATGGGACCTGGGGTGGAGTTGGGGGTGGGGGGAGTCGTTTGGCGTGAGCTAGTCGGGGTAGCCTGCCTTCGCACGAGGGACTTTGCGTGGTGCGCGCGAGTCTCTCCGTTTGTGTACAGGGGGCGCAGCTGGTTCATCCTGGCAGTCAACGCATGGCACCCTGGGTTTGCCCCATGACCTCCTGCACCTAGCCTGGCACAGCAGTCAACCCATGGCACCCTGGGTCTACCCCGTGGCATCCTCCTGCACCTAGCCTGGCATAGCAGTCAACCCATGGCACCTGGCTCTGTCCCGTTACCTCCTCCTGCACCTAGCCTGGCACAGCGGTCAACCCATGGCTCCTGGGTCTGTCCCGTGGTCTCCTTCTGCACCTAGCCTGGCACAGCAGTCAACCCATGGCACCTGGCTCTGTCCCGTTACCTCCTCCTGCACCTAGCCTGGCACAGCAGTCAACCCAATGCACCTGGGTCTGTCCCGTGACCACATTGCCAGCAAGCCTTCGACACTTGATTCGGATGGACACATCTTACAAATGTAAGCCCAATGTAGCAGCTGCACCTTCCTCAAAATGAGTTCTGTGACTCAGTGCGGCTATCCTGGATAAACAAGTAAATCCATTTAAATGAGTACAAATCTTATTGTTATTTTACACCAGTGCAGTGCTCTCCCTGTGTCTCTGCGTGGTTGCTTACCCTCGTTGTACTCCAGGTCATAGGGAGCGGGTCTCCTCTTCAGTCCGTTTGGCTGCAGCACTGTGAAGGTTGGCTGGGCAGGACCGAATCCGCTACACACATACACACCACATCATCGACGTTAGCCATCCATCTCTCACGGCCACGCGTAATAAATAGGCTTATAGATGTACAACAACGATCCCTCGTGCAGCCTTAACAGGCTGTTGGGGTGAGTGATGTTAGCGAGCACATATGAAGGCCGGCACGGGTCACGAGAAGGTGGGGTGGCCGGAACTACGCCCGGCCGCCTTTGTCTCCCCAGCGGCGATGATTACACCCCGCACCAGCTACTCATTTGAGGCTGGGTCGCGATGCGCTTCTGCGGCCGTCTGGAACGCTCTTCATTTCGATATTAGGAATCCACTGGAGCTGTGCACTTTTAAATAATCTAGATTGAAAATTCATTTATTTAGAACTGCTTTTTGTGTTCAGTTTATTGTCCTTCCCCGCATCTCCTATAAGTACGGTTGGTTACGTACGGTGCAATTTTCTATTAATATGCATACATACAAATGTTGCATTTCTATGTATTTTCTTGTACACATCCCATAAGCCAAGCGCCCTTCTGCGAGTTCACATCTTCAGCAGCACTGGTGCCCCACCAGCAGCAAACTCGCTTGGACTGGTTTCGACATTCAGTGTATCATCATCAGCAGCAGCAGCAGCAGCGTCAGGCTTGTTTCAACGATTTATTTTGTGCTGAGTAATTCTCTCCTCTCTACATGAGCGCGCGTTAACATTCAACCACCTTCAACCACTACCACGCCTCCTCCTCCATCCATCCCACACCTGCCCTACAGCCCCCACCATCACACCGCGAGCTCCCCTCCACAATAACACCCCCTCACCTCCCATACCCAATCCTAACCGACCCCCCCCCCCCCCCCCCATATAAACTAAACTTTTATAGTATTTTTACTTTTAGCAGATACGGCCCACTGAGCTACGTAGCTCTTTTGTCAGAAGCGACCTGGCCACAAATGATGACGCAACGAAGTGGCTCATCACGTGGCAATGTGGAGCAGCAACCAAATACTCCGAACGCGTGGATGTTGTTGATTCTAAAATGTGGAGGGGAAATCGAAGAACACGGAGAAAAGTCCACGCGCCCACGGGGAGAGAGACACGCAAACTCCAAATATACAGCAGCAGGCGTCAGGGTCGGGATCGAACCCACGAGCTCCTGCATAGCATGGCGAGGTAGTTAACATCTCCAAGCCACCGTGGCGCCCGTAACCAATCCCCATCCACCAGCCCATCACGGCCACCACCACCGCCGCCGCCACCTCTTCAAGAGCTCTTGGGAGAGCGAGAGAGAGAAGAGGGGGCGAAGTGTTCGCGTGAAGCGTTCACGCCAAGTGTCACGCGCTCATTCTGGGGGGGGGGGGGCTCGCTGTTGACGGCCTCCTTGTTGCGAATTCGCCACAGCCCTGGTGAGCCGAGGCAGATGTCTGTGTCACCCCTCTCGCTTTGTGTCTGCGGCACCCACCCCCCCACCCCTCCCAGTTACACTGTGTGTCATTGCGCCCCGGGACAGTCTCAACCTAAGTCCTTATGTATATGCATGCGGAAGACAAAGATATCACAAAGGCAAAGATATCGAGCATAGACTGTAGGGGTGGTTGGGGGTTAGGGGGTTAGCGAGTAAATATTATGACACACGGCTGGAGAGATTCGCGATAGGATGGTGTTAGCGGCTCACACACGGATCGCCAAAAGCCGCGGCTGCAGAGTCGCGTGCGGCGGCTCTTTAAAGAAGCGGCTTCGAGACGGGTTTTTTATTTTATTTTAAATGAAGGACTCAAACATCTCGCACTGACGACCCCTGGGCTAACGCCACGCAAAGGTTGCGCTGTCTTTGTTTTTACCACCGCCACCCTCGGAGTTCTGATGTTAACCCGTGAGCACACAGGTACTCATATTATTGGTTCTTTCGGTAAAGTCGCGTAGATATAAAATGGAAATAATCAAATAAAAATAATACGTGAAAAAATCATTATTTAAAAAAATGTCTTGTTTTTATTTTAACATAATGCTACGAGTGCCGCACTTTCAAGGGCCCCGCGCTAAATGCTTTCAAGCTCTCAATTCGGGTTCAGTGATTCTGCACTTGCTCTATTACCATAGTACTACACCGCCTTCAACTTTTACAAACGACTGGGTATTTAAGGTTAGCGATTTGTCGTATTATCTGGCTGTATAGTGTTGAAGAGCCAAGCCACAACATTTACAATCCGAGCACGACGTTTCGCCAGTAATTACAACTAGCTTCGACACATTTATCTATTTATGTGATCTAACCCCCCAAAAAACCTGTATAATGGATTATATTGGTCGCGAAAGCCTACTATGTGTTAAACAGAGTGGCTCATGATTGTGCCCACTTTCAGCTGTCCCAGCCCCTTCTAGAACATCGTCAGAATGGCACGATCCTGTGAGTGCCAACCGAGAGCTCGGGCACGCTCGCCGAGAGATGGAGCGACGAAATCGTCCCGCGTTGCAGGCGCCTAGCGAGTGCGTTGTGAGGCATGGGGAGGCCCTCCATCATCCAGCAGTGGATCGAACACGGCTGGATGATGGGTGATGATGAGTCACGGCCATCAAAGTACCGTTATAAGTCAGTGGCCTTCATTGCAAGGCCCGGGGGCCACGGATGGGCCCTGGTGGCCTTTAGTGCGGCCCCCTGTCAAATCACGAAGAATTTCGATTTAAAGCTTTCGTGACGGCAGGGATTCATCTTCTTGGTTCTTTCGGTAAAGTCACGTAGAAGGGAAATAATAAAATAAAAATAAACCAATAAAAGAATTGTATTTTATTATGTTTTATTTTTATTATTTTATTATTTCCCTTCTACGTGACTTTACCGAAAGTATCAAGAAGACAAATCACAAAGAGTGACAACACCGCCCCCCATCATCATCGTCATCGTGCTGTCAAACCCCCATGTGGTTTCAAACGTGTGGCGGTCCTCACGCTGGTGATGTCTTATCAGCAAAAGTGTCCCTCCCCTCCCTCTAAAAATGATTTAAGAACGCCGGTCTAGTCGGTGTCTCAAGCAGTGACCGTGCGAGTCGTATGCTGCCCTCCAGCGGGGAAACACGACGGACACACGTGCGTCGCTGGATCAGAGGCGCCTCCTCCCCACGTCGTCGTGCTGGGGGGGGGGGGGTGATGGGGTGTTATTTGACCATACTTCACCATGCATGGGGCAGTGCTCGAGAAGCGAGCGCTAGGCACACGACTTCTCATTCTTCACCGACCGCTCGTTCCCCGATTCATTTTGTTGTTGGTGTGTTTAGTTTGGTGTCCTTCCAACTCCCCCCCCCCCGCACCTGTGATTAGCGCGGTTGGCTACGTACGGTGCGAAAGAAGTTCAACAGACGTACTGTACATACGCATGGTTTCATTGGCAATAGTTGCCGTTTTCTGACACCTCGGTGTTTAGGCAGCATGACGTATAGCTCAGGAACGTAGCGACAAGCAGAAATCGTGTGTTCCCAATTCGTATATTACCCGTATATTTTATATGAAATTATAACAATAAAACTCAACACGGTTTTCAATTATTATATCAATAATAAATACATATATAATGGGCGACGTTACGGGCAATCGTCCATCTTCATAGCACGTCAATATATAAAGATGGGCCATTGCCTGAAACGTCGCCTATTATATATATCTTTAAAGGGAATATCATGACCGAATCTGTTGAGCGTTGCTATCGTTTGTGCTCCTCCACTGGCGCTCTGGTTGGCCGATTTGTGCCAGCGAGGGGTCACGAGTTAAAGCAACAAAAAATTACATTGACTTGACACTGTGCCAATTCAGCAGCAGCAGCAGCAGCAATAGCATCACAGCAAAGTATCATTCACATGGGCGCGGACAATCTTGGGGCACGCGAGAGATGGCGGAGGCTTGGGAAGAGAGAGCCATTCATCCAGCAGTGGATGGACCGCGGCTGCTGATGATCGGTGGCGTGGTTAATAACATTTATCAGCTCGGGTGGGGGGGGGGTGCGGCAATCGGTCAGGCGCAATTTGCGGAAGCCAAACGTCACTGCTCGAATCAAAATGAAATAAACGTAAATTAAAGGCACTTTCATGAAAATACATTTAAACCGCGCTTTCAAATGAAATGTGTTGGTCTTCTTGGTTCTTTCGGTAAAGTCACGTAGAAGCGAAATAATAAAATGATAAAAATAAAACATAATACAATACAATTCTCTGTCGGAAAGACAGCGTCTGACAGACCTGTTCTTCACCTGAGGACGGCTGCTTGCGTTGTGGCCGAAACGTCGTGAGAATTGTATTTTATTATGTTTAATCTTTATTATTTTATTATTTCCTTTCTACGTGACTTTACCGAAAGAACCAAGAAGATGAATTCCTGCATTCACGAAAGCTTGTTGTTGAAAACATTTCTCATACTGGTTGTCAAGGGGTGCCCCAACTCGTTGCTTTGGCCAACAGGGGGAGGGGGGGGCAGGGCAGGCAAGGCACCCCCCTAGTCTGCCCCACGCGGTCACGCTACTACTGCTGCTGATGATGATGTTGATGTTGTCGTCGAGAATGATATTGCGTCGGCGCAGTGGTTAGCGCAGTGCGTTTTGAATCCGGCCATCTGAGCTCGATGTGCGGTCACGGTGAACACGAGTGGCCAGCGATCATCCTGAACGGGTCCTGAGCCTAACCAACTTACTTGCAACCTGAACTGACCAGCGTGGTAAAGTATGGTCGAATAGCCCCCAGAGACAGACCAATGGTGGGGAGGCCTTCATCCAGCAGTGGATTGGCAAATGGCATTGATTTTTATTTATGTTTGTATACACGTGGACGATTCTAAGCAGTAAATGTGTCAACGTTTCACCAAAGTTGACTGGCCGGATGCAACGTTCATGCAACGGTTCATGCAACGTTGCATGTTTACTGGGTAGTATTGATCTGCGTTGCAGGAATATCCTGTAATGTCTGTAGAATGTAGTTTTATATATATAAAAAACATGCATTGTTTTAACATAGAAACACACACCATAGTGTACAGACGTAGTTGTACATATGAACCTTATGGCGGGTGCCCGGGGTCACGAATAAACGGAAGTCAAAATGGTAAATAACTAATTTATTCTAGATTTGAACTAATTTATGTTTGGCGACTCCGTCCCACCGCGCACACGAACGCCGCGACCCGCCTGCGCGGATCGTTCTGTTGTCGTGTCGTGTCCATGCGCAGCGGCGAGGACGAATGCGCAGAAGAAACAAAACTTTTAAACTTTGACTGGCGCATCGTGTAGAGCGCGTCGAGAGGAATAGATTGCCGTGTCGGTCGCCTTCAACAGACATAAAATAACGTCGCAACGCAGTTTGTGCGAGAGCCGCTTATGGGACCCCGGGGTCCCGCCATTAGGTCCATATGTAGGAATTTGGCATTACAATGTTGCAAGGGATTATGTTTTAATCGGCGAATGCATAATAAGCAACTCGTACATTTTTTCTGTAATTCGATCCCCATCGAAGATGAGCATTCGTTACCCAGTGGGGATTATCTGCGCAAATATCAAACCGAACGTAAACAATGCTGATCCTAAATGCACCTGAATCAAAGAGAGAGACCTGGGAATGAGATAGGGAGAGCACGGGTAGAAAGGGCACCGCGATGATGATGATGATGACGATGATGATGACGATGATGATGACGATAATGATGATGACGATGATGATGACTATGATGATGATGATGACGATGATGATGATGACGATGATGATGATGACGATGATGATGATGACAATGATGACGATGATGATGATGACGATGATGATGACGATGATGACGATGACGACGATGATGATGATGACGATGACGATGATGATGATGACGATGATGATGACGACGATGATGATGATGATGGGAGCAAACGATGATATCGGGGAGGAGGCGGAGGGAGATCCGTAGAGATAGAGGCAGGAGCTCGTGTCGCCATCATCACGCGTACTCATTACACACACAAAGTTGCTTGCCACAAATTAACTACAATACCTAGCCGATCTCGCCGAGGAGAATAAAACCATCACGCAAAACTCCGCTCATCCTAGTAGCAGCGGCGGCTGGAACGCTCTTCCTTCCGATATTAGGTAGCCTCTGGAGCTATTCACTTTTTAAAGATCTAATTTTAAAACTAATTTCTGAAGAGCTGCTTTTTGTGTTTATGTACTTATGTATGTGGAACTTCTTTCGCATCGCACCAAGCCAACCATGCTGATCGGAGGTCCGGGGGAGGGTGAGGTTTAAAATAAAATCGAGAATACAGCGCCACGGTGGCGAGATGTAATCTCCCTCGCCTGGTACACAGGAGGTCGTGAGATCGATCCTGACCCTGACGCCTGCTGCTGTATATTTGGAGTTTGCATGTTTTTCCTCGTGGTGGCGTGGATTTTTTCTCCGGGTCCTCCGGTTTTTTCCCATCCGCATTTAGAATCATGCGTTTAGAGTATTTGGCTGCTATAAATATCCACATGAATAGCCACTTCGTTGAGCTATCATTTGTGGCCAGGTCGCTTTTAAAAAAAAAAGCTAAATAGCTCAGTGGGCTTTACCTGGTACATGACATAGTTCATAACAATCCACGGCGAGATGAAGGCCTTCCCACGCCGTGTCGGTCAACAGTGGCGGTGGTTGCTTGGTAAAAGGAGTGGGCTCGGATATCACTCGCCACTGATGGGAATCGAACTCATGTGGCCAGGTTCACAGTCCAGACCGCGGTCTGTACTTGCAGGGTTAATAACCGCGTCGTAATTTCCGCAACTCGAGTGTTCGTTGTGGAATCACAGAGAGCACTTGAATAACTTTCAACGCACACAATCACCCGTTTAGCGTATAGACTGTCGGGGTAGGTGCTGTTAGCGCACACACACACACACGCACAAAACAAAGATCCCCCGTGTAGCCTTAACAGACTGTTGGGGCAAGTGCTGTCAGCGAGCTACATCGATGAAGGCCGGCACGACGCACGAGGGGGTGGGTGGTCAAGCAACCACGCCCGGCCGCCTTTGTCTCCCGAGTGCCGATGTTTGCACACACTCAGGGGGTACTCATTTGAGGCTGAGTCGACCTAGGTGTGGCCCAAGATTGGGGAGAAGATAATCGTCACCGGTGTTATCCGTGAGCGGGGAGTCGAACTCGGATCGTCAGGTTCGGAGCACAGCCTGTTAAACGCTACACCACCGCTCTCCATATAGATACTCATTCATCAACAAACGGTGATACGCGCAATCCCTGTCTCTCGCACGCACATATATACACGCGTATGAACACAAACACACTCAGAAAAAAACGAAGATCCCCCGTACAGCCTTTTCAAGGCTGTTGGGACAAGTCCTGTTAAAGAGCACTTGTTGCTGTCAGCGAACACTCACACACTCACTCACGCACTCACTCACGCACTCACTCACTCACACACTATCACTCACACACGCACTCACACACGCACTCACACACGCACTCACTCACACACGCACACACTCACACACACACTCACACACACACTCACGCTATCACTCACACACGCACTCACACACGCACTCACACACGCACTCACACACGCACTCACTCACACACACACTCACGCACTCACACACGCACTCACACACGCACTCACACACTATCACTCACTTTCGCACACAAATACACAAATGCAAAGATCCCCCGTATAGCACTAACAAACTGTTGGGGGCAAGTGCTGTTAGCGAACTCCTATGAAGGCCGATATGGCACACGAGGGGGTGGGTGGCCAGCACCACGCCCGATGTTTCCACACCGCTCCAGGTACTCCACTCAGGGGAGGCCCACGACCGGTTCAGACAATCGCCACGTGGTGTTGGTGGCCGTGAGCGGGAATCGAACTCGGGTCGCCGGGTTCGTAGCGCAGCGCGCTAACCCCTAACACTACCGCTCCCCACTCTGACACTGACACGCACACACTGACACACACACACTGACACACACACACTGACACACACACTGACACACACACACACTGACACACACACACTGACACAGACACTGACACACACACACTGACACACGCACTGACACACACACTGACACACACAAACTGACATACGCACACACTGACACACACACACACTGACTCACACACACACTGACACACACACACACACTGACATACGCACACACTGACATACGTACACACTGACACACATACACTGACACACGCACTGACACACACACTGACATACACACACACACTGACACACACACACTGACACACACACCGACATACGCACATACCTGTCCAGCCCAAGGGCGTGCTCAGAGTAAGGAGCTGGCACGCCGGGGTAGAGCATGGTCGCGTGGGTAGCGGGCACCAGCGGTGACAAACTCGACGCCACAGTCGGCATCGGCATCGCTCGCTGCTGCTGCTGATGCTGCTGCTGCTGATGATGCTGATGTCCGCGATGATTGTGATGGTGGTGATGATGGTGGTGGTGATGGTGATGATGACTCTCGGCCGGCGGCTGCTGCTCCGCGAGCGGGGATCCGAGCTCCGCGGGGCTGAACGCGTCGGGTCTGGCGCCCCCCCTACTTATGGAGTGAGCGTGGGAGCGCAGTGGCGCCGTCTCCCTGGCTACCGATCCTCCTCCTCCCGCTCCTCCCGCTCCTCCCGCGGTCGCTTCTCCGCCCCCCGCCGAGGCTGCGGGGGGTCCCTGGGGAGAGGATCTGCTGCGTGACTCTCGCTCCGCGCCTCCGCTCGCTGGCACGGACAGCGGTGGTGGTGGTGGTGGAGTGGTTTCCATTTCCTGGCGGCGTGAGTGGTGGTGGAGTGGGGGGGGGTGTTGCGGAAGGCTGGGGTGGAGGTAAGGGGGGATGGGGGGGGATGGCAAGGAGGAAGGGATATGGGGAGGGATGGATGCAGCGAGGGATTTAGGGGGGTGTGAAGGGAGGCAGAGAGCGGGGAGGGAGGGATTGATTGAGGGGATGGAGGGATTGATTGAGGGGAGGGAGGGATTGATTGAGGGGATGGAGGGATTGATTGAGGGGAGGGAGGGATTGATTGAGGGGATGGAGGGATTGATTGAGGGGAGGGAGGGATTGATTGAGGGGATGGAGGGATTGATTGAGGGGATGGAGGGATTGATTGAGGGGGGGGGGAGGGATTGATTGAGGGGATGGAGGGATTGATTGAGGGGGGGGGGAGGGATTGATTGAGGGGATGGAGAGAGGGATGGGGGATGCAGGGAGAGAGGGGGGGGGGATTGAGGGATAGGGATAAAAGTAGGGAGGAATAGAGGGAGAGGGAGGGAAGATTGGGTGGAGGGATTGGAAGCAGGGTGAGTTGCTTGCTTGGTTGAAAGGGGCGACGGGGAGACTTTCCTAAACTTTCCGGCAGTTGTTATCCCCCAGTCGGTGTTGCAGCAGCAGTCGTATCGGTAACAGATGTAACAGCTTCAACAGCAGTCGTATCTGCTGCGGTAGTAGTAGCGGCAGCAGTTGCAGCAGTAGCAGCGGGGATAGTAGTCGCAGGAGTAGCAGTTGCAGCAGCAACAGCAGCAGGAGCAGTTGTTATTGCAGCCGTGGGACAGGAGTTGCAGTAGTAGCGGAGGCCGTTGCGGTAATAGTAGCAGCAGCAGCAGGATTAATCGCGATAGCAGTTGCAGCGGTAGTGGCGGAAATTGGAGTCGTAATTGCAAAGGTAGAGTCGTGATGTTGGTGGCAGCAGTCACGGTGGGGAGATCGTGCCCGGTGAAGAGATCGTGTCCGGTGGGGAGATCGTGCCCGGGGTCAAGGGTCGTGGTTGATGAGTCTCCAACTCTTGCCCGGAACACGGACTCGAGTCATCCTGCACCACCCGGAGTCCTTCCCTCTCTCGCTCTCCTTCCTCTGTTCTCATCAGCATCATCATCAGCAGCAGCGGCAGCAGTAGCAATACACACTTTAGTAGCGATTGCAGCGGTATCAGCAGTAGAAGTATCGGCAGCAGCAAAAACGGCAAAATACATCATCAAGAGCAACAAACACTACAACATCGTCGTCATCATTATCATCAGAAGCGACAAATACATCAGCAGAAGCAGCAGCAGCAACTGGCTCACCATCATCAGCGCCAGCAGTAAGACAAACATCATTATCAGCAGCAGCATCCGAAGCAACACAGGCGCCATTGCCATCATCACGAGCACAACCACCACCACCATCATCATCATCATCATCAGAAAGAACATCAGTAAGCAGCCCCCACACAGACACCACCACCATCATCATCAGCCACACAGACACGACCACCACCACCATCAGCCACACAGACACACACGGCTTTATCATCGAGGGAGAGCTCAAATATATCACAGGCGAGGTTTCGAGCAGTGGCTCTTCTTAATAGCACACACAATGTATTCGTGCATGCAACATTTATTTTCATTCTATGAAGGGCCATGTCCCGAAACGTTTCCTATTTACGTCTCCTCCTTTTACGTTGTTTCGCAAATACGTCGTCACTTTACGATTAATACCGCTATCTGATTTGTACATCATGTTTTCCTTTAAAGGCCGGACTGTCGTTGACGAATGTGTGGAGTTTGTTGTTGTTGTTGTTTGTGCTTGTGCGCCACTGCCAACGCAGCAACATCATCGAATAATGTGTTGACGAGTACGTTTTACATACGTAAACTAAACTAAACATTTTGTTTTATACTACCAGGCAAGGCCCACTGAGCTACGTAGCTCTTTTTCAGAAGCGACCCGACCACAAATGATCGCTCAACGAAGTGGCTTAACACGTGGGAATTAGAGCAGCCAAACACCCCAAACGCGTAATGTTGATTCTGAATGTGCACGGGGGAAAACCGGAGGACCCGGAGAAGAATCCACGCGACCGCGGGGAGAGAAACACCGCACAACCCAAAATATGCAAGTAGGCGTCATTGTCTGGATCGAGCCCACGACCTCCTGTATACCAGGCGAGGGAGTTGGAGATAAAGTACTTTCCATGATGTCTCCGTGCGCCGAACCATACTGGGACCCCTGTAGATTTGAACGAGTGACTCGCTGCATTGTACGCAATTCAATGAGTCTCAAACGCGAGCGCACATCTATATAGAGAGATCTATGTCACAGATATGCCCACTGAGAAAGAAGGCCTATCGTGTAAGGCGTTGTTAGTGAGCAGATCACATTTCAGCACCTCCGATTAGCGCGGTTGGCTTCGTACGGTGCGAAAGAAGTTCAACATACATATCAGGAGGTGGTGTGGCCACGGACTGCACCAGGTACTCATTTATGGCTGAGTCGACCTAGGGCATGCCCAAATACGGGTTCTAGTTTACGCTTGCGACTGATGGTAGCCGTGGCCGGGAATTGAACCCAGGTGGACGGCTTCTGAGCGCAGTTGCGCTAACCACTGCGACACCGATCACCTAAATAGAATGAATGTCTGTACACACACGTGTGTGTACAAGCGTGAAGGCTATACGGGGGATCTTTGTCTTTGTACAATGTTGTGTGTGGGAGTGCTGCGCTACGAACCCTGCGACCTGAGTTCGATTCCCGCTCACGGCCAACACACCAGTGGCAATTATCTGATCCGATCCTGGGCCTCCCCTAGGTCGACTCAGCCTCAAACGAGTGGTGCGAAGTTTTAACATCGCCGCTCGGGAAGACAAAGGCGACCGGGCGTGGCGCTGGTCAGCCGCGGCGGCCTTCAGAGGTGCTCATCGCTCACAGCACTTGCCCCAACAGTCTGTGAAGGCTATACGGGGGACCTTTGTTCAAGTGTATTGGGTGCACGATATTGAATGTAAAGTTGTTTAACGGTACAAAATGACTTTAAATTGTCAACTCATGACGAACACACGTCACCGCAAATGTGAATTTTACTGTGTGCAGTGGCATAGATTAAACATTTGATCAAATAAAATAATTCCAAAATTGAACCACAGTCTTGAATTGGCATCATTGCACGGCATTTATCATTTACAGCCGTTTGAAAATAATCCGCAGGTGGATGTATGCACGTGTATGTTGAACTTCTTTCGCACCGCACGTAGCCGGCCGTGATAATCGGAGGTTGCGGGCGGGGGTTGTTTGACCATACTTCACCGCGCTGGTCAGCGCCGTGTTTGGTGAGGGCGTGGTGGCAGAGACGCTTCTTGAATCGCCGCCCCCATACATCAAATGTCTGGTGGCAACTGCGCTCTCTCTCTCCTCCGTCTCTCTCCCTCCGTCGGTTTAGGTCATGTCGGCATATCATTAGTCGCTAATTAACATAATCAGCTTAGCCTAAACAAGCACTCGGCTCTTTTCTCTCTTTATTTCAGTTTCTCTCTCAATGGCGAAGCAGCCACTTCCTCCCCCCCCTCTCTCGCAATACCACCACCCCCCCAAACAAACCACAGTTGCCCTTCGCTGAGACTCCTTTGTGCTATGAGAAGTCTGCACGTTGAGAAGGGAGAGAGGGTTCCCCGAGTGAGTGGGTGGGTGAGTGGGTGAATGGGGTTATGAATATATTGGCAATACTTGCGATGGTGAAGGGGTCGTGGTGGTGGGGTGGGTGGGAGTGGTGAATTTACTGGGCACGCTCTTCGTGATGCTGGTGACGAGTCTGTTGGTACGATCGATGGTGATGGCGGTGGTGGTGAATTGACTGAGTGATGCTGTAAATGGATGTATTAGTGATGTTGTAAGTGGTAGTGGTGGATGTATTAGTGATGATGTAAGTGGTAGTGGTGGATGTATTAGTGATGATGTAAGTGGTAGTGGTACATGTATTAGTGATGTTGTAAGTGGTAGTGGTGGATGTATTAGTGATGATGTAAGTGGTAGTGGTGGATGTATGAGTGATGATGTAAGTGGTAGTGGTGGATGTATTAGTGATGATGTAAGTGGTAGTGGTGGATGTATTAGTGATCTTCCATTAGGGGGGTCCGCGTTTCGCAAGCGTAGAGAAGGGAGGGAATGATTGTGGCCGAGAAGACCTGAAGCTTCGTGCGGAGTGACAGACCAGGTAGCTTCCACACAGCGTTACGCAACCGACGAAAAGATAATGCCGCTCGACTGATTTGGAGTGAGACATCTGCTGTCAAACCGGAGCCGGTCATGAGCACACTGTCCGGGTATGGGAAACTCTCCACTCTCTCCACAATTGCCCAATCACCAATTGGGAGTTGTGGGGGTGGAGTGTCCGATGGTACAAAATACACAGGCAGGTGCTTAGTTTTGGTGGAGCTGATGGTAAGTCCATACCTCTTAGTGGCAAGCTCCAGGTTAAGCAGCAGCGCCTCCAACTACTCCTCTGAGTGAACAGAGATCATCGGCATACGTAACATGGTTGAGCAATAGGGAGCCATCCCTTAACCGCACCTGGGCATCGATCAGCCTCCCATTGAATCTGTACCAGATGGACATTCTTCTGGTACAGCTATTGAAGGCTTCACGGATTACGTGGTCGAAATAGATGTTAAATCATTTCGGAGCCAGAGGACATCCATGTCGCACTCCAAAGTGAACAGGGAATGGCTCCGACTCCTGGCCACGTAGTTTTACCCGGGACCGCTCACCATCATGAAGGTCCTTAATGATCGTGAGCAGCGGGTCAGGGATTCCGAAAGCACGAAGACCAACCCAGAGCCCAAGCTTACTGATGGTATCATAGGCCTTGACCAGGTCAATAAAGCAGAGATGTAGGTCTTGTTGGAATTCCCCACACCTCTGCTGTTAGCAGATGGACAGAAAATATGGCATCTGTGCAGGACCGCCCTTTCCTGAAACCACATTGGGGCTCCGCAAGCCTCTCCTCAGCGTGCCTGACAAGGCGATGTTGAATAATTATTGCCAGGACCTTTCCCGGCACACTGAGCATTGAGATGCCCCTGTAGTTGGTACAGTCTGTGCAGTCCCCCTTCTGCGGAACCCGTCCAGTGGTCCAGACTGTTATTATGATGTCATGTAGGACAGTCTGTGCACAAATGCCACCCTCCCTCAGCATATCGCTTGGGAGATCATCTCTGCCCGGTGCCTTTCCTGGTCTCAGGCTCTGGATCGTCTCCAGTACTTCCTCAACAGATGGCACCTCAGCCAGCCACTCACAGGGGGTGACTTCTGCTTACAATATTTGCGGCACCGCAGCCTCAGCAGGGTCATCTCCACTTTGTCCCACGATGTTTTCCAGGCCAAGACATTTCCCCTCCCCCAGGACCTCACAAAAATGCTCAGCAAATCTGCAAACCTGTTCCTGGGGGTCAGAGATTCGATCAACTGTTCTTTCCCCGAATTATGATAATAGGTGTGGTGCTGCAGGTTATTTTTTGATGTAATTAAAGAGCAATTTGTGATCGCGGGCCATTGAGGCAGACTCCATCTCCTCAGCAACCCGCGACCACCACCCATCCTTGCAGCGCCTCGTGGTTCTCCGAACCTCCGAGTGAAGGCTGCGCTAAGCCTCCTCATTCTCTGACGTGGAATGTTGTGGACGATGAAAGTGGGCCTGTCGCCTTTACTCAGCCAGCCTGAACACCTCCTCTGTTAGCCAGGGTCTCTGAGAAGGTCTGGACAGTGCACCCAAAGCAGCCATTGCAGCTGAATGAGCCACAGTCCTAAACCTCGCCCATTTACCCTCGACATCAGGAGGAGTAGGGGACGATGGAAACCCCAGCCGCAAGCGATGATGAAATTCTCACTTGCAACTTTCATCAGCTAGTTGAGACCATGCCACTATGGGTTTGAATGGGGTCCTGGGTGTACACCCACCACCGGAGTGGAAGAATGGCAGGCGCATCTTACAGATGACAAGTCGATGGTCAGTGGGCAGATCAGCTCCACGGTAGGTCCTGGTGTCAAGGACATGGGCCAGCATCCGCTGTTCTGTCACTATGTAGTCTAGCAGATGTTCTTACTTGGACCCGGCATGCATCCATGATGTTGTGTGGATGCGCCGATGCCGGAACAGTGTGTTGGTAATTACAAGCCCATGGGCTGCACAACAATCTAGCAGTCTCCTACCGTTTTATTGAGCTGATCTGGCCCATGTCTTCCAATCACTCCAGACCAGGTGCTCAACTCGGGCATTGAAATCACCCATCAAGACGACTCTATCCCGAGGGGCCACTTTAGCCAGCACCTGTGACAGGAGGTCATAGAAGGCATCTGACTCATCGGCCTCACCTGTATCCACGGATGTTCGTCTTCGGTGGGAACATAAATAACCACGACCACCACTCCTCGCCTCTGGTTGATGGGAAGGCGAGCCCAAAGTAGCCTGTGGCTTACAGCTTCCCATCACCTCACCGCCACGTTCCCATACCCCCTTCATTATTTTGTTCAGAAGAAGAGCCACTCCCTGTTGTTTGGCAGTCTCCTGCCCCGAGTAGAGGACTGTCCACCCCTCATGGTGGCAGGAGCCAGAGCCAGCCCAGCTCCCGGCAGAGGAGTGGCAGCCTCTCCTCCACAGTGAGTGTTCGAACATTCCACATGGCCATCCGTAGTGGCTTTTTGTTGTTTCTGGAGGAGCCCCGAGGGTAAAGATTTAGTCTCCTGGCTCCGCCAAATGGAGTTTGGCCAGGAGACGCAGTGAGTGATACACATACATTGAGTGACACACACACAGTGCGTGACACACAGTGAGTAACACAGACACACAGTGAGTGACACACACAGTGAGTGACACACACCGTGAGTGACACAGACAGTAAGTGACACACACACGCAGTGAGTGGCACACACAGTGACACACACAGTGACACACACAGTGTGCGACACACAGTGAGTAACACAGACACACAGTGAGTGACACACACAGTGAGTGACACACACCGTGAGTGACACAGACAGTAAGTGACACACACACGCAGTGAGTGACACACACAGTGACAAACACAGTGACACACACAGTGTGCGACACACAGTGAGTAACACAGACACACAGTGAGTGACACACACAGTGAGTGACACACACCGTGAGTGACACAGACAGTAAGTGACACACACACGCAGTGAGTGACACACACACAGTGACACACACAGTGACACACACAGTGAGCGACAGACACACACAGTGAGTGACACACACACAGTGAGTAACACAGACACACAGTGCGTGACACACACACAGTGCGTGACACGCACACAGTGTGAAACACACACGCAGTGCGTGACACACACACACACAGTGACACGCACACAACCGAACTGCGTTCCCCTCTCGACCCAATTGTGCACCTGCGCGCCAACTATCCCAAAAGAGCATTCTGCCCTGAAATGTACCCCCTGCACATTTGTATGGGATTATGCTGTCTGCCTCAATGCCTGTTTCAGCTGTAGCCTTAATCGCATTAGCGGGGGATGGGGAAGGGTGTTGGGGTGTGGATCGGAGGGTGGTTAAGTTGGGGCGGCTGGTGACCCCTGGATTCGCGGTTTGCCGCGTATGTACGTGCGCGCGTGTGTGTGTGTTGAACTTCTTTCGCACCGTACGCTCACGGATACCAGCACCAGTGACGATTATCTGAACCGGTCCTGGGCCTCCCCTAGGTCGAGTCAGCCTCAAGTGAGTACCCGGTGCGGTGCGTAAACGTCACCGCTGGGGATACAAAGGCGGTCGGGCGTGGTGCTGGTCACCCACCCCCTCGTGCGCCGTGCCGGCCTTCATAGGTGCTTCTCGCCATCAGCACTTGCCCCAGCAGTCTGTTCAGGCTATAGGGGGAGAGGGAGGATCTTTGTCTTTGTTTAAGTTGAGGGGGGGGGGTAGCGACGGCTGGTTTCGAGTTTGCGACGTCAGCCACCCACGTGACCGGAGACGCAGCGGTCAGCGCGTCGCGTTACGAATACGGCGACCCGAGTTCGATTCCGGGTCCCGGCGATCATCACTGGTACCATGGCCACGCGACCCCCCCCCCCCCACCCAGGGACTCCATCGAGCTGCACTGACCAGCGCGGTGAAGTATGGTCGCAAAATGTCCGTAACCGACATGGCATGGCGTGACCTTCAATTAGCAGTTGATTGAGAACGGCTGGAATTTGATATATTTTTTTCATATTATAAGGTCCACGATCGATAATGGTATCGTGCGTTTTGCTAAACTATAGATTACATCGGAGTTTTTTTGTATTAAATATCTTAATTTACTGACAACACATCCACGACGTCGCATACTCAGCGATGCAAGTCGTAAAATAATCAGCTGTTTCTCGGTACGATGTGGATTTGTTTGTCACGCTAAATAATTGATGGCATGGCAATTACATGTTGACGGCATGTATGCGTTATAGATCGATGGTCTCGCGGCAGCCTGACGTTGAGTCGACTGCAGTTTAAGAATAAATGTAAAAAAAAAATACAAAACACAGCAACAACATCTTCATTAACAGTTGAAATATAATTACGACGTTATGGGACACCGATATCGTGATGATCGTCATATCGTGAAATTCGATATTGTATATCGAATTTATATTGTATATCGAATTTCGATATTGTACGGGGCGTCGCGATGGCGAGATGTTAACGACCTCGCCTGGTATGCAGGAGGTCGTGGGTTCGATACCAACCCTGACGCCTGCTGTACGTTTGGAGTTTGCGTGCCTATCTCTCCCCATGTCTAGAAAATGCGTTTCGAGTATTTGGCTGCTATACATTTCCAAATGATAAGCCCACTTCGTTGAGCTATCATTTGTAGCCAGGTCGTTTCTTAAAAAGAGGTACAATTATTTTAAAAAATGTTCAGTGTTTAGTCATATCGTGGCAAACGACATCGCGGCCACACTGCTCTCTGAATCAGTATGATTGACGGGGATCGCTCTAAGCGCTGTCTGCCGTGCAATTTGTGGGATTTTTCCATCAAGCGATATCGCCTGTTTAACGACGCGAGCAGGCCAAACGATGCACGGAGATAGGATGCAAGGCTTGCGATCTCTAACTGCTTGGGTTTTTTTTCTTCAGAGAGGGGAGCACGTAAATTACAGAACGCACGCAGGTTAATGTCATTGCGTGTGCACGTGTCATTGCGTGTGCACGTGTTAATTGACACCTACGAAACCGGGCACAGTACACGAGCGGGTGGGGTGGCCAGCACTACGCCCCACCGCATTTGTCTCTCCGTTGGCGATGTTTACACACGCACTCATTTGATTTGAATAAAGATCCCCAGTGTAGCCTGTAACAGACTGTTGGGGCGCGTGCTGTGAGCGAACACCTACGAAGGCCGGCACGGCTGACCAGCGCCACGCCCGGCCGCCTTTGTCTCCCTAGTGGCGATGTTATAACTTCGCACCACTCATTTGAGGCTGAGTCGACCTAGGGAAGGCCCAGGACCGGTTCAGATAATCGTCACTTGCCATGAGCAGGAACCGAAAACGGATATAATTAGAATTAACGATGTCTTTTAAAACATGTATTAAAAATAAAAGGACGTGATAAATACATCATATACAATGTATAGAGGCCATACATGTCTAGTCTATAGTATAATAGAATCATAACAAAGAGAAATGTGGTATAACTTACGAATCACGCATGACATGAATACACAATATGGATTTCACAAGCATTACGCATGTGTTTGTATGTATGTATAAAAACAAATATCCCCCGTGTAGCCTTTAAAATACTGTTGGGGCAAGTGCTGTTAGCGAGCACCTACGAAGGCCGGCACGGCACACGAGGGGGTGAGTGGCCAACGCCACGCTCGGCCGCCTTTGTCTCCCCGACGTTTGCAAATCGTATCGGGTAACTCATTAAAGGCTGAGTCGACATGGGGGTGGCCCAGGCTCAGTTCAAATCGAACTCGTGTGGCCAGGTTCGTAGCGCAGCGCGCTAACCGTTATTCTACCGTTCCCCACATAGGTGCTCGCTAACAGCACTTGCCCCAACAGTCTGTCAGGCTATACGGGGGATCTTTGTCCTTGTCAATTGACAGCCACACAAACGAGCTGTCCCACCTCAAGGGGATTCTCCATGTGTAGAAGTTTGTAATTAAGAAATTTACAAATATAATTAAAAAAACTTTAAAACTGTTAGCAAACATAATTGCCATTGGGCAGGACGCGTCGCGGCTCGATGAAGAAGACGCGGGCCCATGGGTCGAGATTCAGAACGGAGCGGCAGTCAACGAGTGGAACGCGTCCCGAGAGCACGGCCGTGGGCAGGATTGCCAGAAGAGGCGGCGGCGGCGGCTTCGCGTGGCCTTCATCCAGCAGTGGATTGACCATGGCTGGTGATGATGATGATGAGAGCCGGCTGCGTGAAGATCCATTGTGCGGTGATGTTGGTATTGTTCAACGCCCCAAATGGCCATGCCCATCTGATGAGACTTATAAAGTTTATTAAACCAGTCCAGAGTTTGCCTGATTTAACACGTTTTTTTTGTCGATTGTAGGGATCTCAGAGGTGGCTCTGTGGTGTCCGCTTCCGTAGACGATTCTCCAACACGACGGGTTATACCGCTCTGCGTGACATCCAAATAAATCCGCAGCATTAACGCTCATCATCATCAAGGGGTGTTGGATTTAGTTTCGTCATCATCATCATCATCAGCAGCAGCAGCAGCGTCAAATTAACGATCACGTCATCATCAGTCACATATTAATCGCCATCATCAGCAGCACTTTTCATCAGCAGCGACAGTAGCAGTCATCATGATCAAATATGTAAGCATGCGCATCAGGATGTCTAAATAATTTGCATGCGTGGATTGTAAAAAAAAACAGTCCTCACATACAGTATACAACTTAGCGATTGAAGGCAGTTTTCTATAACTGTATGCGCGCACCTAATTTAATGATGATGATGATAATAAATTAAAGCCCTCTGTAAATCCACTGCTGGATGGAGGCCTCCAAACTCCGTGTAGGTCATGGGGTTTATGTGACCATACTTCACCACGCTGGTCAGTGCTGCGAACGGCGCTCGATTCCATGGTGGGTAAAGTTAGTACCACGCTGTGTAAAGTTTCATTTACACGGGATGATGATAAGCCACTTCGTGGAGCTATCATTTGTGGCGACCAGGTCGCTTCTGATGAAGAGCTACGTAGCTCAGTGGGCCTTACCTGGTAAAAATTACAAAAAAAAGTAGTTTTTTTACTGTTTTGAATCGCGGTTATCCCACGGATATCCTCACTACCGCCATACGAATGTGGAATTTCCACCAATAGCCCAGAGCGGGTGAGCAGGATACGAGTGCCTCCCACCCCTATGCTCGTTTGATATTTGTCTTACAGCGTAATTAGTTAACGATATGCAAATGACTTTATATACAGCCCCCTCGTCAATTAAGCACTGCGTTATCATAATGAATGCCCGTACTGCAATAATAATCATTAGCATGAAGATAATCATCCCCCGAAGCCAATCCGCTAGTGGATAATCGGCTGTCCCCCGTCGGTCATTGTGTGGGGGGGGGGGCTGTTTTGCCATACTTCACCACGCTGGTCGCGTGGATGTGGAAAGGGACAGGAGCGTTCAGATATAGTCACTCAACTCCGACGTTAGCCGTGGCCGGGAATCGAACTCGGGTTTCTGTGCGCGGTTGCGCTAACCGCTGCGCCACCACTCCCAGATCCTTTACATCGGTGTCATTCACTACTTTTCAGAAGGGGGGTGAGGAGGGGGGGGGGTGCTACTGTCGCCGATAAGACATCATCAGCCTGAGGGCCGCCACACCACCACAATGATCGTGGTGGTGGTGGTGGGCGTTGTCACTCTTTGTGTATTCATAATAGAGATTTTTTTGGGTGAGATCGAGTAAATATATAAATGTGTCGTTAAAACCCGCCATCACGTGAACAGAACGTAGCCAATTCGTCACTAGTACAGCAACACCGGTGTGTTGGAGAGCCACGCCACAACATTTACAATCTGAGTACGACGTCTCGCCAGTAATTACAACTAGCTTCATCAGGCGACGGCCAGATTTGTGGAGAAATCCAACTGTTTCGTTCCTTATATCGAGAGGCGTAGATGCGGTGACCACACTTCTGGCCGCGAAAGCCGACGTGTTAAACTGACTAACCTCTTTGTGTAGTGCCGGAGAACGCGCGTCAAGGGCCGCACTAAAAGTGCCATCAAGAACCGCCCCTGGCCCTCGGGCCTTGCAAAGAAGAACACCGCGTTACATGTATATGTTTTATTATTATTATTAAATCTAAAAACACAGGTAAATGAACGCCGCACTCATTTTACGTGCTCAGAGCTACAACTCACGTCGTTGGCTTTGAGTGCAGAGGCACGACTGTGAGCCAGGGTTCGAATCCAAGTTTCAGGAGCCCGCGATTGAACCGGCTTCTCAAATGTCGTCAGTTGATGGACTCAGCCCACCATTTTTTTGGTTCTTTCGGTAGAGTCACGTAGAAGGGAAATAATAAAATAATAAAAATAAAACATAATACAATACAATTCTCACGACGTTTCGGCCACAACGTAAGCAGCCGTCCTCGGGTGAAGAACAGGGCTGTCGGAAAGACAGCGTCTGAATGAACCATTGTCTTTCCGACAGACATGTTCTACACCTGAGGACGGCTGCTTGCGTTGTGGCCTAAACGTCGTGAGAATTGTATTTTATTATGTTTTATTTTTATTATTTTATTATTTCCCTTCTACGTGACTTTACCGAAAGAACCAAGAAGATGAATCCCTGCAGTCACGAAAGCTTTAAATCGAAATCAGCCCACCATTGTTTACTTTTTTTGGTGTCACTTGCAATCGTTGCAAAATTATTTTCAAGTTGCGATGGACGGCTGGTAAAGTACAACGCCCCCTAGTGCGGATTATTAAAAAAAAAACATAATTTGGTGCTGCTGCTGTTGCTACGATGTCAGTGGTGTACAAGTTCTATCAACAACAACTGATGTGCAAATCAGGGAGCGGTGTTCACAACAAAGTGACGACGTATTTGCGAAACGACAGAAGAGACATTCATTGAGATACTATTGCGCATGTGTATAATAGGCAACGTTTCGGGCAGTGGCCCTTCATAGCACATGCCGTGAAGAGGCCATTGACGAATGTGTTGCGTGTTTTGTTTGTTTGATGGGGTGGATAAAGAGAGACCTCGGATCTTCGCATTCAGCCACTTCAGATGTTATTCTGTGGTAACTACTTCAACGTCCCACAAAAATATGCGTAAACGTTCCATTAAGTTTGGTGAAAAGAATAATAAAAAAGTAAGAATATTTCTTACGATTTTTTTTGTTTAAGTTTTGCTGGCTTACTGGCTGACAGGACGTGTGACGTCCGGTCAGACGATGATGCCCAAAGGGACATGCGGGACTGTTGGTTGAATGTCAACAAAAAACAACAACAATTTAAGCACACATTTGTATACGTAAGGCATATTTGCGACTCGCCTCTATTCAACATTAGGTTTAAGTGTACAAGATAATTCGCTACAAGTCATAAGTATTCACATTTTAAGCACCTGCGTCAAGGAACCAGCGTGGTGAATTGGGGGGAGTCAAATATCGCCCACGATCCGCTCAGCGTGGGGAGGCCTTCGTCCGGCTGTGGATACACCATGGGGCTGTACAATGTCCACGTTACCATTTGCGTGCTGATTAAACTAAAACTATTCAACTGTTTTTTTATTTTTCGATTTAAAGATTTCGTGACTGCAGGGATTCATCTTCTTGGTTCTTTCGGTAAAGTCACGTAGAATGGAAATAATAAAATAATAAAAATAAAACATAATAAAATTTCGATGTAAAGCTTTCGTGACTGCAGGGATTCGTCTTCTTGGTTCTTTCGGTAAAGTCACGTAGAAGGGATATAATAAAATAATACAAATAAAACATTATAAAATTATTCTCACGACGTTTCGGCCACAACGCAAGCAGCCGTCCTCAGGTGAAGAACAGGTCTGTCGGAAAGACAGCGCTGTCTTTCCGACAGACCTGTTCTTCAGAACCAAGATGTTTTTGTTAATGTTACCAGGTAAGGCCCGCTGAGCTATACAGCTCTTTTGCAGAAGCGACCTTGCCACAAAATGATAGCTCATGTAAGTGGCTCACCACGTGGAAATGCATAGCATCCAAACACTCTAAACGCGTGTTTCTAAATGTGGAGGGGAAAACCCGGAGGACCCGGAGAGAAATCCACGCAACCACAGGCAGAGAGACACGCAAACTCTAAATATCCAGGCGTCAGGGTCGGGATCGAACCCACGACTTCCCCCGCATACCAGGCGAGGTAGTTAACATCTCCAAGCCACCGTGGCGCCCATAACCAATCCCCATCCACCAACCCATCACGGCCACCACCACCGCCGCCATCTCTTCAAGAGCTGTTGGGAGAGCGAATACACCAATGTATTCGTACCAGTCAATTTCAGGTGTGCGCTACTTGACTTATTGTTATGTATCCACGATAGCCGCATTGAGTCGCAGGACTCTTTATCAGGACGGTCCTGCAGCCCCGTTGGGGTTTTACTCGAAGATGCTTTCAGCCAATTAAGGATGAGTTGTGTTATAAGTAATCCCTCGCCACTTCGCGGTTCAAGTTTCGCGGCCTCAGTGCATCGCGGATTTTTCGAACTGATTTAAAGGCCTCATTATACCTGTGCAGTAACACCATCATCATCATCATTCATCATCACATTCATCGAACTGCACAGGTCTGTCATCGTCGTCATTGTCATCGTCATTGTCATCGTCGTCGTCGTCATTACTGGAGTCAAGTCTCAAGATACTACTGTCATTGGTGAGTGTAGAACACCATAATACGTATCGTATGAGAGAGAGAGAGAGTGAATGTATAATATTAAGGTTTTATAATGAAATAGATTTAAGTAAAATATATATATAAAGTATAAATATACATATTTTAAACATTCCGGTACCCACACACACACATATACGGAAATTCCTAGGGGGCCAATCCTACTTCGCGGATTTTCACCAATCACGAGGGGTTCCGGTCCCCATTAACCGCGATAAACGAGGGATCACTGTATTAGTATACGAGTAGGAAGAAAACGAGAGCACCCGTAGAAAACCCACGTGTACGAGCGAGGGAGCAACGCTCGATCCCCGTACAGATGGACACAGGTGGCAATTAGCCCACGTGCTGTACCGCCCTCTCCTGACACGCCAGGGTATTTACAGGTCATCTACGCTCTCGGGTTGAAGGGAGTCTCACAAAAATCTGTGCGGTGATCCAACCCTCGCTGACGCCCCCACAATGCTGGATCACAGTTAGGCCACGTGCGTCGCATGCATGCACGCTGCTACACACACACACACGCGCGTTTAAGGGGGTGTGTGCTCACCGGCAATGGAGGCTCACTTTATGCACTGGGCTTGGCGGTTTGGTATTTTTGTAATTACGCAGAGTCTGTTATGCGCAGTGAAGTGTGAGTGATGACAATAATCAAATATAACATGGCACGCACGCACACGTCTAATTGTGATTGTGTGAGTGCAGTGCGTACTCATGTTAAATGCGTGCGCGCGGTTGCCTGAGCGGCTCACCGGTCGCTACCTCTATTGCCAAAGTCTTGGGGTTCAAGAGGTTACGTAACAGCCAATGTGCTGATAAATTATCACGCCGCCCCATCGCTTCCTTCCTTCTGCCAGATCCCGCAGCTCTGCTGCCGGTTGTGCTGTACCGCTCTGTGATGTGTCCTCGGGTTGTTTACCGCTTGTTGTTGCGGTTGTTGTTGCTGCTGGGCGCGATGTCCGACGTTCGTCGTCATCGTTATCATCATCATGCCGAACAGCACGCGGTAGGATCAGCAGCCCCTTGAGAGCTAAAACTCGCAGTTCGACTCCCCTAACAGAAAGGTCCGTTCTCACCGTTCTCACAGTTTAGTTTGAGTTGATTATTTTTCTTTCTCATTCATCCGGGAATGCCGCACTGAGTCGTGCGACTCTTCACCAGGAGCGTCTTGCGGTGTTGGGTTTTACTTGACGATGCATTCAGCCAATCAATGAGTGGGAGGCAAACGGAGCACCCGGAGCAAACTCGCGCGCACGAGCGAGGGAGGCAGCAACGCTCCGTCCCCGTACAGATGGAAACAGATGGCCACGAGTCCACTCTTGCTGTACCCTTGCGAGACGAGGGCATGGCATCTCCTCGATGCCTCCACGGCGATGGATTTACGCACCCGTGCAGCAGCGTGGCCACCACGTGGTTACGAACAACAGCCAACGACCGTCACCACGGCGCTTGTGCCAGGCTATGTGCACGTTAAGGCCACGTGAAGTGTCGAACGCCCGCTGGCACGGGACTGACCCAGGCGCCATCGGTTGCCTGCCTGAAACGACTGGCTAATGCACCACCTGTGCCCCCTACTGTGCCAACTTGCTGTGCTTTAGCCACCCGGCGCTCCGCTCGTTGTTGTGAGCGTCGCTCGTCTGTCCTCCGTTGTTGCTGGAGGGCGATGTGGCTGCCACCACCACCACCACAAACATCCAGACACTCGCTCTCCGCCGTGGTCTGTGAGTTCTGGGTGCCACTGCAGTTCCTGTCATTACATATTTACGCAGCTGTCCGTCTACATATTCACCACTGCCCAGCCTACCTACCCACCTTACTACCTCTCTCATGAGTTTACCTACATACTTGACTACTTAACTAACCACCAATTGTGGCCTTAAACTAAAATTATATAACGAGCGACGTTTCGGGAAATGGCCCTTCTTCACAGCATAGGAGGGTCATTTCCCGAAACCGTCGCCTTTAAGAAATATTTTTATTTTATTTTAAGGCAGTGTTATTATTGACACACGTGTTGAAATGTTGTTGTTGTTGTTGTTGTTAATTGTGCTCTTGCACCACTGGCAACCCAGCGTCAGCAGCAGATACCTTGTGGTGTGCTATGTTATCGCAGGACATGTACCTGCAACAAGCACCTCCGATTATCACGGTTGGCTACGTGCAGCGAGAAAGAGTTTCAGAATATTTTTTTGCTCTTTCGGCAAATTCACGTGGATCGGTTCAAATTAATAAAAATAAAATAAACAAAAAAAACAACGACGTTTCGATCACAACAGAAGCGATCGTCATCAGGAGGACAAAAGAGGGGGGGAAGCTGCTCTTTTTTCCTTCTGATGACGATCGCTTGTGTTGCGATCGAAACGTCATAGTTTTTTGTTTATTAATTTTGTATTACTCTTTGGTTCTTTCGTGACTTTACCGAAAGAACCAAAGTTTAATTCCTGCAGTCACGAAAGCTTCAAATCAAGATTATTTTATTAACTGGAACCTATCTACGTGACTTTACCGAAAGACCCAAAGAATATTAATTCCTGCAGTCACAAAAGCTTCAAATCAAGATTTCAGTTCGGAATACAAACGTACATATGCGTATTGTTTTGACCGTCTGCGCACACCTCCTTCGTAGATGGGCAATCAAAGTCACAAGCCACAATAGTGCGATTGTGGGCACGCAACGCACACTGTTGACAATGTTGCAAACTACGCTTAGTCTGCGCTCCTTCAACGGAGAAGGAGGAACAGCGACACGACGCGAACTTTCTCTCTCTCTCTCTCTGCTGAAGCCCTCTCGTCGTGACCAGCATCAGAGCTCGACATTGACAGTTAACTCACGAACACATCGCAGGCCGTGTAGCGCAAGAATAGAATGGAACGTGTATTTGTACTGCAGGAATCCGATGAGCTATGAAGCTCTTTTGCACAGATTTCCAGGTGGCCAAATATCTCAATGTGGCAAAAACCCGCCTCCTGTTTGTAAAATAAATAAATAAATAAAATTGATTTGTTTAGTTCAAATTGTAAGTGGCAAAACAATCACAACTCAGAGAGACATCCTATTGACTGTTTATAAAAAGTGAACTCGGGAAGCGTCACGCCATGCCTAGGATGGATGATAATTATGATGATGATGATGATAATGGTCGACGGTCGAGACTGGTGGATGAATGGCAGCCAAAGTAGAGAACGCGCCCAAGGAGAATGACTACCAGCGACTGAGATCATCTCCGTGCGCAGGAGGGAGATCGCAAGACCGCGAGGGATGGATACGGGGTGGGGGAGCCGTCATCCCGCAGTGGATAGACCACGGCTGACGATGATGTTACTTACGTGACGATGCAATTACGTTTTGTATATGTTAATGAATGTACTCATACGTGTCCACTGGCGCTTGTCAAAGGCAATATGTACGCACACACACAGCTGGAAACGAGCAGGGTCATAGCGAGTGATGTTCTGCTGCTGAAATCAGCACCGGGGTATTGATGTTCATTTCCCGTTTAAAGCCCTGAACCAGCGGTGGAAATTCCACATTCCCATGGTCGGGGGCGATGACATCCATCGTTGACTTCCCCCACAAAGTGGTCAATCGCTTTATCGAGGCCCGGGGGGGGTGAGAAAATCCCTAGCCAGGGCTTGAACTCGCACGCTTCCGAGTGAGAGGCGATCGCTCCACCACTCAGCCACCTCACCGCACATGTGGTGCTAGCACCACACAGGTGATGTACACAACATCCTCGACTGCAGCGTGTGACACGCCACAGCTCGTCTATGTCAATTACATCGTCAGCAGCAGCAGCAGGAACGACATCGCAGTCACCGCGAGCGATAAGGCGAACGCGGATCGTAGCACGCGTGCCACGCAGCAGGAATAGCCTGGGTTCGATTCCCGACTCTGGGGGTGTGTGTGGGGGGCCGTTGTGTGCGCAGTGTGTGTGTTCTCTCTTCCTGTTCTGCATGGCGGCGGGCGGGGGGGATCTACTCCCGAGTTCTCCGCGCTTTCCTTCCAGGAGGGAATGAAGCGCCCACGACGTGACCTCGCATTTGGGCCCAACGGTTCCCAATGGTGAGAAGGAGAAATATCAGTTGTCTGCAAAATAACTCGATGGGAATGACACGTGGCAGCAGCAACGAGGTCCCCACTCGTGAGAAAAAACTCGGCACGTGTCAATGTGTGCATCATGCCAAATGTACAAGACGTGTATCATTACAATTCCCATCACCACCAAAATGCATCCGTCGTACTGTATTTAAAAAAAAAATCAGTTTTGCTGGCTGGAGGGAAAGATTGGACGGACGAACGCGTACAATGCACGCAACAGACTGCTAGTAGTGACTATAATAATTATTTATGATAAATGTTAGCCCTCTGTGAATCTACTGCTGGATGAAGGCCTCCCCCAGGCCACGTGGGAGTTGTTTGACCATACTTCACCACGCTGATCAGTGTGGTGAAGTATGGAAGACGTGATATTATCCGTGAGCGGGTTTCGAAATCGAGAGGGTTTTTGTTGTTGTCGTTGCGTAGAGCAGCGAGCCACCGGCTAGTGACAGGGAAAATATTCAGCGGGAATTTAAGATCTGATTATGCGTAGGTACTATAGTAATATTTTGTATTTAAAATAATGATGATCGTAGAATGTAGTCGCGAGGAAATGTACAAATATAGGCACGTCAAATTATAATAAATATAAAACTCATTATTTTGATACATTGTTATAATTATTTCTCGCAAACGGGATTTGGTCGCTTTCTATCGTCTTCAGCGTCACACTCCACGGGAGGCGAATTACTTGGTGAGCACGTTGCTTAAATGTAGACACGCAATGTGCTCCGAAAGAGGACCATGTCCCGAAACGTTGCGTATTATTATGCCCCGTATGTGTTCATTACACTAAGGGCCACGCAGCAGTCGTTAACGATTGCGGTGCGGTTTTGTTAATTGTGCTTTGATGCGCCGTTACCAACGTAGCAGCAGTAGCAAAGCAGCATCATCATCATCACCAATTTATTCGTTTTTATATATATTTTAAGCGTTTATCGTGAGACTCGCAGTAGCAACTGTATAACTGTTATGGGATGTAAAAAAACGGGAAATTTCGGTCTCTATATATTCGTCCGGTTAGAAAGGGTTGGATTCGGATTAGCTTTGCATAAAAGTCCCAGCTTCAGAGCCCTTTTTGACCATCACTCGAATTTTATATCAGACACTCACTCACGATCACGTGAAATGTATTTGATATACGTACAACACACACACACACGCTATGTTCTGCGTGCATTTAAACCATTCACAGCATTATGTATTTACAGATTACATGAATGACTAATCATCATGCCTTCAGTTTAGAAATCGCGCTGCAGATATATATATACTTCTGCTTGCTTCTAACATATTATCGAACATATGCCGCATTATAGCACAACTGCCCATCACGATTAAACATACAAACGTTTTTGTGAAAAAAATTCACATCCACAATTTTTTGACGCAACTACTTTGAAAACGGATATAATTAGAATCAACGATGTATTTAACAATATATATTATTAAAAATAAAAGGATGTGATAAATACGGCATAAACAATGTATAGAGGCCATTAATGCATGTAGCCTATTGTATGACAGAATCGTAACGTAGAGAAATGTGATTTCATTTACGAATCCCACGTAACATGAATACACAATGTGGATTTCACAAGCAATACGCATGTGTGTGTGTATGTGTAACGACACAGATCCCCCGTATAGCCTTAACGGGCAGTTGGGGCAAGTGCTGTTAGCGAGCACCTACGAAGGCCGGCACGGCACACGAGGGGGTGAGTGGTCAACGCCACGCTCGGCCGCCTTTGTCTCCCCGGCGTTTACAAACCGTATCGGGTAACTCATTAAAGGCTGAGTCGACATGGGGGTGGCCCAGGCTCAGTTAAAATCAAACTCGCGTGGCCGGGTTCGTAGCGCAGTGCCCTAACCACTACACTGCCGCTTCCCATAGAACGGGGAATACAAGACAAATGCATTATAGAACAATCCGATGCAATTGCTTTTGTATGTAAAAACACACACTAAAGCAATAAAGCCTGCTGTTCACGAACATTATACAATACTATACAACCCTGCCCCCCCCCTCCCCCCCCATTTATTTATATTTTACGTTACTCATTAATTAATTATGACATTGTGCGAAACCGCGATATTCTAATAATTCTGTTATCGGGTCATTGCCCGCTCGTAGTAGTCGTAGCGATGTCTCCGTGTGTCCGTGTCCGTGTGTCCGTGTGTTCCATTACTAGTGGGGAGCGGTAGTGTAGCGGTTAGCGCACTGCGCTATGAACCCGGCCACGCCGGTTTCGATTCCCGCTCACGGCCACCGTCAGTGACGATTAACCGAAGCGGTCCCTGGGCCTCTACTAGGTCGACTCAGCCTCAAACGAGTACCTGGTGCGGTGTGCAAGCATTGCCACCAGAGAGACAAAGGCGGCCGAGCGTCGTGATGGCCACCCACCCCCTCGCGTGCAGTTCCGATGTTCATAGGTGCTCGCTAACAGCACTTGCCCCCACAGTCTGACAAGACTATACGGGTGATCTTTGTCTTTGTTTCGTGTTTCATTGCGAACACAATACAATGAACGTCAAGCCGGCACAATGAGCTGCAGCGATGATGATGATGGATTTTCTCGTTCGAGCTACGGGCAGGTGAGTGACTCCGCTGAACGACAACAATAACCGAGCGAAACCAACCTTCAGATTTTCCTCCTCGTGCTGCTGCCGCTGCTGTCCAAGGTAGCTTGCCGTGCAGTCGCCATTGCAGACCTGGGCTGATGGTGATCGCTGTAGTGCGCGCTACGTGAATGCTCTCGCTCTTGTTATTCAACGCGGTTTGCTATTGCGTCACGATGATGACGATAATGATCGTCACAATGATGATGATGATGTTATGCTATTAATAGAGCGAGAAAATGCAGCCGCCGGCGTGTGGATGTGTTGCATTGAGCATGCGGCGTGTGTGTGTGTGACACCGGCGGATATATCGGTGAGCGTCTGAGGCTGATGGTCGCATTGAGCTGTGTGTGTGTGTCTGTGCGTGTCGGTGCGTGTATGTCGGTACGTATGTATGTGACTGCGATGTCTGTGGGTGCGTGTGTGTCTGTGCGCGTGCGTCGGTACGTATGTGACTATGATGTCTGTGTGTGTGTGTGCGTTCGTGTGTCTGTGCGAGTGTGTCGGTGCGTGTGTGGCAATGGTGGCTGTATGTGTCGGTGTCTGTGTGCGTGTGTGTAGCGGTTAGCGCGCTGCGCTACGAACCTAGCGGCCCGAGTTCGATTCCCTCTCGCGGCCAACACCGATGACGATTATCTAAACCGGTCCTGGACCTCCCCTAGGTCGACTCGGCCTCAAATGAGTGGTGCGAAGTTATAACATCGCCACTAGGGAGATAAAGGCGGCCGGGCGTGGTGCTGGCCACCCACCCCCCTCGTGTGCCGTGCCGGCCTTTATAGGTGCTCGCTAACAGCACTTGCCCCACCAATCTGTTACAGGCTATACGGGGCATCTTTGTCTTGTGTATTTAAATGTGTGTGGGCAATCGTTGTGTGAATGTGTGAACGTGTCCGATTGTGAATGTGTGAACTATGTACGCGTGTGCACTGGCATCTTAATCTGCTGTGTGTATGTGTATGCATGCATGTGCCTGCAATATTGCATGTATGAGTTTATGAATACCTACATTACCTGCAATAGTGTGCAAATACTATCGTGTATGCAATCTTGTGTGGATGGGTGTATGTCTATGTAAATCTCACGTGTGCATTTTGTGTGTATGTGTGATAAACAGATATTGTGTGACGATGCAATGTTGTATCTATGCACGTGGATGTCGTTGTTTAACTGTGTGTATGTATGTGTATACTGTGAGGTCGATTCAGCCTCAAATGAGTACCTGGTGCGATGTGTAAACATCGCCACTGGGGATACAAAGGCGGCCGGGCATGGTGCTGGCCACCCATCCCCGCGTCGTGTGCCGTGTCGGCCTTCAATATGTGCTCGCTAACAGCACTTGCTCCTACAGTCTGTCAAGGCTATAAGGGGGATCGTTGATGTATGTGTATAAGAGAGAGACATTGTGCGAGTGTGTGTGTGTAAGAACAAACATATGTCCTTACGTGTGGGAGGGTGTTTGTGTGTACGTGTGCATGGCCTGTGTCTTCCGTGTACATTTTGGCAAAACAACCACCACCTTCTCGTGGTGCCAGACAGCAGCATTGGTGAGGTCACGGTGGGCATGCCACCGGCAGACAAGGCTGGCACAAGTTAGTTGGCTAAAAAGCTTGGCAGGTCCAATCCATGCAGGTGATGCTGCTACAATCGCTTCAGTGGCCAAAGGGGTGGGCTTATGAACAGTGCCGGATTAAGCTAGTGCGGGGCCTGTAGCATATGTTATAAAGGGGCCCTAAATAAAAAAAGCGTTAATATTAAAACACACATTTTTTTACTTGCATAGTAAAGCCATTGTATGTTTTTCATTTGCTATACAGCCAGATAATACGACAAATCGCTAACCTTAAACACCCAGTCGTTCATAAAAGTTGAAGGCGGTATAGTACGATAGTAATAGAGCAAGTGCAGAATCACTGAACCGGAATTGATAGCTTGAAAGCATTTAGCGCGGGGCCCTTGAAAGTGCTGGGCCCGTAGCATATACTTTTGCTCTTAAGATAATCCGGCACTGCTTCTGAATGAGTTTGATGGCCAGGAAACCCCTTCCACTCGTAAACTAATCGCCAGACAACCGCGTAACAGAACATACGATACGCATGTTGTTGGAGGCCGGCCCCAAGGGGACGGGTGTCTATGACGTCCCGTGGCCAAAGCTCATCTTGGCAGGACCAGGGTCTGAAACTCACCTTTGCGAGCCTCCGAAAAATGACAAGCAGTTGGTAAGGCTGCCCACGTGGAATTAACGAATGAATGAATAGATGGATCAATGGGTATACGAACGTTTGGCTGGGGAGGAGAGCCGAGTCCCTGACTCTCCGCCCATGATTGAAACTAAATGTTATTTATTTATTTAATAAGGTAAGGCCCTCTGAGCGATATAACTATTTTTCAGAAGCGACCTGGCTATTACAAATTATAGCTCGACGAAGTGGCTTATCACGTGGAAATGTAGAGCAGACAGATACTCTAAAACGCGTGTTTCTAAACGTGCAGGGGAAATACGGAGGACCCGGAGAAAAAATTGTCGCGGCTACAGGGATAGCATGTAAACTACAAATATACAGCAGGCATCAGAGTCGGGATGGAACCCACGACCTCCTGCATTACAGGCGAGGGAGTTAACATCTCGCCCCCGTGGCACCACGTGATTAGTAAGGTCCTTCCTGATGGTGGGCAGGCCTGAGTTAAAACTACCCAAATGGGAATAAAAGCCATTCACTGTTCACGTTGAGGTGTCACCGGGATATTCTGCGGCTCATAAACGCTTTCACATATTTTTGGGGACACACATAGTTGAATAAGCCTTTCACGGGTGTTCCAGTGGTATTTCCATCTATTACCGATCAGTTGAAGACGGATCGATACCTGGGTGCGGTCGGGGAATAGTGTTCCACACTGCCTAACCATCATTGTACGTACGCTGATGATCTGCAAATTGTTTCTCATTTTTGAGACGTAGTTACAGAATACGCTGTTGAACGTGGAGCTCGCCTTATAGAGGCTTTTATAATCAGCACCACAAAAAAGCAAACACCAGCCTGGGTACCTTAAATCATCGATCCCTCCATCCACTCACATCTCGATGAGGCCATGGGGTTGTTGTGGATAAGGTGGAGGAGTTCTCGTACCTGAACAATAATTATCGTGGGCAGCTCCAATTTGGTTGCAGAGGTCTCACTCCTCCAAATCAGCTGATTGCCATTTCATTTTCATCAGCTCCACAATGCTCAGTGAAAGTTCCTTGGAATATCGCTCCGCACGCAGTTCCTGGCCTTCTCTTGTCTATGTTTGTTCAATGCGGACCTCTTTACAAGTACACCTGCACCGGTATGATATAGTCGGGGTTTAACCAGGCCGGACTGCGTGAGGAGCTCACAGATGCTTGCAAGATATTGATACAGTACCACGAGTGAATTCCTCCAGCAGGAGAGGATGCGTGGGCTGATTCATGTAGCCCGCATGCCCAGCCAACAACGCACGGTCGAACAGTTTCTGTTTGGACAGATAGCGGGGTACTGCTAAGTCGGCGTGATATTGGCTGGAGACGATTGGTGCTGATGTGGCACGAAAGGATTTGGGGCTGATTGGACTATCCGATGGCTGGCACCATCGATGTCAAAATCGGCCACTGTGGATTGGACTTTCGAAGGACGCTGATGGGGTAGTTGGAGGCAATCGCCCTTCAGCAGCAACGCAAAGACCTATGGATGGTGCTCACAACAACGAGCAGAGCGTCGGGCGGATAAAACGCAGCAACTTGCCACAGTGGGGAGTACAGGTGGTGCATCTGCCAGTCATCTCAGTCAGTCAACCCGTAGCACATGGGTCTGTCCAGTAGCCTCCTGCCAGCGAGCCTTCGACACTTCGTGTGATGGCATCAATGTGAACCTATCCTGGCACAAGCGCTGTGGCGACATCACCGCCACTTGTTGTGGTGTATATAATGTGCATGCGTATAGGTTGTGTATAAGGTGTGTACACGTATGTGTATTATAATGAGGTGTGTATGTATATATAGGGTGTGTGTGTTGGTCCCGGGCTTTTACGCCGACTCAATCTCAAGTGAGTACCTGGTGCGGTGTTGAAGCATCGCCACTATGGAGAGACAAAGGCGGCCGGGCGTGGTGTTGGCCACCCACGCCCTCGTGTGCTGGAGCCAGCCTAACAGCACTTGCCCCAACAGCCTGTCACAGGCTATACGGGGTATCTTTGCCTTTGGGAGGGCCAATTGGAAGCGCTTTTCTTTTTCCCCGACACCCACAAAACATCACCCCCTACTCCCATCGACAATCAAACCACCACCCACCTTATACCCATGCCACCGTAAATATCTAAACCCATTCGCCATTGCGACTGCGTTCCGCATATACAAACATACGAATGGGTGCTGATCTAAATATACACGTGCACAACACGTGTACGCACATACACGCACGCAGGCACGCATATACATGTACACTGCTGCATGGATGAAGACCTCAGCACGTCACGTAGGCCGTTTGACCATACTTCACCACGCTGGCCGGAGCGTGTTGATGAACGTGTGTCTTTAGGACGGCAGGACCGGTTGGGATACCATTCGCCGTGGCCGGGACTCGAACTCAGACGGCCTGGGTGCATAGTGCAATGCGCTAATCGCTGCGCCACCGCTCCGCTATAGAGCACAGCCCTATAGACACATGTACGGCACATTGCGAGTACGTCTTTACATCTCTTTGCAGTGAATAACACATCTACGCACGTGGACTTTTCTTTTCGTGTGTGTATATGTGTATATGTTAGTGGATTGCGCTATAAATATCGGTACCGTATATCCTCCTGGATATCTGTAGAGAATTCACGCCTTTAAAGTTTATGCGTAAGTATGCATACAGGATATTGATGTTATATTAGTTACATGTACGCATACATTACATACGTATATTATAAATACGTTTGCATTTGACGACGTTTGCATTTGACTATAATTAATTGTATATATATACCTATTAAAATATAAACAATTGTGACCATGACAAATGAGAATAGTTTATGCATATATTATATCTACGTACGATGATAAATACGTGATTGTAATTTTAACCAGAACTCATAGTTTACGTGGGGCGGAGCGGTGGCGCAGTGGTCAGCGCACTGCACTATGAACACGGCCACCTGAGTTCGATTCCCGGCCACGATCAACACCAGTGGCGAGTGATATCCGCACTGGTCCTATGCCTTCCACCTGTATGAAGATCTCCCACCCCTCCCCTCTCTCCCACGCCGCATCAGCCATGGGTGGAGGTTTGACCATACTTCACCACGCTGGTCAGTGCGGGTTGGTGAATGAAGTGGTGGTGGATGGCCCGGTTCAAATTTCACTCGCCACTGATGTTAGCCGTGGCCGGGATTCGAAGTTCGAACTCGGGGCTGCACACGTCATAGCACAGTGCGTTAACCACTGCGCCACCGCTCCACCTTACTATCGGGTTATCCCAAGCATGCCTCTTCTTTTTCGCATTGACCAGCGTGGTGAAGTATGGTCGGTAAACCCCCATGACCGACACGGCGTGGAGAGGTCTTCATCCATCACTATCGCAGCCTCTAATCCGGCCATCATAATCATCATCGCCACCGTTATCGTCAGGTCGGGTTTAATTTCACCATGAGCTGCCCGGGGCTGAATTCCGGAAAATGTCAACTCTCTCTCTTTCCCTCCGCTCCTGTCCGCTGTTGAAAGCCAGGGAGTTGGGGTTTAGAGGCCCTCTAAAAAGTATTTCGTGACACATTACGCCGTGAGATCATCAGCAATGGTCAATCCACTGCTGGATGAAGAACGCCTCTGTGCTCCCTCAGCCGTCATCATCTCTCACGGTCCTTACTCGTCCACTCCAACCACATCCACATCATTTCAACGGAGTTGCTCTCTGGCCAATCTACTAACCCAGCAATAGCAGCAGCAGCGTTTGTTTAAAACGCAGGATTTTATCGAAACCGCTCCAGAATTTTGCTTGCTTCAACAAATGCTGCTTGACAACAACACAAATAAATCGGCCCGCCAAGAGTCAACGGGTTGATGATGATGATGACGGACAAAACGTGTGTGTTTTATTTCATTCACGTGTGCAGACAGAACGGAATTCTGCTTCTACAGCGAACGGTGGCTGAGCGCTCCATCCCTCGGCACCCCTTCCCTGGCCCCTCCCCCCTGATCCCCCCACCCCCCGCCCCCTCCTCTGCCCATCTCTCCCGCCCCTCCGGCTGTTTAGTATGACAAGCGCAGTGCACAGCTTAGCGGCCTGTGCTGGCGAGATAGCCGAGACGACATCCCTGCTGAGCTCCAGATAAGGCTTACCCCAACCTTGCTATTGAAGGGGATAAATTATTTTTTCATTGAACCACAGTGAAAGTATTACATCGATATGTGTTTGCTATTTTTTTTAGGGGGGGGGGGTGGTAGAGGGTTAATCACCATTCTCACCCCCACCCCACGTGCACCCCCCCCTATCCCCCAACCCACCCCCCATCCCCCCCCCCACTATCCAACCCCTCCATCCACACTCTACTCATCTCCCCCCAGGATCTCTATCATTTCAGCACTGCAACCACCCCACCCATCTCAGTGGCTTAAACAAAAATGATGATAATAATAATTATTTATAAGGTTCAGGATGTTTGCAAATTTAACATCGTTGGGTTTGCGGGCGCTTTGCATGTGGTGATGCTTTGCTGGTGGTGTACTTATATATATGCATGCATGCAAGCCCGAATCTGCTGATGAGACACTGAAAGTCGAAACCGGCCCAGCTTTTGCATGGTTTAAACCAATGCTGCTGGAAATTAAACCACTCCCAGAAGGCCTATGGCGTGACTAACAAATGCTGTAGTTTAATTATATATATTTTGCGTTACGTGGGAAGTCACATATGGCAAGTGGGAATTATGCCAGCTTTATCTATTTTGTGTAACTTATCGTCGCAACGACAACGCACAACAAATACTATTATTGCGTCGCGTGCTTTTCATACACAAGTGCATATACATCATCATTAGCCATGTTCGATCCACTCCTGGATAAAGGCCTTATTTACCAGTCCTTACCAGTCCTTATTTTTGCTCGCTATCTCTGTCTGTCACTCACTTCAACTCAGCAACCCCATCTCAGTGGATTAAACAAATACAACGATAATAATGATCATTATAGGTATCAGTGTGTTTTTAACATTTCACATCGTGGGTGCGAGTCAGAATATTTCACGTGGTGATACATCGCAGGAGATGGACAGGTTATGTACACGTGTGCTCTTCAAAGATTAGTGACCCTCGGTTCATATAACGTGATCAGCCGGGCGGTTGGTGGCTATGCACGTGGCTGCCTGCAATCCAGCACTTTGGATGTAGCAGCGAGGGTTGGTGGACCACCGCACGAAAGTTGTGAAACTCCCTTCGCGTGAGCGTCGAGAAGGAGTCGTGTTCTGGCGGATTCAAGTGCATATGTGGTTAATGGAGACCTGATGCATTGCAAAAGGTAATCTACGTGGTGTTTGCACATCTTAGCATCTATCTTGATTTGAAGCTTTCGTGACTGCAGGAATCCATACATCTGGTCCAACATCAATGGAGACTAGGCTCTAAGAAAAGCTGTCTCGGGTGTGGACCAATCAACTTCAAGGACAGTGCATATCATTACCATCATCAGAGTTGTTTTATTTTTGTTTGCATTTTTACTGCTTGCGTTGTGGTTATTGAAAACATGATGCCTTGTATAAAGGTGTCAGTTTTTGTACCAGTTGAAAGGGTAAAAACCTATCACTATGGCTATGTTAATGTGAGAGATTAACATGATCTTTACACCTGTTTTATTGCCAGAAAAAATAACACCTTAGTGTTATTTTGTTTCCATCCACCCATTCAGTCTGCATTGTAATAGAGTGTTTCCCCCTCGCACGCATGGGTTTTTTTTCTTCTCCGAGTGCTCCGGTTTCCTTCCACATCTCAACACTTAATTGGCCGATAACGCCTTCGTATATAGAGGACCGCAGAGCTGGGCCAATTACTGGCGCCGGCTGACTGCGTGGCTGCTGCTCAGAGGTCGCAACCGGATACCCGTACCCTACCCGATACCCGGCTACCCGTACCCGGCCAGGTACGGGTAGCCGTTTGCGACCCTGGTGCGGCCGGGTACGGGTAGGCCATGAGTCACTGGTGAGTAACCGTTTGCCACTCATTTCGGGTAGGGTACGGGTACGAGTAAGGAATCAAAACCCGTTTGCGACACCTATGCTGCTGCTGCCGCCCCGTTCGTCTATGGCTTGTCATGCCACCACCGAGTCGTTCTCTCTATCTCTCTCTCTCTCCAGTGAGTGAGTGAATACTGTACGGCAGATTGTTAGTTTAAATTTTCGTGATTGTTAGTGTCAGGCATGATCGATCCACTGCTGGATGAAGGCATTCCCAAAAAGCCGCCGCCACCTCTTGTAGGGCCCTCCGATTTAACAATCCACGCAGCACCCGCGCCTGAGATGATTTCCGTGGCTCCGTTTTTCGCAGGTGGAGGTGCGAAACCTGGCCACCACCTGAGTTCGATTCCCGAACACAGGCTTGCAGCCAGGGCCGGATTACGGCACGGGGCTTTATGGACTTCAGCCAAGGGTCCTCCGTCAGCTGGATTTTATTTGTTGTTAGCCTTGTAAAAATAAATTGTATTTTTCCTTTTGAAAATATCACTGGGGGCCTCACAGTACCTGTCGCCCAGGGGCCTACAAAATGTTAATCCGGCCTGCTTGCAACAGTGGCGAGTGACATCTGAATCTGTCCTAGGTACCGCCGTGTACCAATAACGCGCAGCTTGAACAAATCGCGGTGAAGTATGGTCAAACAATCGCCCATGACCGACAAGGTGCGGGGAGGCTGTCGTTCAGTATTGGATTGACAAAGGTCTGTAGATGATGTAGCGATATATGAATTAAAAAAACGATCGAATTAATTGGAACGAAGATATTATTCAAAAATTAGGGATGTATTCTACTTTGAAATCAAAATGAATTACTGCTCTGTCCTATGGGCCGGTGAAAATGAGACATTAAAACGCGAAACAAAGATGTGTTTCTTTATTATAATGATCACCATCACCTCGCATGCACCGATTTATATATCCGCATCATGATAATAATGATTGTTATGATGATCGTGAACGAATTTATAATTAAAATCATGATTATCAACATCATCACCTCGCACTCAGCGTATCATCATCATCATCATCGGGCACATATATGTATGAAGATGATCTCGCACTTATCATCGGGATAATCATCTTGCACACATCTATATGGAGATCATCATAAATCATCTTGCATCTCAACGTCATAATAAAAGGGTTTTTTCCCCTTTTTTCTGGCAACAAAACTGAAACCTTTTTACAAGGATTCATGTCTGCATTAACCACAATACTTGCAGTCAAAATGCAAACAAAAAACAACACTATGATAATATATGCATTATCCTTGAAACGGATTGGTCCACACCAAGGGACGGCTTTCTTTTGAGCCTCGACCCAATTGGTGCTCGACCAGAGGACGCCAAAAGGCGTGCACAGCTCAAAGACAATGCACTATCAAAGTAACGGGGGCTCGGGGTGAGCATCTACATCATTAGACCTCCTTTGCCAGTACCAACATATAATAACAGGGTTTCCCCCCTTTTTTCAACATCATGATCATCATCCCGCAATCATCTGTATATAAGCACAGCCATGTTGTTAATCGTATTTTATAGAATAGTCGTGTTATTAAAGCCGCTGATAAAGCGTAATGCATTGTTATCCTATCGCAAATGTAATTAAAAAATTGTGAAAGCCATTCGGTACTCGGGCCCCTGCTTTTTTTTATTAAGATATGTCTCAGTTTTATTCGGTTGCGTTTAGATTATTTTGCTGCTATAAATGTGCACGTGTTAAGCCACTTTGGTGAGCTGTCTCTTGTGGCCAGGTCGCTTCTTGATAGACCAGTGGGGCCTTACCTGGCATAATAAAAACTTATATTTCGATTTAAAGCTTTCGTGACTGCAGGGATTCATCTTCTTGTTTCTTTCGGTAAAGTCACGTAGAAGGGAAATAATAAAATAATAAAAATAAAACATAAAATACAATTCTCACGACGTTTCGGCCACAACGCAAGCAGCCGTCCTCAGGTGAAGGGCAGGTCTGTCGGAGAGACAGCGTCTGAATGATTCTCATTCCTTCTACGTGACTTTACCGAAAGAGCCAAGAAGAAAAAACATATATTCAGAAGTGATTTATTTAACTTTCCTATACTTTACACTGCTTTCGTGTTTTTTTTTATATTGCTTGTTGTTGTAACGTTTTGACCTGCCCCTACTGAACATCTGGCAAAAAAGAGCTTTATAGCTCATCGGATTCCTCCTGCAGTTTCAATAAATATTCTGATTCTGGTGTCACTGCATCCTAAGACTGTAGTCGTCTTAAAGTGTGGCGTCATTTAGCAGCTTTAACTACAGCGTGACGTCACGACGACTGTCACTCCTCGGACAGGCGACATAATATCCTGCAACGCCCCGAACTTGTACGCTGTGTAATGACGTCATTTCGTATCACGATTGATGGCGCGCGCGCGATGAGAGCAACGTCAACCGGGGGGCGGGAGAGGGGGGGTAATGACATCACGCGGCGACGCGATGACGTCATCCGGACGCAAGGGCGACGTTGCAAGCACAATCCCTGTACGCGTTGACGTCACCCCCCCCCCCACTACGGAAAGCGCGGTGGGGTGCACTGGCACGCGCGAGCGAGCGATCGGCTTTGCCAATTTACGAATCGCGGAAAACCTGTGGCCGGTCGCGACTGGGGGCTGCTGTTGCGTGGATAGCGAGACAGAGACACAGACGTCTTAGCTACTCGTAGAGACAGGGACACAGATACGTCTTAGCTACTCGTAGAGACAGGGAAACACAGACGTCTTAGCTACTCGTAGAGACAGAGACACAGATACGTCTTAGCTACTCGTAGAGACAGGGACACAGATACGTCTTAGCTACTCGTAGCCGGCTGCAGGAGTTTAATTTTGTTGTGTTGGTCGAACGACCCCTTCACTTGAACGGCGCCCGAGTGAATTTCGCGATTTCAAGAGAACAAACAAGAGAGCGATGGGGCTGATGTCGGATTTCGGGTTGGAGGACGTGGCTGGGCAGTTCGCGAGGTTGCCGATGTTCCCGATATTCGACCTGATGCACTACACCCTCTCCATCATGTACCTCAAGCACGAAGCAGGTCCGCCGCCTAAATTAGTTCACCACTCCGGCGATGCCCATAATTGGGCCTCTGTTTGTGTGATGTGTCTCTGTGTGTGTGCGAGGGAGTGTTGTTGCTGCTTGCTTGCGAAGCCTTGTTTGTTAATTGCACGCGTTAAGATGAGAGAAGTTTGTTACGTTGGTTTGCAAGTTTGTTGCATTGGTGACGGACGAACGCACTTTGGTGATGGGTTTAGTGGTGGATGGGGGTGTAGTTGCGTGGTTTTAAATGTCTAATCTATTTTGTTTACAAACGAGTCGAGAGAAAAGTTGCTACGTGTGTTTGATGAGTGTGTTTGGTTGTGTTACTTACAATCGTGATGTTTGTCATTTCACGTTTGGACTGAGGAGATTTAGCGTGAAGTTGTGCGTGGAAGTATGTGTGTAGCGTGTGTGTATGTTTCACATTTAAAGTTACATTTGTTTAAAGTTGAGAGAAAAGTTGCTACGTTTGATAAATGAGTGTACGTTGTATGACTAAATATGTTGTGTTATTTAGAATCGTAACATTTGTTACAACTTGTAATGCACACGTACAACACAACTTGAAACTATATATCCCCAGCACTTGAGGTCAATTGTTTTAAGTGTATATTGTTTATAAACCACGAACAATCGAGGGAAGCAAGAAAACCAGGAGAAAGTCTTTGCAAGTGTGA
Organism: Lampetra fluviatilis; assembly: GCF_964198595.1. NCBI lineage: Eukaryota > Metazoa > Chordata > Hyperoartia > Petromyzontiformes > Petromyzontidae > Lampetra > Lampetra fluviatilis. The sequence goes on from NC_136298.1 coordinate 4,650,729, forward strand.
CATGTGGGTCACCAATATTACAAAAGCTAAAATAAGTTAAAGTATAGGAATGAAGTTAATATAATTCTGAGCTATTTGACATGTGGTATGCAAGGTTAGATGTATATTTAAATAAGCTGGGTCTTTTAGGATAATGCAAAGTAGATGAACTGTTTTTGGGTAAAAAAAATGATGTCCAGTATTTAAATAATGTGTTTGTTTCTTGAGCGGTCTGTTGTGTTGTTTAAAATCCTAACATTTGTGGCATCTTGCATTGTTGAGAGTTTGAGGAAATTAAGATTGGAGTTGTGGAGTTGTGTAAGTGTGTGATGGTATTCAAGTAGATGCAAAGCAGGATATTTGCATTTTAATCAACCAGGTTCTGTGTATATAAAATAAGAAAAGTTTTTTAGCTGCTGTTGGGTAAACGTGTGCTTAATTGGAATACCCTTAAGCACAAGTTTCCCGAATAGTTTTCGTTTAAATTATTAGTTGTGTGTGGTGCGTGTGTGTTGTAAATTATGGTGTTGATGGGCAAGGCTGACCTGCGTGGACATTTTAACAAGCCAAGATCTTGTCTTTAAAAAATCGAATCATGAATCCTAATAAATAAAAATATAAAATAAAGCATTGGTTGGAGAGGCATTCATCCAGCAGTGGGTGATGGATGTTGATGAACATGTATTTTTACCCAAGTTTATTCCAGAAACCTTTTCGGGGTTAATGTTGAAATATTTCTAACCAGCAAGTGAATTTACTAATGCCTTTCAAAGTATTCATAGAAATAATGTGAAACATATTAACTTTTTCGTGGTTAATATACTAAATTCAAATCTAAGTATTGATGGGTTCAACTTAGTTTTTAAAATGTTTTCGTGTTAATATTTAACTTTTCGTCGATTCTTTTTTAAAAGGTTAATGAACTTTGAAATGTGCATCGTTGTTCAATGTAGAAGTTGTGTGTTTTGTGACTCTTACATTGTGTCACTACCATCGCAGAGATGGAGCCGTGAAATCAGCTCGTGTGCATGGCGATTTTGTTCACATCGCAGTGACCATGAGAGATAGTGACATGGTGCTTTTATCCAGCAGTGGATTGATCATGGCTGCTGCTGATGGTGATGGTGATTAAGTGTGCCATTAATACGTTAATAATGAATGGCTTGTGCCTTGCAATCACTTTCTCCTGCCGTGGGAATGTGGAATGTGAAGTCTCCACCATCGGCTTAGGGCCGTAAATATGAGCTGAGTGCCGCCACCCCCAGCCCATAATCGTTTCAGCAGGAGGACAAGCGTTTCACTTTTGTACAGAGGATTTACTCTAGTACACGCTACTTTATATGCTGCCACGATGTTTTCCCTTCTTCTCAAAACCACCCCAATGACCCTCATCCAACACTTTCATTGACGAAGCGCTGTAACGTGTACATTTAAAGCCACGTAATGTACCCGAATGTGCACCAACGAAATCATGCCTTTTAACACCGCGACACGGTGTGCTGTGGATTGCAACTTGTGGGTGACATGGGTGGCGCGTGAAATCTGAACCCTTTCTGGGCCACCCTCCCACCCCGTTTTACTAACCTGGACTGACCAGTTTTGGTTAAAGTAAGATCAAACAACCTTCGTGATCGACAGAGAAGAGGCCTACATCCATCATATTGCATATGAATGTGTATGGCGTTTTTCAGCCCTTTACGATTACATGAGTTAAAGGGCAAAAAATTCGACGAAAGAAAAGTTAGTTCCGCTTGCAGTGGATGGACTATATTCCGATATTGAATTATATACAGGGTGTGTCTTATATAAGTATATGCTTTTAAAGGGCTACACCCAGTGTTGAGCTTTAATACAATACAGTATTCGACTGATGAATAATGAATTCCGCACGCAAAGATATGCCCTGTAAATGATCACGGCACATACAGTGGAGAGATTAGCTCAGCAAATCGCGGCGTGACCGGTGTGTGTAGTTTTGCAAGTTACACTCATCTGGGTGTGAGGTTGGTGGTTATTGTCATCCTGCGGACTGATGACTGTCACTTAGATGCCCTCTCATTTTTGTTTATCTCGCCACCGTGACGTGAGTGAGATGTTAACTACCTCGCCTTGTATGCGGGAGGTTGTGGGTTCGATCCCGACCCTGACCCCTCTATATTTGTCTCTCTCACCGTGGCCGCGTGGATTTTTCTCCGGGTCCTCCGGGTTTTCCCTTCCACATTTAGAAACACGCGTTTCTCGTATTTGGCTCCGTTAACTGTCGAGAAGCAACTTCACTGAGCTATCATTTGTGATCGACAGGTCGCCTTATAGCTCAATGGGCCTTACCCGGTAAAGTAAAAATAGTAAGAGATACAGAACTCTGTAGGGTTCCAAACCAGTATGCGTACCCAGCAGTGGTACCTGAACAATCTGCTAGGAACAGGCCAAATAGTATACAGGGTTATGCTGCATGTGCTGGAATGTGTTCATCGGTGGGTCTATCTGTGTATGCGCTTGCATCTGTGCATGTACGTATGGCATTTTATGTATTCGTGTACTGTATTATGTTACCATTTGCACTTGGAAAGGCATGAGTTGCGTTTGTGTATGTACATATGTACAATATGTATGCACGCATTTTACGTTTAGAATTTTGTATAGTAAATTTTTATATTATTCGGTCAAATGTGTATATAAGCACGCCTTATATACTGTGTATATAATGCCTGATCATGTATCCATTTACAGTACAGGAATTGTGCTTAGTAACTAAAATATTGCCTCTGTTCATGTGAAAAAATCGCAGGTTACTAATAAGATTACACGTAAAAAAAATATGTGGTAATGTACGTGAAAAAGTTAACTTTTCTAATATTGAATTTGGGGAAAATGCACAGCTTTTTCCACTTGTGTGCTCTAGACCCAACAACTCTCGGTTCATTTTAATGCTGCACATTCAACAACCACATTGAAAACAATTACTCGTCGTTTTCGGCCTCTTGTCAATCCACTGCTGAAGGACAGCTTTTTCCCTACCCTGCGTTCGTATTTTGGGTGTTGTTTGACCATGCTTGACCATGCTGTGTAAAAAGAACATGTGCTTTGGGAATTCCGATGACTATGATGGTGAAGCGACAGGTTAAAGATGTGGGAGCATAGAAGTGCAGGACAGAAATGGATTTTACTGCCCTGCCCTCTGTTACCCATCACGAAGCCCAACAGCCTAAAACATTCTGCTGTGCATAGTGATTGCCCATCCAAGCACATATCAAGTCTCAACTCTGCTTAGTTTCCGAGATATAATATGATAAGGGAGCATTCTGGGTTACTTGTTCGGAGGCATTGATAATAATCGTTATGTTGTATATGCACAAAATATATCAGCAATAACGTCTGCACTGGCTTCCTGCAGGGACTGCCTTGCGCGTGGTTAAAGTTAGTCTTTTCGGTGACTCGTGTGCAACGACGCATATTTTGGGCAGCTCCCATGTCCTACGCAGCAGTCATCTGCTCTGCAGCTGTTCACTCCGGCTCCAGACCGGCATTTTCAAGAACTGGACCCGCCAATGCTCTGGGAGGGGGGGGCAGGTTGCCAGCATCTTAAATATCAGTTTTACAGTTCTCTTTTAACAACGCAACAACTTTAGATCGGTAATGCACGGTAAAAAGTTGATTTCTAGACAGCGTGACGGCATAATTGTGACCAAAGGATTGGTCCTCGTGTACCGTACCGACCTTCATAGGTGCTCGCTAACAGCACTTTCCCCAACAGTCTTCAGGCCACACAGAGTGTATATATGTACGCAGCTTTTTGTTAGATCACCAACTGAAAAAGTAAAAATGTAGCCTTAAAAAATTATAAGTTTTTTTAAAATACATATCGCGTTGTTCAAGCAAATTGCATCGTTCATTGCTGAGGAACCACAGACAAGCAGGAAGGCAGCCATGCCACAATTTTGACTCGTTAGAGTTGGTGGACTAAATCAAGACTAGAGTACGGTTGTGTCATGTGACATGCAAGGCATGATGGGGGAAGTCATCCTATGGTTACAAGTAGGGCTTTTTGCTGCCTAGAAATCAACTTTGATCTGTGTGTGTGTGTGTGTTATGAGGCTTATTTACGTCCTGCCTGTACGTAATTAGCTGTTTGATGAGTTTAGACGAAGTGTTAGATTTGGTTCATCGCAAAAACGTACGCACCAGCGTAAGATGAACTTGAATATCGACTACGTTGACGTTTGGAGCACATGGCAACAGCACATGGAGGAGGTGTTATTTTTAATGTGCGTTTGTTTTTAGCACTGTTAGAGCAGCGTCAATGATGCTTTTAAATGAATGGTAGGTCCCCTACAAACTCGCATTGCTGCAAAGGCTCAATGAGAACGTTTGCTTTTATTTAGATAAACCTTTAAAACTTAGTAGAAGCTGTGGAGTCATATTAGCAGTGTACGCCAATACTCATGCGAACCCTCTAGTTTTTTGTGTGTTATATAGAGACTTATATTCACAAGCCAAAAAGTGTGCAAAGAAGCATGCTTGGAATTACACCGAGAGACGGGCAGAGCAATACGTGGATCGGGAGATCATTTACAGGAGACATAGTGTGGGCGGTGGAAAAAGAGTGAGCGAGATCAGGACCAGACATGTCGCTAGAAGGGACGCTTGGCCAGTGGTCGAGGCTAGCGATGGAGTGGCAGCCGAAGGAGGGAACGCGGCGTGCAAACCTGCTTGTCACTCCCCACACCATGCGGTTCTGTGACCTGCACCGCCCTGGTCAGTGCAGGGTTGGTGAAGGCAGGAGAGCATACACACGGAAGTGCAGAAGTACGGTACAATAATGGGTTTTGCTGCGCTGTCCAGTGTTACTCTGACGGCCACCACGTGGCATAGCGACGCAGCGGCCTCTTCACAATCTTCTTTGCATGGCGGTCACACATCCAAGCTTCATACAGCCTCAAATCTGCTTAGCTCCTGAGATCTGATGAGATCGAGCACATTCCAGTTGAATTAGTCAAAAGCGGATTTTAAAATATAACAATGTTAATAAGAAGTACAGTAACTCCAAAGACACAATGTGATTTTTGTTACTAAATTGAGCTTCAGCTGCTTAAGAAAACTATCACGTGCCCAAGCTGCATATTTACATCATGGGTCCTGATATTATTATTGTGAGGTATTATTTTCGAATTAATGCTTTCGTGACTGCAGGGATTCATATTCTTGGTTCTTTCGGTAAAGTCCTTTATTATTTCCCTTCTACGTAACTTTACCGAAAGAACCAAGAATGTGAGATAGTCATTCGGTAATCAATAGATTGTCCGCCTCCCCAAGTTGAATGTGTGTGGTGTGCCACTAAGTTGAACGCGAAGCGTGTTCACATGGATGAAATGTCGCTGCAGCAAGACAGCTGTGGCACGATTCATTTGACCCCTTAAGGCTTCTCTGCGATGCGAAAGCATTGGCCGAAACGCTCGGGTGTCTACTCTTGTGAATTACATCACAGGCTCTGCAGTGTAATGTTTAAAAGTGGACACCAGTCAGTGCAGAATTCTCCATGGAAAATGGCTCCGGCTCTTGTGGCAATCAAGAAAACTGTCTCGTGGTGTCCAGTGCCCGGACCATCAAGGCCCCCCGGCTGTCCACTTCAATCAAAACAAAACCTCTGTTGCCATTTGCCATTCAGTTTCACTGTAACGTCGCATACGCAGATTCGTATTCCACTGCTCTCCAAGAACTATACATCCATCCACCGATGAAACATTTTGTTGACGCACATAATAGAAAGATTGGTTGGTTGGAGGAAATGTACTTATAGCATTGCTATTTTATATATTTATAGTTGTAATAATGTGTTAATCCACTTCTGGATGAAAGCCTCCGCACAGCAACTCGGTTATGAAGCTTCGTATGATTGTTCCTCACCATGCTAGTGAGTGCGGCTTGGTGAAGGCCAGTGCGGGTTCGGGTATCACTCGCCACTGATGTTAGGGGTGGCCAGGTATCAAACTCAGGTCACCAGGTTCAAAACTATCGCATCAACTGCTGTGCCACCACTCTGCTTTATTGATACACTTAGTTAATGCTATAATATTTAAATATTACAATAAATATTTCGAGGACAATTATTTAACATGGTGCAAACAGTTGACCGTTCTTTCCTACGTTTAAAAATCCGCCGCTCGAAATAGCAAATGGATTTTGGCGACATTTTGACAACTGCAATAGTGCAATGATGATTATTATGATGATGGTGTACATCTGAGCATACTCTGTCCCCCGTGTTAAAAATAGTCACGGAGCAATGAAAATGCTCATGTTGGCTGTAAGTTTAATTGCGAAATAGCTCTCTGGAATTAGTTTAATGTGGCAATTGAAATCAAATTAAAATAAAAAGGCAATCACTGAGAGAGTAATAGACAGCCTTAATATTCATATTCACATAACACAGCCTCGCTTGTGATGCAAGTCAGAGCGACAACCGAAAGCCAAGCTCACAGTCGTTGCACTCATTTAAATCTGAGTCCTTCGGTGTTGCAATTAACTTTGTTCCTTAGACGATCAAGCTCGTGGCTCAGATGTATGCAACCACAGTGCTTCAGATGAGTGAATTTGACCTTCAGAATATCAATTCATATTTGGATATGAATTGAGGAGCAACTATAACATCGATATCTCACAATCAGAATATTTAGAGTGAAAGAATCCAATGAGCTGTGAAGGTTGCACACCCGTAGACAAACAAAGAAACCTTCCTGATGGCTTTCTGATGTTATTTGTTTCTTTCGGTTAAGTCACGTCTAAAGATAAAATAATAAATTAAATTAAATAATAGAATACGACGTTTCGATTTCAACACAAGCAATCATCATCAGGTATAATGAAATAGCGACATAAAATCTAACCAGAAAACTATAGACAGACATATTAGCAGACAGATATCACCAAGATACATAGCGAGAGCAACACAGGTAAGAATACATTTCAAGGGGTGATATGCAACACGTGGGAGCCAAGCTGCTGTGGTTAATGCACTTCTGAATTTGATTCCCGGCCATGGCTTAGATTAAGTGGTGAACCGGTTCTGCCCTCCATCTCCTTGACCAACCCACACTGACCAGCGTGATGAAGTATGGTCAAACTAATCCTGTGACCAGCACAATATGTGGAGACCATCCAACAAGTGTATTTGAAAAGGGCTATTTTTTGTTATTGTTATGAAATGCAACGTTACCTTGAAGTCGAGAGTCCTATGCAGTTTATATGCTAACTTAAAGTTATGCAGTCCTGTATTTCAACTAGAGCCTTACATTTTAATTGCGATGTTTCCTTGAACGACTGCACAACACCCTTGGTTTTATCATAACAGTAAAACAAATTCTTCTCAAAGACGACAGCTAAAAAAAAAATCCTGTTAAGTATCCCAACGATAGTCTTTAACAAGCGATTTTACTCCAAATTAAAGGGAAATGGCATCTCCCTCATGAGCACTTGAGGGGCACGTGACCGCTCCTCTAACCACGCACCGCGTCCAGTTCCCCCCCTGTCGTGTGAAACTCGGGCTGTCCAGCAAGATTGCTTTCTGTGCTGTTGCACACTCGGCCGGAATTTGTCATACACGATTAATATTTTATATTGCTTAAAATGCCCGGTGCGCCACAGGTTTTCTGCTAGAGCGCTGCACGGGCAATGCACGTGTTTGCCAAACTGTGCGGTATCTGTGCTGTCCAGGAGGCAAACTCCACTCGCGAGAGCAAAGTTCGTCGGCGTGTGTGGCTTTTCTTCATTGACACCGTGTCATTGTAGCGATGGCACCTTCTTTATGCTGTAATTGGTGTTTTTGTCGTTGCCTATATGCTACCCGTGTGTCAATCGACGCCCTGGTGGACATGCTTGCAAACGAGATTATACATCTCAAGGGAATTTACAGGTGAAATATTAAAATTGAATAAAATGAAAAAAAGTATGACGTGACCGTCGTGATGTAGAGCTCCTCTCACACGTATTGCTTTTGAACCGAAATTGGCTGGACACGTATTGTTGCGGTGTCCTAAGAATCTTGATGTTTGTGTGCATCCTCGTGTGTGTGTGTGCGCACGCATGTTGGTGTGTCTGTATATGGGGGTTGTAGTGGTTATCACTGCGCTATGAACCCGACTGCCCGAGTTCGATTCCCGCTCATGGCCAACACCAGCGACGATTATGTGAATCAGTTCTGGGCCTCCCCTAGGTCGACTCAACCTAACATGAGTACCTGGTGCGGTGTATAGACACCACCACTGGAGATACAAAGGCGGCCGGGCGTGTTGGCCACCCACCCCGTGAGCTGTGCCGGCCTTCATAGGTGCTCGCTAACAGCACTTGCCCCAACAGTCCATTCAGACTATAGGGGCGACCTTTGTGTTTGGGAGGTTCCTATAAGTCGTCTAAATGCACGAGGGGGCAAGGGCCTTCCATTGGCATGCTCCCTGCCTTGGGAGCCTCGATTACAAGTCATTTCAGGGAAGTTGGCACAATCAACTGTTTGACTTTCAAATTTTTATTTTGGAGTTTAGATGAACAAATTATTTGCTGTGTTGGCAGTGGTGCACACGCACACTAACAAACAAAACTCAACACGTTCATCAATAACGCTGCCTTAAGATGTATAATATATAGATGTGACGATGTTTTGGGTAATGGCGCTTCTTCATATCACAATTATCCCCTATGAAAAAAGGGACCATACCAAAAACGGTGCCTATTATATATATCTTTTTTATTTTAAGGTAGTGTTATTGACGAATGTGAGGGGGTGGGTTTTATTGGTTGGTCTATGCATTGTAAAGTACCCTGGGATGCTGCGCATGAAGAGTGCTCTGTCGACATCAAACCTTATTGTGCTGCCTTGGTATGTGTGTGTGTGGAGGGGTGGCGCAGTGGTTTGTGCAACGCACACTTTCCTGAGTTCAGTCACCCGAGCGTGAGTGACATCACTGGCAAAATGTTATCTGAAGTTGCCCCAGGCTTGCCCTCGGTTAACTTGGCCACAACTGATTCGTGATTGCCCTGTGTAAAAACATCGCTGCTGAACGCACGACCTTACTCTGTGAGTTACGCCTTCTGCCACAGTGCCACCTGAGTGGAAACGGACAGATTCATTTCTATATGTTCATGAGGATTTATTATTATTTTGCACTGTTATGAAGTACTCCATGCAATGGCGGAGCCAGGATTTTCAGGAATACGGGGGGGCAACCCCTCCAGCAATGAAAAATGATAAGAGTTGTGAGTAAGTAAGGACTTGTCCCTTGATTTTTATTTGACGAGTGTGCGGCGATGGCACAGCCATCGATCGAGGGTCGAATTCGAACCGTGTGTGATCAGCATCGTGCTCACTGAAGGTGAATGCCTTCTGTGAATCACCTATAACTGCTTGGCCGTTACTTATTGCCAATTATGGACTCAGAATTTTGTCCTATCATCTCATAGAGTCCCTGGCACGTAATAATATGCTACACAGTGGCAGTGGGGGTCGCAAAATGCCGATTTATTACTAATAAACCCCAATGATCTGATCGAAATTAGGGATTTCGATCAGATCATTGGGGTGGCACGTGCCACCCCCCCCACTGGCTCCACCAGTGACTCCATGCAATAAAATAAATAAAGATCCATCAATTTCTCACTCAATATTTGCTTGCTTAAACTAATACGACTGGATAACATTTGTCTCACAGGCCCATAGGCTAATGGGCTGAAACAAATATTTTATTTTATATGGAGAGATGAATAGAAATCTGACTTAAAAATCCAAGAGTTTTCATAGAATGAGAATGATACAGCTATCGTGCTGTGACGGTTCCACCTGAAGACGGAAGCTTGTGTTGCCTCCGAAACGTCGTGATTTTTATTTTATTTTTAATTTTACTTTTATTAATTTAAAATTTTTACCTATGTGACTTTACCGAAAACCTTAGAATATGAATCCTTGCAGTAACGAAAGCTTCAAATCTAGAATGAGAATGTCCCTTATTTTTTAAGTTTGCGTGATCATTGTGGTATCGTGACGCTCAACTGTATTGTGATGCTCACCTCTGGAGGCGAGGGTTGGTGGGTCACTCGGATTTGTGAATCTCCCAAACCCGCTGGGCCGTGTGCTTGGCCAGGAGACGGTGGCGGCAGCAAGTGGGTTCACGATCCCATCTGTGTGGACCATTGAATGTTACTCCCTCATGTGAATCGTGGGCTTTCTCCGGGTTCTGCAGTGTCGTCCTTTGTAAAGTAAATCTGAGAATATATATGCAGCAGCGTTGAGGGCCTGAATAACAGTGTTTTTATATGTGACCACCAATGCACCCAGGTTGTCATAGGGTCGGCAGACGGCAGTGCAGCAAAATCCATTGTTCTACCGTATGCCTATCGCCCTCGCCACCCAGCACCGACTGGTGTGGTGAAGTATGGTCACGCAATCCCTGTGACCAACACATTGGCGCGTCCTAAATTCATCAATTGATTGAGAATGGCTGTACAGGTTTGACGATGTGTTTGTATTTTGTCGTGTAAATTGTCACGTGTTGTGTGCGTATGCTTGACGCGTGCTTGTATGTGTTGATGTGCTATGAAGAAGAGGCCATTGCCTAAGGCCACAGTTTCGATTTAAAGCTTTCGTGACTGCAGGGATTCATCTTCTTGGTTCTTTTGGTAAAGTCACGTAGAAGGGAAGTAATAAAATAATAAAAATAAAACTTAATAAAATAATTCTCACGACGTTTCGGCCACAACGCAAGCAGCCGTCCTTCTACGTGACTTTACCGATAGAACCAAGAATATAAGGCCACAGTGTTATTGACGGACGCGGTACGTTTTTTTTTGTTCGCCTAGTTATTTCTGCCAAACGCAGCAGCAGCAGCAAGCAGCATCACCAAATTATGTGTGTGTGTGTGTTGTGTGTAGGCGTGGTGGACCTGTCCCGCAGGAGTCCCATCACCTGCTGGGTGTGCAGCATGTTGTGCTGCTTCGGAGGGGGGATGCTGGCGGCCGCGATGCTCGGGGAGCCCATCCTAGACCCCTTTGAGAGCAATATCAACGTCTTCCTCGCCTCCGTCATCTGGTCAGTCCCCGTCCGCCTCTCTACTCCCAACCCTTGCCCACCCCCGCCGTCTTTTAGCCACCCAAGGGTGAACGTTGCCACTGTTTCTCGCTGACCTGCCTAATCTAGGGGCGGTGTGACATGGCCTGGCAGCAGCGTGTTCGCCACTGGTGGTTCTAATCTGGCAGGCCACCCTGGTTATTGTTGCGGGTGTGTAATCGTAAAATACGGGCCATCTGTTTGACAGTGAGCGTTAATGGTCTCTGGACAAAATACGAAATGAGAAGGCTATTAAGTGCTGGCGTCGTGATCCAAATAATATCAAAATACCTGTAAGATACTCTGGATTACGATTACATAAAGCACTTGAACTGCTGTAAATTCTGTGAAACAGATCCTTTCTTTTTGATAGCCTTGTGCTATGTGAATGTCGCAAATACCAAATGGACTCAATCATTATCATCATGAGTATTAAAGCAGGGTTTACCAAACACAAATACGCGCGTGTGCAAACATCAGCACTGGTCGGATAAAAGCGGTCGGTGTGGAGTGTTGTTGGCCACCCACCCCTTCATTTACTATGCCCACCTTTATAGGTGTTCACAAACAGCATTTACCCCGACAGCCTGTTTAAGTCTGTATGGGAGATCTTTATCTTTGTAACTGTGTGTCGCGTGTAACGCGGAGAGCATTGATTCAAATTAATAAAGAGATCTTGTGTATGTGTGTCCCCCATGTGTGTCCCACGTGACGTAGATAACGCTAATTCAAATTAAGATAGAGGTTCTTGTGCGCATTTGTGTGTGTGCGTGCGTGTGTGTCTGAGGAGCGGTATTGTAGTAGTCAGCACGCTGCCCTATGAAACAAGTGAGCTGAGTACGATTCCCACTTCCAGCCAACGTCGTTGAATATCTGAACCAGTCCTGGGCCTCTAGGTTGATTCAGATTTAATTGAGTACCTGGTACAGTGTGTGAACATCAACACTGGGTAGACAAAGGGGGCTGGGCATGGTGCTGGCCACCCACTTGGGAGTCTTTCTCTTTGTCCCATGTGACTTAAAGAGCCAGATTGATATTGATATAGTTATTGTGTGTGTGCGTCTCACGTGCTGATTTAAATTAAGATAGAGATCTCTGGTGAGTGTGTGTGCATTTGTGTGTGTTCCATGCTTTGGTTCATAGAGGCAGTGCAAATGTAGACCTGGGTGTAATACATATAGAAGTGATTGTGGGCTTCGAAGCTGGAAATGATTTTGCTACGAGGTAGGAGATGCGAGTGAGAAAGGAAAAAAGACCAAGGATGGAACCTTGTGGAACACCATAGCATAGAACAAGGGATCTCTGAGAGGAAGATGGTCCTTGTATGGAAACGTAGGAGCAGCAGCAGAGGAGGGTATGGAGGGAATCGTGGTCTAAACAGAGATAATTGGGGGGAGGCCTTTTACCACGCGTATAAGAGCAGTCTCGGTGAAATGTACTTGGTGGACACCAGATTGTACTGGAGATTGTGGAGACTGTGGAGAGGGGGAGGTGCTTGGAGAGGCGGAAGAAGATGACCTTTTTTAGGACATTTCTAAGGCAGGAGAGGTTTAGACAGAGCTTTGCAGGGGACTAGTTTAGATTTATTTTCAGGGTCGGATTCACAAGTTGAGGGATCTGGGGGGGGAATAGTACCGTATGTATGTTGAACTTCTTTTGTACCGTACGTAGCCAACCGTGCTAATCGGAGGTGCGGGAAATTGAGGCGTTGACGAAGTTGGCGTGGGTAGACTGTGAGGGATGCGTTTGGTGGATGGAATTTGCCTTTTTTTACGTTAAAGATGATTGTAGTGCTGTCGGTTATGGTGGGTGGTGGGGGAGAGACAGAAGGAGAGGCAACAGGAGGAGCAGAGGCAGACACCAGAATGTCACGTGTCATGCAGTATTCTCACCGTTTTCAGTGATGTCGGACGTTAATTCACGCACGGCAACTGACGGGGATTGAGGATGGAACCGGTTTTAGGAGCTGTGGGAGCTAAGTTTACAGTATTATAATCGAGAGCTGAAATTTTTCACTTTCAAGATAATCCGTTAATCTGGGGTGGGGGGCAGTGAAACTCTTTTTGAACATGGGGCTCAAATTTGGAATTTTCCGATCTCCATGCAGATTGCTGGAGAACGTTTCGTCACGTTAGCGAGAGAGCTGTGCCTCTCGTTAGCGACATTGGTGACACGTTTGCTTACGACAGCGGGCGTGGTAGCATGATCGCGCGACATGCTGATGCTGTTCAAACCCCACCCTGCGGGCCTGCAATTTGCTGTCGATTACAGCTCAAATGACTGGAATAAAAAGCACAGAATTAAATTTGCATGGAATTTACATGAATAGATTTCCTAGGATTTGGGTGCCGGTTAATTGATTACGAAACATAAGTGGTTCTTAATTTTAATAATCGATTAATAGTTTCCAGCATTACTAAAAAAAATGCATTGTTTTAAATATCACTTCAGCCCTTGGTCTTTCCTCTTTCTTCTCCCTCCCCATATAAATCCTCACGTCCCTACGCACGGTCCCTACTTGGCTGGGGCAGCGAGCCCAATTGCACCCCCCCCCCCCCCACTTTGTACAGTTCCGCCGCGCCGAATTCGAGTCGCCGCTGGCGTAGTTTCAGTTTCCCTCCAACGGCGGTCGGCGTATCGTACTGGGCTCGCGTTGTGTCGCAATAAAAACATTAGGAAACAAAAATGCAAACTGACGTCGTTGCTCCAAAAAAAAATAACACATGGGCTTTTTCTCGACCAATATTAACCTAATTCTTGGTTCTTTCGGTAAAGTCGCATAGAAGGGAAAAAATATATGAAATATATATTGTTTTACATTTTTTTTTTATTTCCCTTCTACGTGACTTTACCGAAAGAACCAAGAATATGAATCCCTGCAGTCACGAAAGCTTTAAATCAAAATATTAACCTTAATAGAGGCTTTTATTTTGGGTTACATTGCGTAAATGTTAATGTGTCGTCAAACCCGCCACCACCCGACACAGCCAATTAGTAAGTTTGTCACATAAACAAAACGTGCCAATTCGTCACTAGTTCAGCACACTGGTGTGTTGGAGAATTAACCCGCAGCATTTACAATTCGAGTAGGACTTTTCGCCGGTAATTACAGCCAGCCTCATCAGCGACAGCCAGAATTTGCTTCTTGTAGGCTGAGCCACCACACACACACAATCATGGAGAGCATCCCTATCACTGGGCATGCGTTGTAAACGTCCTGCAGCACGCACGTGCACATGTACGGCCCTTAGCCACCTCCCCCACTGGATGAAGCTCTCTCTGCCACAGCACATGGGTCGTGGGTCTTATTTGACCATACTTCACCACGCTGGTCAATAAGGGTTGGCGAAAATGGGGAACGCGTATCTGACGATCGGGCGCATTCCGAGGGATTTGGTCATAAGCTTGCGTAATTAACTTCTGCGCTTTTGGGAGTTCAGACAATGTAATTATAAGAGTAACGGCCTGTATTTATAACTGCACAACATTCGAGAATGGATGACGTATCCGAGTGCAATTAATTTGGAGGAATGCCAGTCTAAAATTAAGAAACTAAAATATTTTTTATTTATTTACCAGGTAAGGCCCACTGAGCTATGTAGCTGTCTTTCAGAACCGACCTGACCACAAATGATAGCTCAACGAAGTGGCTTATGTGGAAATTTATAGCAGTTAAAAAAATACTTTAAACTCGTGTTTTTATGTGGATGAAAAAAACTGGAGGACTCGGAGAAAAGACCACGGGGAGAGAGAGACATACAAACTCCAAATATACAGCAGGCTTCAAGGTTGGGATCGAACCCACGACCTCCTGCATACCAGACGAGGTAGTTAACATCTCGCCACTGTGACGCCCAAATGACATGATACATTTACATTTTAAAACTGTCAATAGCACCCATCTTCAACCACACTCCTCTGTTGACCTTTCTGCCAGCCATTGTGGCTATTCAAAGCGTGTGCATGCGTGTGTGCCTTGTCTCTATTGTGGGACCGTTTCTTGAAAAGTCACGTTTCTGCTGGACACTGCTTTTGCTTGTAAGCAAGCAGCGTGTACGTGTCCTCATTTGCAAACGTGACCCAGGTCACTCGTGCAAATTAGACTCACCCTGGATCTCCTTCAGAACTCACCGAGTCAAACAAAATAGTTTGAAACGGTTTTGTCGACGCTTCGGCCGAGAATGGATGGAAGACAATTGGCAACTATATCAGGTCTGGATGAGTTAATTTTTTATGAATGCTAAAGGGAAACCTGTGACCAAACCACCTGTGGAACACGTCCCGGTCTCATCAGATCTTGAAAGCTAAGCAAAGTTGAGCCTGAATAAGTGTTTGCATGGCTGATCGCCATGCATGACAGATGTTATAGGCTGCTGAAGTGCTACATGATGGGCAACAGAGGGCAGTGTGGAAAAAGAAACCTTGGTGTACCATAAAATTAAATGAATTTGATGAAAAAATTACATGCAATTTGCATACGCTTTTAATCAATAAATTTCATTCTGCACAGAAGGCTAAATAAAAATTTCAACCCAGGATTTGGCTGCCTATTAATTTATTACAAAGCATAAGTGGTTCTTCAGTGTAATCATTAATTGATTATAAATAAATAAACTTCATAATTGCTTAATCATTTCGGAATTACTGCAAACACTTTTGCACGTGCGTCTATGCTCTCCGCCTTTTAACAACCAGGCTGGCCATCGTGGCGACGTACGGTCCATAAACCGCCACAGCACGACACGGCATGCTGGGGGGGGAGGGAATCCCTGCATCGACAAACTGGGGGGGCTCTTAAGTAATTTACGTGCGAGATTGGCTGCCGCGCTCTTCGCACACACGTGCACTTCAATTCAGTCGTCACTTGGAGGGAATATAACGTTGCGCTCTCTCCCATGTGGCGTTCCCCCACGAGCGCTGCGTGTGAATGCCCGTGTAAATTGCCAGGACCGCCGCGTGTATACGTTAAAAACGCCATTGTGGATTTAAATGGGTTCCCAGAGCTGGCTGGGAGAGAGAGAGGGGGGGGGGCATTTCGCTTGGGAATGAGGCCAAGAGAAGGCAGTGCATGCCACTTTCCCAGAGCAGATACGGGGTGGGCGGGGAGGGGGGGCAGCAGAGGCTGGGTAGTGTGGGGAGTGGCGCTCGCTATCTGCGTTTTTTAACCCAGAAGTTCAAACTCATTTTCTCCATTTAAAAAACACTTAAGCAACAGGGTTCCGCGTGACATGCCGGACATCCCCTAAGGCCCCCCCCCACACCCAGCAGTTGCCCCGGGAACGGCTGGAAGGGGGCGTCGATTTAGGAGCCCCGTGGGGGCTGTTGTATCCTAACCCTTCTTCCAAACTTGATATTTTTATATATTATCATCATTGATATATAATGAATGAAAACACCCCAAAAAGCAGCAAACTGCAAAACACCAGGTGTTGTTAAGTAATGAACTGGAGGAGGGCTAGGATGACAGAATTTGCAACCTTGCTTCAAGGAAGGAGGGGGCCTGATGAACGGGCATATGTCACCCGTGCAGGCGGCAGAGACAGTGGGAGAGTCAGCCAGACATAATTAAGGAAAAAAGCCAACCATCCTGCATGGTTTTAAGGAATTAAATTATTAAATCCAGGGTGAGTGGTCAAATGAAGTGGGTCAGCAACGCTGTGTGCACAGGGGAGGGAGCTGATTAACAACCCTGCGCGGCTGAACCGTGAGGGGGCCTTTGACCTGAAATTAAGAATAACACTCCCAGAGCAGAAGGTTGGATGACCACAGTGAGACGAATAAGAGCGTTGTATATCAAGGATGCAGACTCAGCTGAATAACAAGGCTGCGGAGGTCACCAAAAGTTCGTGTTCGCCTAGTTAAGTCGAAAAGCTCAATTATTCTGTATTGCTATTAAAGCAACGTTAAAATCAGAATTTAACAACAGGGTAGGCTAAAGTTATTGATATTCACACCCACTCCAATTAAACCAGGCCACAAGTTACGCCTACTGAACCATCACCATCATTAAGTCAATATGAAATGTTATTTCCATACTTTAAAATACAACTCGACCCAAAGCATATGACAATCAGAACCTTCCTAAGTCAAAATTGAATCGCACCCAGACAGGAGCGAATAGTCGATATAAGGTTGAAGAGGGAAGGAAATTAAGAGCACGGCGAACTGCAAACGTAAGCGAAAAGCCGGGAACAACACACAGCCAGCAACAGCGAGTCGGGCTTCGACAGGCCATAAAGTAGGAATGACAACTCCCGGGGTCAGGGGACATCAGAAAAAGCAAGCAGACAAAAACCAGAACTGACTCCAAGGTACAACCGCCCTCACCTACAAGGAGTGACGGAAATTAATGAGGCCTTGAGTTAACGGCGTCAGCTGGACAGCAACAACAACGGCGAGCAGAGACAGAGTGAGGCAAAAACCTGCGAGGCTATGAAATGCAACTTCATGTCAGTGAAGCCTGACCAACAAGTTAAGTTAAAGACATCACAATACATAATATCGTACATAACATCAATGTTAACGCTATTCACCGTCAACTATATTCCGCTTATATAACCATGCAGACACCAAGGAATACGAATTCCTAGGATCAAGAAACTTACCCCTTAACCTAAGATATCGGAAATAAATTAATAATAATAAGCCTATGCATGAAAGACAAAAGTAAAACTTATGAAAAGCCAGGATAGCGGGATAAATCACCACCAGGTCGAAATAAAGTACATAATAAAGAGCGATGTTAAACCCAGGGTCGGAGAGAAAGGGAGATCCCGGCCGTCTTTGTATCCCCGCAGCACGGGATGGGAGTGTGTATGTGCTCGGGGAGGCACCTCCACTTGAGTCAAGCACCACGATGGGAAACGACACACCTGAGGTTACATACAGAATCATAACTGGGAAATGGTAAGGGACAAATGTTAATTTAAAACTTTTTAACCATGTCTTTGTGTGCTGTGAGGATCGGAGGGAGTGTGCCCCTCCCTCCAGGTCGTGCAACACGAACAGAGGTGCCTATGAGACGATTTGTAACGTCTGTGTTTTGGTTCATGAAGGAGGCCAGACAGAGAGACGACTTCGAGGCAATTTGTAACATCTGATTGTTTGCTCATGGATTTTATGGAGGGAGTATGACAACGGAAGATGCCGTGGGTGATGCACACAAGCACACGGACGTACGGACACACACATGAACACACCTACACACGGACAGATCCTGACACAGTAAATCAAAAGAAAACCCCGCCTTGTGGGCAGGACCCAAAGGGATTTTTCGGCATAAAAGAAAGGACCCTGAGCATTGGAAACCAGTTGGACCAGGAGAGTCAACTCATCACGAGGGCGACCAACGGGTCGACTCATGAGCGAGCTCGACCGGAAGGGTCGGCTCGACTCATCAGCCGAGTTCGACCAAGAGGGTCGAACTCACCAGCCGAGCTGCGACTAACGGGTCGGCTCGACTCTTCAGCTTCTGGGACTCAGCCGAGTTCAGACGGCTCTCGGGGCTCGACTCAAGCAGCTCCCCGTCTCCTCTGCAGGCGGGCAAGACCCGCTTGACAGCTCAACCTGCCGCGTCAGAGGCCCCTGCTGGCAGCCAGGGTCGCGGTTGGAGACGAGAGGACGACTGTGTGCTGCGAGCGAGCTGCGGGCGCCACCTACCGACCGGGTTCCGAATTACGACAGCGTGTCAACGGACATCCGAACCAAATTCACCACGGCGACAGAGGAGCGACTAATACGTATGACGCGCACCGCCCCCTCACCACACGACCACCTGGCGTCTGTTTGACATAAAGAACCGACTCCGAACACTGACTATTGAAGACAACTCTTACCACTCAAACCCACTCGAACCCATAAGCCATCCGTGGCTGTGAAGAAAAACTCGAGACCGAGTGATGGCCATCCGTCATTTGTAAGAGTATTATCTTTAATATTTAGTGGACTGTACTCTTAATCGCTTAAATTCCCAGCAGATCTTCGGAAAAGGAGCGCCGTTGCAGGCCTTTACTCCGAGCATTCTGTTGTCAGATAACCTGCCGATGTATCTGTTGAGATTGGTGCCTTTAAGAATAATAACTGTTTTTGATTGTGTTTTATCGCCGTATAATCTTTCAAGTATAATCATTCATTAACGTTAAGGTTTTCTTAGCATAGTATTTGCATGTTTTAACGACTCTCTCTCACTAACAACCATCGCGTTACGCGGGATCCATGTGCCGTTGTCAAGTGAAATCAGACAATCATTGATGATACTGTATTGATGCCGTGTTGACGTTCCGGGATTGAGAGTTCGCATACTATATCATAGTTGAGGTTGAATTAGTAATAAATTGATTAATACAGAAGTGGTTGTGTGATTCTTTCCTGAACTATGCATAAGATCTGCTTCTGCGTTGAGATCTGAACTTGGTGACCTTAATAAACACACTAACACATACTCAGTAAATGTTAAAGCGATAACGGGGCGAACCGGGGACCTAAATAAGCGAGAATGAGACGAACCTAGACAACGAGGCCGAGTTAATCTAAGTTAATCTTGTATACTTACACCACACCTGCATAACTGCATACGATTAATTGCCTTATTCCGATCGATAACCCACCCTCGTCACCGAGGCGGGGTCTGGTTATCATAACGACTTGCATTATCATAATTACACCCACTCGCATAATTACTACAATTACCTCTCGAATTGGCATAATTAAATGTGCGTAATTACATGGATTAAAGTATTTCCGGATAATTACACCTTTGGCCAAATTTCGATTGATTATTATTATTTTCACTGAATATTCATAACCCACATATACAACATAATAATTTCACCCACGCACGCATACAACACATCAAAATTTTCACACCCAACATATACAACATAATGGGGGCGTCGCCCGGGATTTCTCGCAGACAGTTTATGCATGAATTCAGGAACGAATCACTGTTGTGTTAATCAAAGTGTTGTGAACTGACGTTGCCTTGTGATTGTAAACGGGCGTAAAACAAAAAAACGCGCTCTGAAGGGAAATACCAGAGTAGCGGAGTATAACAAAGACAGCTGGGCTGAAATTATTTGCTCGAGTTGAACTGACGCATCCTGTGATACAATTGTGTATAAGTACTCTGAAAAGGAATGTCAAAGTAACTCCTGCCACTTGAGATGATAGGATTAAGAATAATTTTTGAATGGGTGACGGGGTACGGGGAACTCGTATTAAAACGTACCGACCAATCTGTTACAAAACAGTACAGTCAGAGAGACATATGGGGAGGGAGCTGTATCGATAACACGAACACACCTCGGAGGAAACTAATTGACTGGATAAAATGTAACAAAGGCGAACACGATGCAAAAGCTGCAGAGAAGGCAGGACAGGACTCATTCCTCCTCACACAGGCATACAGTCAGGGATGGTGGAATAAAGGAAAATTCGGAAAGGAAACAGGAGAGAAATCGTCTCTAATAAACGAGGGAAAATGTCCTCACACCATCGTAAGGGAGGAGAAATCAGGGCTCGCGACACCAGCGAAACTCACAGACGTGTATCCACAGAATAAATATGGAAGTAACATTAAATCACACTCATTCGAGAGAAGGGATGGAGAGATACATATGCAAACAAAAACATGTGAGATTGACAACTTCACAGATAGAGGGAAGCAAAATGTTAAAGTAAAGTTGACAGGACGTGCTCCGCTAAGGGCAGAGGCAAAAACTGAAGGGAAATGGCAACACGAGCGACATGGCATTGGGCACGCACACAGGAAATGCACACCGCTTAATCACGCCCCACGCAGAACAGATAAAAGTGACAGATTGCCTGATGATAACTTGTTTGATGATGACGCTGACGGCGATCAACTTTCGGAATACTTTTTCAACAGTAAAACCCTTAAATTGATGGACAAGGCTCTAGTCAGAATTCCCGATTTTGACCCCCACAATAAGACTATGGATATCCACACACATATCGCAACAGTGGAAGAGGAGGCAATGATTAGAGGGTTGATGAGACGGGATGAAAAAGCGAGTTTGTTGAAACGAAGCTTAAATAAAGATTCTATTACATGGGTAAAGTCACTACCACACAAGGTTAGAAATGATTTTAAACAACTGAGCCTGGCAGTGATTCGGAAGTTTGGAGAATATTCGACACTCACTGAGGGGTTTTATGCTGTAAAATCGATGACCCAGGGCATGGACCAAGATCCACGTGACTACCTCGTACAATTTAAAAGAGCGTATTACGCAGGCGATGTGAATCAATACCACGAAGGAGATAAAATGTTCAAAATTATGTTTTTTGAATCCTTGAGCCCAGAGATTACAGAAAGGGTGAGAATGGTTTTGAATCCAGAAACCGCATCCTTACGCCGCATAGAGAGCAAGGCGTACATGGCGTGGTTATACAGAGCTAAGAATCATAATTCGGATCCAGAACACAGGGAGAGGGATAAGGAACCCAGCCTCTCAGAGAGGAATAAAAATCACCGAGCAGTCCCACAATGCAGGACGGAGCAAACAAACACGCACACATGGCAAAATAACCCAGAGAGAGGTTGGCACGAGGATGAGAGCGGCACAAAGCCGGACATTCAGAGGAATCGCAGGAGGGGGAGGTTCGGAACAGAACCATACCAACACCCCATGCCACGACACACACGAGGCCAAAATTACGCACAGAGATGGCGAGATAACCACCTAGCGGGAAGGTGTTACACAGACCGCGGAGGTATGGATGCGAACATTCAGAGTAATCGCAGGATGGGAGGTCAAACACAATTGATCCAATTCCGACCAATTCCTCCACCGGCTATACCAGGAGGGAATAGAGGAATAACACAGAATGCGGTCCAAAGACATGATGAACTACCCACAGTGAGCGCGAGCAAGCGGCCAACACGCGTCCCACCCGCCGAGGTATTAAACCCGAAACTCAATGAGAAATACAGGCAGGCTGCAGGTGACAGGGCGGGCAAAGGCGTGGACAGTACTCCCGTAAATGACGCGCGGATCGAATACAAGGACAGGGTTGCATTGAAGCGTGATCGGACAGTACAAAAACCGACAGCAGGGACACGCCCTGAGGAGCGCAGGCATGAGCCTTTGAATGGAAAATATCCAAGGGAAACCAAAATTTATGTGGATCGGAGTGCTAAAATGGAGACGAATGTCCATGACGTATCGGGAATGGTGTTGGAATCCAACACACTCGTAAAAACAAAGAGGGCAACATTACGAGGGACAGAATTAAATCGACACACTGACTCGGCAAATGTGCATGTAATCGCAGAGAGAGCGAATGCCAGTGATGACGGAGTAGAGAAGTTGGTTGTGTGCGCGAATTCTGATTATGTGCAGCACAATTTTACACCCCACACTCCCACGACGCGAGAGAGTGAGAGGGGAAATTACAAAAACGAACCGGAAAACCGTGATCGAATGATCAAAGTGATAAGTGGTAAACCAGACACTCAGAACTTGGTAAAAAGATTGCCAGGATGTAACAGGAGGGAAATAACGCAAAAATGCGTTCGAAACCGCTACATAGCGTTTCCCAGGATTTAACAAAAACAGGGAAAAATTAATATCCGTCGGAGTTATGAGGGATGAGAACCATGTAACTGGTGATATCGATGTTAAAGTTTTGTGGTATTTTTTTTTTTTTGCTTATTTCAAATGTAACCTTGTTAAGATTGTGATACATGCGCGCTTTGGAAGGAATGCGTTATGGATTAGTACCGATGTTTAACGTGGTGTTTTATTTTTTTTTGCGCTTATTTCAAAGTAACCATGTTACGATGGTGATGCATATGCGCGCGTCGTAAGAATAACCGCCGAGAGTGAGGGCGGCTTATAGATTCATAACACAAAAGAAAGGGGCATTTACGTGGTTTGAAAATTCGCCAGTGGCCAAATCGACCCCTGATGATAATTTTCAAACGGGCGGATTGTTGTGTCTATTTTTTTTTTATTAAGAACAATTCAAAAAAATATAATAATTTTTTTTTAATTTTTATATATATACCTTTTTTAATTAATTAATGAAAACAACTCACTTCTCCTCACAAGAACACCAGGAATCCATGAAACATGGAGGGCGGTTAAAGTGTTGAGAGTTCAGTCACAAAGAGGTCATGGACATCCAAATGGACAAAAGATGTATGGACTAGCCTCCCAAGACATCTAGAGATACAGATAAGGGCAGAATAAATAACGGTTGAAACTTCGCGTTTTCTTAACGTTTTCCGTACCGAAAAGTAGAAACTTAACAAAGATAATTAACCAACAAACAATAATTTTTATTATTATATGTTTCCTACCTACACGACCTTCCAAAAAAATAAAAATAAAAACTAAAGAGTACGAATTCCAGGAAGCTTAAGTGCATAGTACACTTAACCTTAGGACATAAAAAATTAACTCAGAATAAAACACCAATCTCTGGGGAACTAAACTAATGGGCATATCACCCTACGATAATATGTAACATGTTTTCCAGGAAATGGCAGCCCTCCTGCTCACGCTCCTGCTAACGTACCTTGCCAAGCTAGAAGAGAGCCAAGGCCTGATGATGCCACCCAAGAATAACCGTAGAAACTATATTTTTAACGATATCTCCTATAACACGTAGTCAATAGAATAATTTCTCCCTCCCTTATCGTGTTACCTTCCTTTAGAATTTTTTTTTTCCTCCTCTCTCTTGTCACATATAACCATGTTAAGTTGTGACACGTACGCGCGCGTTGTAAGGAAATAGCAGCAAAACTTGAGGACAATCGATGGTTCATGATGGAAGAAGGGTATACATTTTTTTAAAAATAACCCGTGGCCATTTGACCACTGGCCATTTTTAAAAGGGCGGAATGTTGTATCCTAACCCTTCTTCCAAACTTGATATTTTTATATATTATCATCATTGATATATAATGAATGAAAACACCCCAAAAAGCAGCAAACTGCAAAACACCAGGTGTTGTTAAGTAATGAACTGGAGGAGGGCTAGGATGACAGAATTTGCAACCTTGCTTCAAGGAAGGAGGGGGCCTGATGAACGGGCATATGTCACCCGTGCAGGCGGCAGAGACAGTGGGAGAGTCAGCCAGACATAATTAAGGAAAAAAGCCAACCATCCTGCATGGTTTTAAGGAATTAAATTATTAAATCCAGGGTGAGTGGTCAAATGAAGTGGGTCAGCAACGCTGTGTGCACAGGGGAGGGAGCTGATTAACAACCCTGCGCGGCTGAACCGTGAGGGGGCCTTTGACCTGAAATTAAGAATAACACTCCCAGAGCAGAAGGTTGGATGACCACAGTGAGACGAATAAGAGCGTTGTATATCAAGGATGCAGACTCAGCTGAATAACAAGGCTGCGGAGGTCACCAAAAGTTCGTGTTCGCCTAGTTAAGTCGAAAAGCTCAATTATTCTGTATTGCTATTAAAGCAACGTTAAAATCAGAATTTAACAACAGGGTAGGCTAAAGTTATTGATATTCACACCCACTCCAATTAAACCAGGCCACAAGTTACGCCTACTGAACCATCACCATCATTAAGTCAATATGAAATGTTATTTCCATACTTTAAAATACAACTCGACCCAAAGCATATGACAATCAGAACCTTCCTAAGTCAAAATTGAATCGCACCCAGACAGGAGCGAATAGTCGATATAAGGTTGAAGAGGGAAGGAAATTAAGAGCACGGCGAACTGCAAACGTAAGCGAAAAGCCGGGAACAACACACAGCCAGCAACAGCGAGTCGGGCTTCGACAGGCCATAAAGTAGGAATGACAACTCCCGGGGTCAGGGGACATCAGAAAAAGCAAGCAGACAAAAACCAGAACTGACTCCAAGGTACAACCGCCCTCACCTACAAGGAGTGACGGAAATTAATGAGGCCTTGAGTTAACGGCGTCAGCTGGACAGCAACAACAACGGCGAGCAGAGACAGAGTGAGGCAAAAACCTGCGAGGCTATGAAATGCAACTTCATGTCAGTGAAGCCTGACCAACAAGTTAAGTTAAAGACATCACAATACATAATATCGTACATAACATCAATGTTAACGCTATTCACCGTCAACTATATTCCGCTTATATAACCATGCAGACACCAAGGAATACGAATTCCTAGGATCAAGAAACTTACCCCTTAACCTAAGATATCGGAAATAAATTAATAATAATAAGCCTATGCATGAAAGACAAAAGTAAAACTTATGAAAAGCCAGGATAGCGGGATAAATCACCACCAGGTCGAAATAAAGTACATAATAAAGAGCGATGTTAAACCCAGGGTCGGAGAGAAAGGGAGATCCCGGCCGTCTTTGTATCCCCGCAGCACGGGATGGGAGTGTGTATGTGCTCGGGGAGGCACCTCCACTTGAGTCAAGCACCACGATGGGAAACGACACACCTGAGGTTACATACAGAATCATAACTGGGAAATGGTAAGGGACAAATGTTAATTTAAAACTTTTTAACCATGTCTTTGTGTGCTGTGAGGATCGGAGGGAGTGTGCCCCTCCCTCCAGGTCGTGCAACACGAACAGAGGTGCCTATGAGACGATTTGTAACGTCTGTGTTTTGGTTCATGAAGGAGGCCAGACAGAGAGACGACTTCGAGGCAATTTGTAACATCTGATTGTTTGCTCATGGATTTTATGGAGGGAGTATGACAACGGAAGATGCCGTGGGTGATGCACACAAGCACACGGACGTACGGACACACACATGAACACACCTACACACGGACAGATCCTGACACAGTAAATCAAAAGAAAACCCCGCCTTGTGGGCAGGACCCAAAGGGATTTTTCGGCATAAAAGAAAGGACCCTGAGCATTGGAAACCAGTTGGACCAGGAGAGTCAACTCATCACGAGGGCGACCAACGGGTCGACTCATGAGCGAGCTCGACCGGAAGGGTCGGCTCGACTCATCAGCCGAGTTCGACCAAGAGGGTCGAACTCACCAGCCGAGCTGCGACTAACGGGTCGGCTCGACTCTTCAGCTTCTGGGACTCAGCCGAGTTCAGACGGCTCTCGGGGCTCGACTCAAGCAGCTCCCCGTCTCCTCTGCAGGCGGGCAAGACCCGCTTGACAGCTCAACCTGCCGCGTCAGAGGCCCCTGCTGGCAGCCAGGGTCGCGGTTGGAGACGAGAGGACGACTGTGTGCTGCGAGCGAGCTGCGGGCGCCACCTACCGACCGGGTTCCGAATTACGACAGCGTGTCAACGGACATCCGAACCAAATTCACCACGGCGACAGAGGAGCGACTAATACGTATGACGCGCACCGCCCCCTCACCACACGACCACCTGGCGTCTGTTTGACATAAAGAACCGACTCCGAACACTGACTATTGAAGACAACTCTTACCACTCAAACCCACTCGAACCCATAAGCCATCCGTGGCTGTGAAGAAAAACTCGAGACCGAGTGATGGCCATCCGTCATTTGTAAGAGTATTATCTTTAATATTTAGTGGACTGTACTCTTAATCGCTTAAATTCCCAGCAGATCTTCGGAAAAGGAGCGCCGTTGCAGGCCTTTACTCCGAGCATTCTGTTGTCAGATAACCTGCCGATGTATCTGTTGAGATTGGTGCCTTTAAGAATAATAACTGTTTTTGATTGTGTTTTATCGCCGTATAATCTTTCAAGTATAATCATTCATTAACGTTAAGGTTTTCTTAGCATAGTATTTGCATGTTTTAACGACTCTCTCTCACTAACAACCATCGCGTTACGCGGGATCCATGTGCCGTTGTCAAGTGAAATCAGACAATCATTGATGATACTGTATTGATGCCGTGTTGACGTTCCGGGATTGAGAGTTCGCATACTATATCATAGTTGAGGTTGAATTAGTAATAAATTGATTAATACAGAAGTGGTTGTGTGATTCTTTCCTGAACTATGCATAAGATCTGCTTCTGCGTTGAGATCTGAACTTGGTGACCTTAATAAACACACTAACACATACTCAGTAAATGTTAAAGCGATAACGGGGCGAACCGGGGACCTAAATAAGCGAGAATGAGACGAACCTAGACAACGAGGCCGAGTTAATCTAAGTT
Source organism: Lampetra fluviatilis (assembly GCF_964198595.1). Lineage (NCBI taxonomy): Eukaryota > Metazoa > Chordata > Hyperoartia > Petromyzontiformes > Petromyzontidae > Lampetra > Lampetra fluviatilis. The sequence goes on from NC_136298.1 coordinate 4,677,881, forward strand.
AATCTTGTATACTTACACCACACCTGCATAACTGCATACGATTAATTGCCTTATTCCGATCGATAACCCACCCTCGTCACCGAGGCGGGGTCTGGTTATCATAACGACTTGCATTATCATAATTACACCCACTCGCATAATTACTACAATTACCTCTCGAATTGGCATAATTAAATGTGCGTAATTACATGGATTAAAGTATTTCCGGATAATTACACCTTTGGCCAAATTTCGATTGATTATTATTATTTTCACTGAATATTCATAACCCACATATACAACATAATAATTTCACCCACGCACGCATACAACACATCAAAATTTTCACACCCAACATATACAACAGGGCAAGCCTGCTTGCCTTTGTGCGCGATAACGACCGCGGGTGGCCGGTGGGAAGGTGCGCAATAGATCGGTCTCATCGCCGAAAACCCGGCCCGTGAGAAAATCCCAGCGTGCGTTTATTGGTACAGTATCATTGACGTGTGTGTGTGTGGAGAGCGATGGGGTTGTGATTTGTGCACTGCCCATCCGATACCAGTGTATGTATAATTATAGAGGGTGAAGCGGAGGTGCAGTGGTTTCTGCACTGCACGAGCAACCCATTTGGCCGGCGACCTCTAAACCCCTCCTGTGCCTCGCCCCGGTCGACTTGGCCTGAAAACGAGCATCTGGTGCAAGTGTGTAAAATATCAGCAGCGCAGAGACAAAGGCGTCCTTGGCATGGCGTTGGCCACATCACCTGTCCTGCGCGATGCTGACCTTAATAGGTACTTGCGAACAGAACCTGCCTCCAGCAGCCTGTCAGGCTAAGTGGAGGGCATTTGTCATTGTGGACACACGCACAAAGATCCCCCGTGTAGCCTGAACAGACTGTTGGGGCAAGTGCTGTTAGCAAGCACCTATGAAGGCCAGGACAGCACATGGAAGTGTGGGTAGCCAGCACCACGCCCGCCTTTGTCTCCCCATTGGCGACGTTTACACACCGCACCAGGTACTCATTTGAGGCTGATTTGACCTAGGGGAGGCCCAGGACCGTTACAGATAATCGTCACTGGTGTTGACCGTGAGCGGGAATTGAACCCAGGTCCCCGAATTCGTAGCGCAGCACTACGCACACACGTGCGCACGGGTCTTCCTTTCTTTTGCTCATTACCAGATCAGTGCATGGTGCGATACAAAAGTTTATCCGACCGATTGCCCAATTGACGTTTATCACCCTTCCTTGATCTTGGTGCCATCTCATCATCAATACCATTCACCACCCGCCCTCCCCCACTTCGCCCTTCCCTCTTGGGTACACTCAGAACACCACTTTTTAAATTTAGCCGAAAGATTGTGTCAGGACTTTGAATGTGCAAAAAATAGCGGCGCGGGAGCACGGGGGACAGCTTTTCCGCGCAGTGTCGTGTGTCCGAGGAATCCGAGAGCTCGTCGCGGCCTGCGCCGTAAAGGGATTGGTGCCGTCGACGGCATGCGCAGCCCTCCCCCGCTCGCCCGACTCTGCGCTCGGTTAATTTTAAGCAGGCGCCGAAAATGTATTACGTAACACGGTCATTGTTGAACGCGCACGCACGCAGTGGTTACGCAAAGCACCGTGCATTTTATTTTCTCGAACTGGGGTTAAATGCAAAGTTTGTGGTGTTTTTTAAAGGCTTTAAAATACATCATCTCTGCCCCATACATTTCGTCTGTCCATCCATCCTTAACAGCGGTTGGGGGGGGGGGCACTATGATTCTAGATTTAAAGCTTTCACTTCATACAGTAAATTTAGCTGTGACGGTCCCACCTGAAGACGGAGACTTGTGTTGCCTCCGAAACGTCGTGATTTAATTGAGTTATTTTCATTTATTATGATTTTTTTTCTATTATTTTTTACCTACGTGACTTTACCAAAAAAACCTAAGAGTATGGGGCACTATAACTTTCGTAAATATAATCCAATATTAACAAACCCGCAGAATAAAGGACTTGAAAATCGGCTAAATTGATCAACGGGTTATTGCCTAAAACTTGCATACACACAACAAAGCAAAACGGACTCGCGTATTTCCAAATATGCAAACACAGTTTCTTTGATGACCTCCCGTCGGCTTATCCTCTTCTATTCCCCCATCTGATTGAGCGGTGAGAGCGTGGTTGTTTCTTTCGCACTTGCCTGTCGCTGTGCTGTGTCTTTTAACCGAGACGGTTGCCATCGACGTCCATTCCCATCGTGGTCTTCCTCCAGTGTCCCCTCTTGTCACCATCCTTTGCAGCCTGTCACCATTCATCCTGCAGCCTTGTCTGACATATTGCAGTTTTATATACCTGCCATGACTTAGGGGGTTTCCTTCTGCTCCACTCGTGAAATATACCTCACCAGACAAACACGTTTTGAAAAGCGTTATGTAACCCGTGCACGATTTACACAACTAGTGTTTTTATCTTAAGGACCTCCGTTGATGTGTCTGGCCATGTGTTCATCGCCACATAGCTGAAATATGTTTAGCGCCGTATGGAATCTTCCATACTCCCATTGACGTGAGCCAAGATTCAGTTTGCAAACTTGAACTTCTAGTTAGACTGGATTTCATAAATTAATATTTTTTCTTCACTTAATTTTGGCGAGCCTAGCTCCAAGGACTTAAATATATATATACCGCATGACTGCAGGGCTACTTTGTGAGCAGCAGAGGGGCAGTGGTGCAACATCCAACATTGTGCAGAACTATGCTCCGGTGCCTATACACCCCTGCGTTCACTTGCCGTACGCGGAGCGAAACAGTTCCTGAAAAGCTCCAAATGCAACGAAAAGCGAAAAACGTCAGGCAATGTTCCCAACAGCCCGATCACATATGCCATACAGCGCAACCGCAAACACCTATGCAGCGATGTATATATGTTGAACTTCTTTCGCATCGTTCGTAGCCACCCATGCTAATCGGAGGGTGCGGGGGAAGGACAACAATGTCGAGAAATACATTTTCAATCGAGATGTTACAAACGTACTCGCTCTCCGCCCCGGTCCGGGTGCAGGTACATGATCTTCTACTTCCCCAAAGACCTCTACTACCGCCTGTGCTCGCTGCTGCCCGTCAAGCTGTTTGTGGTGGCCGGCAAGGAGGTGACGCGCGTGCGCAAGATCGCCGCCGGCGTGGCGCACGCCCACCACGTCTACAAGCGCGGCTACGTCGTCATGGTCGCCGTCGGCATCGCCAAGGGTGGGTGGCGGTGCCACGCGCGCGTCTATTTGCGATCGTTTCCGTCCCGAGCCAGTCGCCTAAGAGTCCCCACATTACTTGCGGCGGGTCGTCGTTGCTCGCGTAAATATACCACGGGGGGAGAGGTGAGAGGGATGATGGGCCTGTGACTGCGATTTGAACGCCCCACCTTGTGATTTATGAGTTTGAGTTTTCTCAATTCTTTGCCACCTGCCTGAATATTTTCATTATCAGCAGCAAGTGGCATAGCGGGATTGGCTTGGCAAAGAATGAAATGGGGTCCCATATCCACCTTTCCCCCCCTGACCCCTCCGAGGCTCTTGGTTCCGCGAGCTCTCGCGCAGTTGCACCGTCTGCACACCCCATAGCTACACCACTGATGATAGTGATAGCTATTTTGTCCCGATTGTGCAATCAGTGTCATGTCATGCGATGAATCCCATTGGGATCTCTCGCACAACCCTTAGTGTTAGAGAACGGCCCACGGAAGCAGATGTCAGAGGGCTACCTTCAGAACTACCTCTCCTGGTCTGCACAGTAGGGGGCAGCACTTTTCCACCTGCCCTTCTGCATAGTGTAACGTTTGTCGCACGACAGCAAGAACGATATTTTACATTCTCAACGCATGATATTCTGTGCGGTCAACGATGGCCGGGCTGAGACCAACAACTTGCTACACTTGAGAATCGTATTTAATCACAGGTGGTCATCTGGATTTGAAACTCATGATCTTAGCGGTGCCCTGACCTCTGAGCTACCAGGCTTCCGGCAGAGGCTTAACTTTTCATCCTATGACGTCGCGGTGGTGAGAAGTTAATCTCCCACGCCTGGTATGCTGGAGGTTGTGGGTTCGATCGAGACTAACGCCTGCATATTTGGAGTTTGCATGTTCTCCCCGTGGTCACGTGGATTTGTCTCCGGGTCCTCCGGTTTTTCTCTCCACATTTAGAAACATGCGTCCTGGGCATTTGTGGCCAGATCACTTCTGAAAAAGAACTGTCGAGCTCAATGGGCCTTCGCTGGTGAAAATAAAGTTTTGTTTAGATTCCGATAGCACAATCAGGTTAACTTAGGAGTAAAGGGTAACAAAAACAACTAAAAAGGTGAAGAATCTTCCAGTTCCAATGAGCATGTGGCGTTCGCCACCACGAATCGTTTCCGCTCAAGAGTGAACAAGAGACCAATGATGTTGCACATTGTGCACATTCACAGTGCGTGTAAGGCGACTTCATTTAGCGATGGGTCCAAACTTTCACCTGACAGCACCGCCCCACCCTCCATCGTATTTTCTCCGGCCACTCGCTACCACTCCCTGCCTCCCGGGCCGTTCAGTGGTGCGCGTGTCCGCCCTGGTGCGTGTTGATGCTTGTCTGCAGGTGCCGGGAGCGGACTTCTGGCGAACCTGGAACAACTGCTGCGCGGAGTCTGGAAACCCAATACCAACGAGCTGCTCAACATGTCCTTGTGAGCGCCGTGTGTGTGCGCACGCTCGTGCGCACACGCCGCACGCACACACACTCAAACGGACACGCACGTACTCTGGGAAACGTGTGACTGTGCACGGGTCCACACGCGGGCGCGCACGAACGTTCGCACACACACACACGTGCATGCATGTACATACACTAGCGAATGCACACGCGTGTGCACAAACATCGCTACTATGACCACATACACCCGTGCGCGCACACACATACACTTGGACATGTGCACACATACCATGGCTAACCAAACAAAGACAAAGATCTACCTGTAGGCTTAACAAATCATTGGGACAAGATATGTTAGCGAGCACCTATGAAGGCCAACATACGCACTCATGTACACGCACGTATGCATTCCCAGCACTTATTAAAATAGACCAAATATTCCAATGCATAATCGTACTGAAGAAGTGTATTGAGACACAGTGAGTAAATGAAGAGATTACTATATATTTTTTTATATAGACCAGAAAATTTTTAATGTCTTTGTATTTGCAAAGGCATGCAATGTCAAACCTAGTAGCGCTCAGCTCTAGCGGTAGACAGCGAGCGTCTTGCCATGCGAACGCCAAGCAGAGGTCAGAGCTGACACCGCTGAGATCCTGGGTTCACATGCAGGCAACCGACTGATAAACCAGGCAATCGAGTGTAATGACTCACCAATGACTGCACAGCAACAACAAAAAAGCTATTGCCTTGAAATTTGGTTCGGAAATTTTCTGTTTAAATTCCAGCTCTGAGAATTAAAAATATTGGTTGTGACTGCCGTGCAACGAACGTTGACTCTCATATGGCAGGACGGGTGGGAGAGTGCTGCCCCCTACTGTGTGGACCAGAAGGCACTTGGGGGGGGTGGGGGGATCTCAGAGGTGGTGGCCTTGTGGTGGCATTCTCCAAGACAAAGGGGGTGGACTGCTCTGCGAGAGATCTGAATGGGACACTTCCTCTCATGCCATGATAACTACTGCACAAATGTGATAAAATGGGGGATTTTTTTTATATATATGTCAAAAAAGTATGCCACTGAGATTTCTGGCGATGTGAGTGGCAGGGGGCTGCATAGATCGTCTGTGTTGTGTAAATAACGACTGTCGCTGCCCCCCCCCCCGCCTCCCGACCTCATAGTCCCACTAAGGCGACGCTGCTGGGAGCCGTTCTCTTCACAGTAGAGGCCGCCGGATGGCTGCCACTCTCCGAGGAGTTCCTCATCCTGATCGTCACCATCTTCCTCGTCACCACAAAGGTCAGGGAGGACGCCGGTGACGTTTTATGTTCAGGGGGCGGTTGTGTGCGGTTGAGTTCCGAGGTCATTAAAGGCCAAGTGTCGCCCCATACTTAATGATGTTTAACGCGGGCTATTGGCCATGAGTTATTGAGAAAGTCTTTGAATCGCAGTGAGGTCTGCTGCTGCTATAGCGCTTTAGTGACATCACTCTGTCGATGTTGTGTTGAAATTTACATGAATGATGTCACTGGGGTGTAAATCTCTTTGCCATGGTAATGGCGCCGGTGATTGTACATATCCAAGTGGGATGTGGGGGCGCGCCTTGGTTTTCATGCATTATGCCACCTTACCATATATGACGGAGGTAAAATTCCTGGTCATTAAAATAATTGGAAAATTGTACGCGAATCCCTCCTGGTCCTCCCCTCCGCGTAAAATAAATGCCTGGCCCTGCGCGCGTGAAGGGGCCTGATGTTGGCCATGCCGCCCTTTTACAAGCGTAGGCTTGCGGGGTTAGGCCGCGAGCATTTTTTATCTCAAACTTGCACCACGACCGACTGCAGGCTGGTCTGCTTCAGTTTTAGACAGGCAGCTGTCTTCAAGTCCTCGTCAGGGATGAAGAGTTGAAGGTGCCCGCAAATAGTGCGTGATGAAAGCCCGAGAGAAGAAATGCTCAAAACGTTGCCCAACCCCGAAAAGGGCACTTGAATTACGAACAGCTGCGAAAAGCTACGCGTTAAGCACACCGCTTACCCATCGTTGCTCGTGGCCTGCTCCATAGAACAGCTGATCCGTATAAGAGCGCTCGCTGTGACAGACCAACACAGACTAATAAGACAAAGCCCCTCTGTGTTTCCTCTCGTCCTGCCCGTGCGTGCGCTCGTGGCATGCGACAGGTGATGCTCACGGCCATGCACTCGCACGCCTCGCCCTTCGACCCCATCGAGACGCCGCTGTGCGGCTTCCTCTTCGGCGCGGCGCCACCTGACTCGGAAGGCCACGGCCACGGGCCGTCGTCGGGCCCCGCCGCGCCGGCCCAGCAGGGCAAGGCAGAGCCGACGGAGCCGGCGCTGCGCAAGCGCAAGAGCAAGAAGGCGGAGTGAGGTGGTGCCGTGCGCCAGCTCGCGGAGAAACATTGCCTCCGCCGCCGCCACCGCCGTCGTCGTTTTTTGTTGTTGAGCGACGAGGTCGGTCGTTCAGGTAGCGCGGTTCAAACCCCCCCCCTCCCCCCCCCCCGTCCCTCCTGCGCAAACAACTCCAGCGTCAGTGGAAAGTTAGGGTTGCCGCGATGTGGCGATGCTACGGTACGTTACACGATATAGGATTCACGATAGTCGAACCGTCAATTGGGAAAAATGTTGCCCAATCGTGATGATCGTGGCTCACTTAATTTACGCTAAAAGTTTACATTTCCTGACAATTTATGTGAAATAACGATAATCAAAAGTTCACGATCATAATAACAGAAAAGCACTAATTACCTGTTAGGTTAGCGCTTTGTGAAATGCTTTCCACAATAATTAACGGCACGGCAGTTATGAGCGTTGCGCAGTAGATTGTAGAGTTCCAACGATTTGAGGAGATGTATGGCAGGAATATGTTGAGTGAACTACTGTTTAGTAATTATCAATGGACATTTATTCGTACTTGAAGTACATACAAACACGAGACGGTAAAATATTTGAAATGCATTTACCCAATTAATGGAAACTGATAAACATAAATAATTGTGAAGTTGAATGCCGTATCAAAAAGTGTAGGATGATATCGCGGCAACCCTGATAAAAAAAAACCTTGTCTGTTTGCATGAATGATTAATGTTCCTTTGTTTTTCTTAAGATCACCACTACAGCACAGGCAGCAAAGGAGTTGTGTGCAACGTTTGTTTTTCGTTCACCTGTTGTGCCATGTGAACAGGGCTACGTTGAAAGTAACGATCCGTCGATTAAAATATTCTCTTACACTTAACGGCACGCGGTCAGGCACACACACGGAATCATGCGTGTTAGAATCGGTAATTCATGGGCCCGATGAAATTCTAGACAGAATTGTCCAAAAAAATTGCCGACAAAAAGGATTGACTGTTATGTTGAATCGCGACAATTAATGATTAGAGGCCACAGAGTATTATGAGTTGTTACCTGCCTATGAGTTGTGTTGTCTCCCAGCACCACTGTAGGTGCGTGCGGCAGCAGTAAGGTGGCACCGGCTGCCTCTGTGGCTCCATGCTTATTCTTACACTTTGCAGAACTCGTGTTGTAGTGCAGCTACCTCTGCAGGCGGATTATATGTCCACAATTGAGGGGGAGGGGAGAATCGGGGGGGAATCACATGAATCGTCATATTGAGTGGGGGCAGTTCAATGAATTGTGGGCTGGAGTGTGATTCTAAACTTGTCGAGAGCTGAGATTTAACACACAGGAGTGCAAATATATATTGGCCAATTCCATATAGGTGGTGGCATCGGTGAAGTTAACGTGCTAAGTTTAAATGTTTAAGCACAATGGTTTCTGTGCATCGCTGTCTTGCATAGTTAACAAAGCGTATAATTCATAAAATCACTGACGTTGAGTTTGTTTGTTGAAAGGCATTCAGCTGGCAAAGGGGAAGTGAGTTTTGAGTGGTAAAGTGTCGCCACCGGGTATGTGACTGGCATGTCGTGGAGTTTAACCCGGTAGCTCAGAGGTCAGGGGACACGAGACAAACGGGTTCCAGTCCGTGTTTAAGTCAGCCGTGGTTTTTAACTGTTTTTTCAAGGGTAGAGAGTTGATGGTCTACTCCCAGCCACAAATTACTGAACAAAGCAATATATATATTTTTCACCTGGTATGGCACATTTGAGCTCTTAAAAATTCAACATTTTGGTTGAAATGCCATTGTGACTTAACGCTCTTTTGGAGGGCATATAAAGGGTTTGTTTTAGATAAGACGCCTAGGCAAGTGACTGAAGTGACTTCAAAAGTAGTTGCGATGTACTCCGGGGGCTGTTCTGCGATGACACAATGTGATTTGACTCGTCTCTCTTGTGAGCTTTCCTGATGGAGATCTCTGCATTCTCATGGCATGAATAGCTCAATTGTAAAATAATCATAATTTACAGTCTGTTGTCAATCCACTGCTGTATGAAGGCCTTCTTCCATGCTGCATCCTGTCAGTTATGGAGGTTGTTTGATCATATTTCACCATGCTGCTCAGTGCAGGCTGGTGAAGGTGTGTGGGGAAGGGCAGAAATGGTTCGGATATCTCTGGCCACTGATAGCGCTGTCCGTGGCCGGGAAATGACCTCAATTTGACTGGGTTCATAGCGCGTCGCTCCAACCAGGGCGCACCGACGCTGTACCCAATTTAAATGTAATTTGGATTCAGAATATTAATTGAGTGAAATGTTGATGCCCGTCTATTATAGGTCTTGTGGGATGAACACATTTTCATCTTGAATTATTCTGGGAAATTTCCTTTACGGGGTTCCTCTGTGCCTTTTAAGCTTCATCTCTTTCAACTTGGAACGACACTTAAAGGACGTAACGTAGAAACATAATTGCCGTTTTTTTTCTACCGTGAGGCAGACTCACGAATTAAGTATTTGTAAAGGTTTGCAGCGGGGACCTATGATGTTTTAGAAAGGCAAAATTAATGACATAATTCAGGGGGAAAAAAGTATTGAAGCTGTGTTTAAACGTTGTCATCTTTTCATGGATAAGATATATTTTTTGCACTGATAAAATATTTTGTAGGAACAGTACTTAAGCAATCTATGCACATTTTTAAATTCACTAATGTCATGGCCAGAGAAATTGAAATGTTTCATCAGGATTTCGTTTTTTTCTAATGTAGACGTTTATAAGCCATCGTTTGTAAGTAGATATTTTTACTAAACGTTTAAATCTTGGCACGCTGACAACTCTTCGGGACAAAACGTTGAATGTGTTATTTCGTGCAATCCTGTGTCATTTTTAACAACAAAATATCTGCGAAACGTAAGCAAGGTGCCCTCTATACCTTCGCAGTGGCTTTAACTGAGATTAGCAAATGCAGGTGATCAAAATTCTGAACTATTATTTTTTTGACAGAGATCAATATGTATATGAAACTGCACAAGTAGTTGGCGATGATTAAAACACCCGGGGCGGTCAACAGGCATTGTAGTATTTGTTGCCTGGTGTTTGGCCTTGCAAAACTACTTTAGTTATTTTTCGATTTAAAGCTTTCGCGACTGCAGGGATTCATCTTCTTGGTTCTTTCGGTAAAGTCACATAAAAGGGAAATAATAAAATAATAAAAATAAAACGTCGTGAGAATTGTATTTTATTATGTTTTATTTTTATTATTTTATTATATCCCTTCTACGTGACTTTACCGAAAGAACCAAGAAGATACTTTAGTTATTTTTTGTGATTTGTTTATCAAAAAGAGGGGAGGGTGGTGGTGGGGGGGGGGGGGTGACCCCCTGTTGACCCCCCCCCCTTCCTCTGGAGCACGGCAGAGGCAGCCGGCTTGTGAACCTGGCGCAGGCCTGCGGCTTACGACGACGCCGTGGATGACGCTCCGTGCTCACGTGTTTTGCGTGTTTGGAAAACATTTTGTGCAGCTTTATTCGGGTTGGGGTTTGCGGGGCTTGTAGGGCTTGTTGTATACGGCACTCACGCGCGCGTTAACGTGGCAAGTGTGAAAGTGCAACCGAGGCCCACCCCAACTGGTGTCGACTACGGTTGTACAAAAACCACGTGGGCTTTGTAGCGTGTCCGGTCGCCAAGTCAAGTCCGGTTTGTCCCTCCCCCCCCCACAACCTCCCCAAGCTCAAAACGAACGTCGTTGGGTGGTGCTATTAATGTCTGCTGGCGGTCCCGAAGCAGTGATGGAGAATAACATTCCTATCTTCAGGGCCCACCCAGATTCTCCACACAGAGAGACGGACACCGTGTTGGAATGTCGAAATTACATGTGGCGGGGGGGGGACCGTAGAAAATCTTGACTGAAATGAGACAACGTTAGATTTTGAAGCAAATTTTTATTCGTAGTCTCTGTAAAATGAGCTTGGTATCCTGCTTATTGGCTAACCCTAGACCAGGGGTCGGCAACCAAAATAACAAGAAGAGCCATTTCTTTCCAATTCGGTACAAAATTCAGTATTTCAAGAGCCGCAATGCATCTATGTACATACTGTACATACGTACATATCGTCAAGAAGCAGCCCGTAAAGAGCCGCATGCGGCTCCGGAGCCGTAGGTTGCCGACCCCTGCCCTAGACCTATGGCTAATCATAGCCCTATCTCTAAGCCCTCATCAAGCCCGAGTTCTATGCCACTGATAGGCCCAATCCCATGCGAATCGTAGTGTCTGATTTGGAGAGCGAGTGACTTCTTTGTTAACACACAATGTCGAGATTCGCTTAGCCTCACCCGCTCTCATGGACAGGGTGATCCACGTATAGACACCCCAACAATGTTCAATGTACCTTTTAGTTGAAATTGCCATTGAAGCTGTAAGCAAATCGCACCGGCTACAAGGCCTATCTCGAGAGGGTTAACACATGTGTAATAAGTCTCCATACTGAGTTTGGTGGGAGACACGCAGAGGCTTTGAAAATAAAAATGCTGGCGTCTTACATGTTTTTTTTTTCCATTCTAGTGGGGTGTCTCTAAATGGATCGCCCTCTGTAGAGTATCCGACTTTTAATTGCCACGCTCATGGCCACGTGTAGTGACTGCACTCGATCTTGTCTCACCCTTGAGGCGCATTGCATTCGACGCGACCGACGTGCACCCTCGTGACCTGTGCCGCCTGCCACTTAGGCCTTAATGGATTTAATTTTTATGCTCGGTGATGGCGTTGATTATTGGTATGCTGGCACGCGAAATGCATGTGCGCAGGTTTTTTTTGGCTTTGGTGTGAATTTATGTGTTTTGCCTGTTCGGGTTAATTGCTGAATGTGAATGTTTCATGTAGATTGTAGTAAGTTAACTAGAGGAGTTGACATTTTATTTATTGAAATTTAAATAAAAAAGGTGCATTTTTGAAATTGTCAAGTCAGAAAATAAAAAAAGGATTGTCTTGGTGTGTCTTTGAAATGACTGGGTTCTGATAAGGTACGGCAGAACAGCCCATGAGGTTATTATTTTCTTGAACTCATGCTGATTTAAAGCTTTCGTGACTGCAGGGATTCATATTCTTGGTTCTTTCGGTAAAGTCACGTAGAAGGGAAACAAAATTAAAAAAAATATAAAACAATAAAATTATCCCACCTGATGATGATTGCTTGTGTTGCAGTTGAAACGTCGTGAGAATTTTATTGTTTTATATTTTTATTATTTTATTGTTTCCCTTCTACGTGACTACCGAAAGAACCAAGAATATGAACTCATGCTGTAATTGTTATCGTCTCCAGATCATAAAACACATTCCCCCCCCCCCCCCTGCATAATACAGCAAGGGTTGTGGTGTGTTTGTGTGTCTTAATCTGGTAGATGTGTGTTGTGACCAGATTGTGTCGCTTGGTGCCGGGCACATGTTTGGGCGTGTCCTAATCTCCAGAGCGTCTTATAACCTGGGGAATGCAGTGCAGACGACAATCACACGAGTATTTTATACCACAGCGTAGACAAGGCTACATGTACTCCCTACCATTGCATTTTCAATGTATCGTGTTCCTTGTCAGTAATAAAGGTGTTTGGAAAATCAATATAGTAGGACAGAAAAAAAATATTTTCCTTATTTTTTTACCTACGTGACTTTACCAAAAATTAACCCGTAAAAACAACGTTTTTCACTCTAAATCCTTTATATGCGTGGCGGCTAGAGTCATCTCGTCCTCTGGCTTGAGATGGCTGCCACCTATGGGTCAGATGATTGTCTGCCACCATTAAGCAATTGGTAATTAAATATTTAAAAAAATTTCCCTAAACAGTGTAAAATTTTGGAAAGAAAATTTTCACGAAAATTAATTGTCACGCACAACGAGTCTGTGTGGAAAATGTCAGCTCGATTGGATCACGGGAAGTGGGTTAAAAAACGACCGAAAGATTTGCACGGTCGTAAGCAAGCAAGCAAGCACGCAAGCAAGCAAGCGAACTTAATATAAAGGATTTTAAAAAAACCAAAGAGTACTTCAGGATATATTTAACTCAAGACGATATATTACTGTAAAGATCCTGCCGGGTGGTGGCTATGCGTGTCTGTAATCCAGCACCACAGCCCACTGCAGTGAATGTGCAGCAGCAGCAGCACCATCGTTCAATCCAAGCGGACTTTTAATAGACATTTTAATCTCCACGGCCACGAGTTTATTAAAGTCTCGCCTCTTGCGCACCACAGTCTTGCGCGTGTTGTAAACTGCATTATTGTTGTTTGAAGGTGCAGCGGTGTGACTGTTCACATACATCCAAGTTACCATCACGAGGGGGTTGTGGGTGGGTGGCCAGCACCACGCCCACCCTGCCTTTGTATCCCCAGTGGCGATATTCACACACCGTACCAGGTACTCGTTTGAGGCTGAGTCGACCTAGGGGAGGCCCAGGCCCGGTTCAAATCATCGCCACTGATGGTGGCCGTGAGCGGGAATCGAACTCGGGTCACTGGGTTTGTAGTGCGGCGCGCTAACCGCTGCACTGCAGCTCCCCACACATCCCGTTAGTTACATTGCCGCTATACGGCTTGCACACGACCCGTAGACCTATACATATGCACCCGTATACAGAGATCCATGGACTTAACATCGATGCCAGAAGTTCCACTACGGCATGGGGTCAGCTGCCCAGATGTGTTTTCCTCTCGTCACATCCACTGCATCTTCTGGATGAAACTCACCCTCCCTCCTCGCAAGAGAGGCAATGCTTCTGTCGTCTCGTGCAAAGAGCTCGTAACCACACCCCGGCTTCGATATTTAAACGACCCAATGTCAGATTCACAAGCACGAAGGGGGCATGAACCACACAATACCTCGCTGATCTTGGCAAGGAGCATCAACCACCACGCGAAGTCCGGTCGTCCTCACGGCGACTTCTGACTTGCCTTCGAACAAAGGCGGGCACCGCATCGCGTGCTTTCAGGTGCGCTCCTGCGGCCGTCTGGAACGTTCTTCCGATATTCGGAAGCTTCCTGGAGCTATGCACATTTTAAATCTAGATGGATAACATTCATTTCGAACAGATTTTTTTTGTGGTTTTTCTCCCGCACACCTGATTCGCACGGTTAGCTACGTACGGTGCGGAGGAAGTTCAGCATACACGGACATAAATCACGGCAAACCACTCCGCTGCCCCCGATTGCAATGATCTGGCTCAACCACTGCGATCTAAAATAGCGGGCGTTTCTCCACTGCGTCGACATCAGCCACACGAAGAGGGGTTCACGTCGTCCCCTGGATAGATGACGGAAGCAACAAGGGGATTTTGGTCGCAACAAAACGTCGCACTCGAATTGTAAACGTTGTGGGTTTGTTTTGTTTAAGCACACCCGTGTGCTGAAGTAGTCACTAATTGGAACCTTTTTGTTTACGTGAGAAAACTCATTTGCTGTATCGGAGTGGTGGCGGCGGGTTTAACGACACCGCATTTATATGTTCGCGATCGAACTCCCCAAAACAACCTCTTGTGAACAAAAATCTGGGGGCTGTGCAGTTCCCAAATCTAGCCACTGGGTGGCAGAATGACAACACGAACAACCTCAAACCCAACGCATTCGTCAATAAGCGTGACCTTTCGATTTAAAGCTTTCGTGACTGCAGGGATTCATCTTGGTTCTTTCGGTAAAGTCACGTAGAAGGGAAATAATAAAATATAACATAATAAAATAATTCTCACGACGTTTCGGCCACAACGCAAGCAGCCGTCCTCAGGTGAAGAACAGGTCTGTCGAAAAGACAGCGAAAGAACCAAGAAGAAGTGTGACCTTAAAAGGAAAAACATAATAGGCGACGTTTCGGGCAATGGCCCTTCTTCGTTACATTTGTACGTTTCGGGCGATGACCCAGTTGTACCAGAACCGCACAAAAACTTCACCAAATATATATTTAGCATTTTAAGGCGACGTGAACGAGGGTTGAGTTTATTATTTTGTTATTTTTGGTGCCTTTGCACCACTGCCAACGCAGCAGCAGTATCACCAACTATTTAGCTTTACACTAAACGCCAACACGATGTATACGATGTGAGTATGCTTTGATGTGCGCACTATCCTTGAAACCCATTGGGCTGCACCAGAGATGGCCTCTTTTTATGGCTTCAGCGGTGCGACAGCCCAAAGGTCGCCAAAAGGCAAATAGCACATGGACGATGCACCCCAAGCATTAGTAGCTCAGGTTAACACATTCCTGCGGAGGGAGCTGGTAGGAACGTTGGGTTGCTCGGTCAATGGCCAGGGTCAACGGCGGCGTGGTGTATTCCGCAAATATGCCCGACTGTGAGGGCGGGCACAAGCCGGCGTGAGTATGTTAAACGTTGAGTTTTATAAGGGCACCACGAGGTGACCAGCCCCTCCCCACCCAGCCCACCCCTCCCACCCAGCCCCACCCTCCCACCCAGCCCCACCCTCCCCACCCAGCCCCTCCCTCCCCACTCAGCCCTTCCCTCCACGACGGACGGATGGACACAATAATCCCCTGTGGGCTGGTGTAACCAGGAGGTTCCTACCAGTAAGAAGTTATATATCTATAAAACCCTTTTGCCACGATCATCATGCGCGCTTTTAGATGCACTCTTCCGATATCAGGAAGCCACTGCAGCGATGCACTCTTAAATCATCTAGATTTAAAACTCGCTTGATTAGAAATGCGTTCTGTCTTGAGTTTATGATTCCCCCGAACCTCCGATTATCACAGTTGGCTACGTGGAATCATTCCAACCAGCTTCGGGCGTTTTTGTTTTACGTGACAAACATTAGGAATTTGCTGTGTCGGGTGGTGGTGGTCGGTTAACGACACAATATTAATATTTACGAGATCTAACCCTAAAAAAAACCTTCAGCAAGAATATTGGTCGCGAAAGCCGTCACGTGTTGACCTGTTCGTGGTCGTGCATCCGGGAGGAACTGTAGAGATTTACGAGGTGATTAAGCAAAACCGCGCAGTTTAATAAAAAAAATACATACACCACATTAAAGTTTTATTATTTTTTAATTAAAGAGAAATGTTGAGATCATGCGAGACAACACAAATTGTCTTCAAAGAATGAACGTGGAAATTTACATCTTCACCACTATACACACGCCCGTCCCATCGCAAAACCTTTTTCTGCCAACCCATACATTACATTCAAACAATTACATTATACACCAGCCCAATTGAAACAATATATTACAGAGCCACTACACAACAAAAAAATACCCGCCACATCTATGAAAATCAAACTAACGAAAATTACTTTAGAAAAAAATATAAAATAAACTTTCAAATCAACGAATGTAATGAGTGGTTTGTCAACAGTAGTCTTGCTAGAGGCGTCCGAGTGAAAATCTGAACGCGCGTCGCTTGGCATCGCATCACCAGCCATCCACAAAATCGCTGCCAACACTCCGCTTGATGAACTTGCTCAGATGACAGAGTTCAAAATGTAAACCACACTGTCCGTCGAGTCCCACTGGCTTTCATGCGGAAGGAAACAAACTGTAGTTTCAGGAAATCAATATTCAATGGTATCATCAAAGTGGAAAAATGGCCAAATGAATTAACACGACCTTCAAAGTGCCTTTGTGCTGTTGTGGTATGTATGATCTTCATTATAATGGTATATTTCCACGAAATTATTATTCGTATGACACCTTGCAAATCCTTTTCGTTGTACGAGACTGATAGAAGTTTTTTTTTAAACAGCATGGGAATGATACAAAAATACACAAGAAAACCCTTCAATAAACACCATATAATCCGAGATTATCCATCAGCTGTTTATGCATTCAGGCAGACGGTGAAATATAATTTTATTTTACATTCACATTTAGGAGAACAGCAACTTAAATAAGACATCTAAAAGTAGTCCTGGAATCCATCCATACCCAGTGCAATAATAAAAAAAAAAATCACAAAATAATTTATACAATCCCAGGGATGAAATTGTGTTCCTGTATAAACATGAACAACATCTTCAAAAGCATCCTCGTCACCAGCAGCAGCGTTCTCACCAGGCAGATTTACTGGGTAGGCAGGAAAAAACAGACCTTGGACCGTCCCCGTTGCATTGTCACGATTCCATCCTTTCCGACAAAATTTTTCGAGATTTAACGAAATTACCTTCGTCCGTCATCAGTAACCCTTGAAAAAATGAACCAATGTGAATGAACCCGGAGAAAAACAGTTGCGCGTTACCATGCCGGGACTTGTCGGCCCAATTGAAACCACCTGGGCAAATTTCATTGGAGGGTTTGCCCCCCCCCCAAACCTGGAGACAAACCCCAGAGCAGAGAGGATGATGCCTTTCGTGACAATTCGTGCCGAAGACTTCCGAGGACGAACGCGTGGTGGGAAGCGTCACGTAATCTGTGCGCGTTCGCGCGATTGCCCCCCCCCCCCCCGCAATGCTCCCGAGACAGCTGTAGACCATGCTCTTGATAATGCCCCTCAAATTTCATTGGAGGCGTCGCAATCAAAACTAACGATTCCCCTAAGCAAATGTTGTGGTTAATCTTGGCTTGGCTGGACAAGGAGCTGTGTCACAGTAACGGCACACAGCACACGACGCATGAGCGCGCATGGGCTCATATCGCACTTGACAAGTGCGCACATTTATTCAAACCAACCGAGCGTCGGGGTACGTTCGCGCTTACGTTGGGACAAGTGTGCGTTGGTCTCAGTGCCCTGACGATGCCCTGGGGGCTTGCTGGCGCTGCCCTGGTTGCCCCTGGGGCTCGTTGTTATTGTTGTCGGTGTCGGTGTTGATGCTCGGCCCGCCTTGCTTGGCACCAGGTGTCGCTCCGTCTCCCCCCGGCCACGGTTCCCGGTGCTCACACCCCTCCCCCCCTCTCGACACCAACTTCTACCCGGGGATATAGTTTTATTTAGTGAATGTATTTGAAACATACGATTGCATTTAGTAGTTGTTGATGTAAAGATGTAGCCAGGGCTTAATTTCTCAATAATTTTCCACGTTGCTGGTAGAGCGGAGAAGGCATGTGACCAGCAGCCACAGCGGGAAATATACTGGATATGGTGTGCCGGGCACAGATTCTGTTTTTGGGTCGCTATCTCAATACAAACTCAGCTGAAACTAATCCCGGATGTAGGCATGGTTTGGAGATGATGGACGGGGATTATAACCTAAAGTTGACCTCTATCGAGAAGGGAGCCAGACGTCATATATTCACTCTTACATTTCATCTCCTGTGCATACTTGTCCAAGCACAGGATGTCTCCCAAAGGTAAAGATCCCCCGTGTAGCCTTTCACAGTTGGAGCAAGTGCTGCTAGCAAGCACCTATGAAGGTCAGCACAGCACACGAGGGGGTGGATGACCAGCACCACACCTGGCCGCCTTCATTTGCCCAGTGGCGATGTTTACATATCGCACCAGGTAATTATTTGATGCTGAGTCGACCTAGGAAAGGCCCAGGACCAGTTCAGATAATCGCCACACGTGTGCTGTTATGCCGAAACCCTTACGAGCTCCGTCAGCGAGGTTGCAGTAATTGGGATGACTCCTTGTTCTTTTTTTTTACAGATTACATTTTAAAAAATGACAGGAAATTAAACGTCATGACCTTCCCCGCTGCCATGTGCTTGCAAGGCGGCTTAAGAAATTCCGCAAACGACTGGCGAACGCTCAGTAGCAAAAAGGCCGAACCACGAAAAGTTGGCTCCACCGAGTTCAACATCGCTGTTTAAACCGCGAATAAGTTCATATATATTTTGATATTTTCGTATAATATATAGCACGTTTTTGTATTAATTTAATCGTTTGCAAAATGGTTTTGATTTCGTCTGTTGGCATAACCCAGTGTTCTTCATTGCAAGGCCCCTGGTGGCCTTTAGTGCGGCCCCCTGACATATGCCCCCCCCCCCCCCGACAATACACAAAGACTGAAAACACCCCCCCCCCCCCCATCATCGTGCTGCTGTCAAACCCCAATGGTTTCAAACGCGTGATGGCCCTCGCACCCTGATGAGGTCTTATTGGCGAAAGTGCCCCCCCCCCCTGCCGCCGCCCCACCCCCCATTAAAATGAGTGAAGAACACTGGCATAAACAGTCCTATTAGCCGGTCGCCGCTACTGCCGTTCACAATGGCCACCCACACAAGGCTCACGTGCTGCATAAACGTAAGCGGGGGTTTGGGGGACGCGGGCGAGGGGGGGGGCAAGGGACGGTCGATGGTGTCGCCGTGCAGCTCGGCGCACCGTGGCGCTCGCTGCGGCCGAGGCGAAGCCCCGGTGGTCACCGCGCGCTTGTAGGACGTGGCGCTCGAGGGTTAAGTGTTACAGCAGCTTAGCCGTCAGCCCGTCGCGCAAACAACCACGATGCGCGACGTCACCGTCACCGACAACGCAGGGACGGCGGCAGACTCTACGACTTGGCGTGGCTGTGGTCGCAACTCGGCGGTGTCGGAAACGGGCCGGTCGGCGAAGCTGCTACCGGCGTCACCTCTTTGGAAACTTTGTCGCTTGCAGCCGAAGGAATTTGGCGGTTGCGCCGATTGGCGATTGCGCCATCTCTTCCGTGGTCGTGGTGGCGCCCGGTGGCGCCAGGTGGCGCCAGGTGGCTGCGATTGGGAGGGGAGAGCTGTCAGTCGTTGCAAGCATCGTCATCAACGTCGTTGTCGTCGCCGTCACCTAGGACAGCAACGTGAGCGTAACGGGGCCCCTCGCCCTCTTGAGCGCTGCTACCGCCTCCTCGTGGGTCACCCCCTCCAGCGACTCCCCGTTCACCGACACGATCTGGTCCCCTCGCCGGAGCCTCCCGTCGTGACCGGCGGCACCCTGCCCAACGCGGGGACGGAAAAACACAATTAGCGTCACCGGTGTTGTTACGTGAGCGTAAATTTAATTTGGGTCGCCGGGTTCGTCGAGCAGCTCACGTACCACCGCGCAACCGCTCCCCACTAGCAGCAGTGCGCAAGTACACAACACACATATAAAACATTCGTTAATCAAGCTGCAGGTTTCACCCTTTCCTGCTCCAAGACAACTGCAAGTTTCATGGTGGGTGTCCCGTTAACTGCTGAATCTCGGAATGCGCAAGCAGCTCCGTGTTAATTTTATTTAGAGATGTAACGCCGTTTTTGTTAAAGACAATGCACTCAACGCAGAGAACCGAAGCGACACAAACGCACTCAGCGATAGCTGGTGCCAAACTGTGCCACATGCCCTCCCGCACGGCCTTGTGGGAGCCTTGGTACTGAAAAAGTTATTTTATTTTTGTTTTTCTTACGGTTCCGTTCCTATGACTTCCGATGTTCGGCACCAGCCATCGGAACTGAATCGCAATAAAAACTGATGACGTACGTCATTGGAATGGGAAAGGGTAAAAATGGAATGCAAAGGGCGATGTTTTAGGCTTTGGCCCTTCTTTGTAGCACCGGCGCTGTAAAACAAACCTGTTAGGTTTCCTGTTATGTCACAGAACGAGCGTGGCCGTGATTCGCGAGCGCGCGGACGACCGCGTACCTTTCCACCGCGTCAAATTCCTTTTCGCAAAGTTCACAAAGGCTACGCCGAAATGTTACAAAGGAGGAGTGGGGGGGCATTGCCTGGAGAAGTCGCCTATTATATTCAGGGTGTCCATAAACTCTCTATCCATTTCTCTATTTACCATTAAGTTCAATGAAATAGGGACTTCATGGACACCATGCATTTTTCCTTTAAGTGCCACGCGCCTGGTGTGTAGCTGACGGGACGCATTGGGCGCCGTTTGACGTTTGAGCCGCGGTGTTTGTGCCGCTGGCGCTTGCCTTGTTGAAGACGGTTTTGACGTAGATGGGGAGGTCGCCGTGGGGGCTTCCCCGACCGCCGACGATGCTGAAGCCCAGCCCGTCGGGCCCGCGCTCCAGCACTATCGTCTTGTGCTGCTGCGGCCTACAAGCAAACATCACCGTCGTGAGTTGTCAAGTCGGAAGTCGTCGTCGCCGGTCGTTGGGTTCAGCTCGGAATGGCAGACAATTGAGTGAGGATGGTGAAACGAAGTGGGCCCCAATTTATTTAGGCAATGCTTTTACGCGTGACTTTCGCACCAGATGCACGAGAAAAATAATAAAACACATGTAGTATGTCGATGTTACGCGTGAGTGGACGTCAGCCCATGTTGCCACAGAGTCACGTGACAGCCTCCTCCTGCAGCACATGAGGGCAACAACCAGTCCCCGCCCAGCACGCCCTGACGCACTTCACTGCCGGAGACGATGTGCGGCCATGGTCTCCTGCTCCCCGCATTCCCAATTTTATTTAATTTTTAAGAAATGCATGAACAGACAACGCTCTGTTTTACGTCATCAAACAAATACAAAAGAGTGCGAAAGTCCATCAGCTGATTGGCCTTCCGAAGCAACGTCCTACAGCTGCAGCATCAGCTTAGGAAGTAACCATCAGCATGTTACTTTGTCCTACTCTTTCAACGATCTCTTTTTTCAATTGAAACTATTTTTACGACTATTTTTATTTTACCAAGTAAGGCCCACTTGAGCTATGTAGCTCTGTTCCAGAAGCTCAATGATGTGGCTTATCACGTGGAAATTTATATCAGCCAAATACTCTAAAAAAAACAATTACCCTCCCCTGGCTGCAATCAACATGCGTTAGTGTGGAATTTGACTATATTTTTTAAGATTAGGGCTAAAAAGTTGTGAATTGAGTAAACAGACTAGAGCCATGAGAATAATCAATTCGGATAAGTAATGGGGCTCGGAGCTGTGAATGAGTGCAAGGGTTTGGGATAATAGGTCAGGATTATAGATTGTAAATTTGCATTGATAGCTGGTCACTGGATTAAGATTAAGAGTTAGGCTAGGGCCAAAGAGAGAAGTTATCTAAGGGCTCGGGGATAGAGTCCATGTCTCAATAGGAATGGAATAGGGATCACGGTTAGGAGCTATGGCTCAAAGTTAGGACGAATTACTATGGGTTTGGGTTTTACGGATTAGGGCTAGAATAGTAAAACATCATGAAGCCAACTCGCTGTGGACTGAGGAATCGGCGAATATGTGAACATGTGGGATATGTGAACATCAGGACACAGATACTGCATTGGGTGCGGGTGGTTAATTTCTTGAGAACAACTTTTTGTGTTTAGTTTGGTGTCCTTCCCCCCGCACCTCCGATTAGCACAGTTGGCTACGTACGGTGCAAAACAAGATCCACATACGTACACACATGGTCACAGGGCGGATATGCGACGATTCAGCATTGCTAAAGGACATTAGGGGCAGGGCCGTCCATAGGGGGAGGGGCCCCGGGGGCAAATGCCACAGCGTGGGCCCCTACGAGGCCTTCAAACTTAACCGGGAGTGTAACGGCCGACACCGTGACGTCGAAGCCCCCCCCCCCCCCCCAATGTGCGGGGCCCGGGGCAGTCGCCCCCGATTCACCGTGTCACCCCTAGGGGGCGGCTCTGATTCGGGAAATGGGAACTGAGTGGGAGAGAGCTGGACCACAAAGCGAGCAGTCGGAATAGAAGTAGCTGGCATTTCGAGCGGAAGCGTCCGAGGTGGGATGCCGGGAATTTGCCGGCGAGAGAGGTGAAGCAATGCAAATGTGGGGAACAGAACACGTGGCAGGGCGAGTGTTGTAGATATGATGAGGCAAACCGGCTTCGCAGGGTGGGGCGTGTAAATACAGGATGTGGGGGAGGGTGGCGATTTAGATCCCGTGCGCTAACCACCAGATATCTCGCTCGTCGGTACCACCTGAGGTCGCATCTCTTTGGCCGTTCCAGTTTCTCTATGTGGCCAATAACAATGAGTGATGTGATAACCATTTGAAATCAGTGGAGTTATCAAATCATTCACTTTTCATAATGAAGGTTTTTTTTGGGGTTAGATTGCGTGAATGTGTCGTTAAACCCGCCACCACCTGACACAGCCAATGAGTAAGGTTTGTCACGTAAACAGAACGTGCAAATTAGTTACTATTTCAGCACATCAGCGTGTTGGAGCGTAACCTCTTCTTGGCCATGCAAATAAATGAGAAATACGAATTGTTCACGACCTTAGGTGATAGCAATTTGTGCCCTGGCCCGTGGACGTGACTGCCAAGACAGACAATGGAGTGTCCTGGTCCGGCGACCAAGGGCGAGGGGAACACTTAAGGATCAGAACGCGGGGCACTGTCAGGCCAGATCGTGGGTGTCACTCTGTGTGTCGACTCTGCAACAGCTGGATGCCACGTTGGCTAGGAGATGTTAACTGCCTCGCCTGATACACAGGTAGTCGTGGGTCCGATCCCGACCCTAATGCCTGCTGTACATTTGGAGTTTGCGTGTCTTTCTCCCCGTGGATGTGTGGCTTTTTGTCCGGGTCCTCCGGTTTTCCCTTTGCATTTAAAAAACATGCGTTTAGAGTATTTGGCTGCTATACATTTCCAAATGATAGGCCACTTCGTTGAGTTATCATTCATGACCAGTTCGATTCTGAATAAGAGCTATATAGCTCAGTGGGCCATACCTGCTAAAATAAAGAAGACATGGTTGAGTTTTCAGTTTAGAATGCGTTGGCAACGAGGTGCAGGTGGTGGTGGTGGTGGCGTCGCCGGCTTTGGGGCCACGAAGTCACCTTGATCTGGACCAGCGGTCGGGCAACCTGCGCCGCCGGAGCTCCATGCGGCGGCTCTTGAAAATAAAATGTTTTTAAAAATCTTTTTATTTTGGTTACCGACCCCTTGACCATGGAAATCTGGGTTTGCCACAGAAGTCCAGTTTACGAAGGGAGTCGAGTTTACCACGAGCCGGGGGGGGGGGGGGGGGGGGTCAGCAACGTGCGGCTTCATTAACGACCGCTTCGTGACGTTATTTATTAAGGACCCACCGTCGCGTGTTCACCACGTGCGTTGTTCGAAAAGAAAAATGGCACTCCTTGTTGTTTTAGTTGCCGACCCCCCGACGTGGATGAAGCGCCGGGGCTGCGGGGCAGCGGCGACGTGGGGCGGGGGGGGGACTCACCCAAGGTCCGCAGCGGCGATGCCGGCGCCCGATTGGCTGGAGGAGCTGCCGCTACTCGACTGAGCGCCGTCGCTGCGGTTGAAAAACCGGCTGAGGTCCGTTCCAGCCACAACCTGCAGCGGCAGTCAGAAGCAGTCAGCGGTCGCAGCAGCAGCAGCAGCCACGAAAGGTACAGGACCGCCGCGGGGGTTAAAGAGAGCGGTTGGGTGCGCATTCGTTTCTGCGCGTGTGTGTGTTGAGTGTGTTGAGGGTGTTGACTGTGTTGAGTTCGTTGTGTGCGTTGTGTGTGTTGAGTGTGTTGTGTGTGTTATGTGTGTTCCACCGGGCCTGAACAGACGCTTGAGGACAGAACTTGCGCTGACATTCTTGTACAACTAAACAGGGGATGTTTGCCTTTGTACTGGCGGAGAGGTGGTTGTAGTAAAGTGCACTGAGGAGAAGTGCCCGACGCGCGTGCACACGCACACAAAGACAAAGATCCCCCATATAGCCTTAACAGACTGTAGGGGCAAGTGCTTCTAGCGAACACCTACAAAGGCCGGCTCGGCACACGAGGGGGTGGGTGGCCAACACCACGCCCGGCCGCCTTTGTCTCTCTAGTGGCGATGTTTACACACCGCACCAGGTACTCATTTGAGGCTGAGTCGACCTAGGGGAGGCCCAGGACCGGTTCAGATAATCGTCACTGGCGTTGCCCGTGAGCGGGAAACGAACCCGGGTCACCCGGTTCGTAGCGCAGCACACACACACACAACAACAACACAACAACAACCGCCATTCGCCACTAAGTGGCGGTGACGTCACCACGACGCTTGTGCCAGGGCAAGTGCACCTTGAGGCCACGTGAATTGTCGAACGCCCGCTGGCAGGAGGTCACGGGGCAGACCCAGGTGCCACGGGTCGACTGACCGAGATGACCGAGATGACTGGTTGATGCACTACCTGTGCCCCCTACTGTACCAACTTGCTTTGCTTTAGCCACCCGCACACACACGCACACACGCGCATGCGCACACGCACGCACGTACAAACACGCACGCACGCACGCACACACACACACACGTCCGTGCTCACCTGCAGCCGGAGGATGCAGGGAGACTTCTTGAGAAGCCCCACCACCTGCGCATGCGTCAGCCCATGCACCGCCTCACCGTTGACGCTTATCAGCTGATCTCCCACCTGCCCGACACAAAGACAAAGATCCCCAACCGATGTAGCCTTAACAGACTGTTGGGGCAAGTGCTGTTAGCGAGCAGCACCTATGTATGTTGAACTTCTTTTGCATCGTACGTAGCCAACCGTGCTAATTGGAGATGCTTATGAAGGCCGGCACGGCACACGAGAGAGTGGTTGGTCAGCACCACGCCTGGCCGCCTTTGTCTCCCCAGTGGCAATGTTTACACAACGCACTAGGTAATCATTTGAGGCTGAGTCGACCTAGGGGAGGCCCAGAACTCGGGTCTCACACACACACACCCGGCTGCTTTTGTCAACCCAGAGCTAACGTGAACATGCTGCCAAATGCATCCATTTGAGGAAAGGTTCAGATTCAAGTTGCCGTCGGTGGCGTGCATCTGCAAGTCACAACATCAGCACCAGGGATACAAAGGCAGCAGGGCGTTGTTACTGGCCGCACCACCCCCTCATCGGGCTGAACAGGCCTTCACAGGTGGTCGCTCACCACGCTTGCCCCAACAGTCTACGTAGGCTACATTGGAACTGGCCTTTCCACAAATTCACGACTCGGGTCCCTATACCTCGTGCTGACCACGTGGTGTAGGACGCGGTCGGGCGCCACGGTGGCGGAGATGTTAACTACCTCGCCTGGTATACAGGACGTCGTGGGTTCCATTCCAACATTGACACCTGCTGTATATTTGGAGTTTGCTTGTTTCTCTCCCCGTGGATGTGTGGCTTTTTCTCCAGGACCTCCGGTTTTCCCTCCACATTTAAAAACACGCGTTTAGAGTATTTGGCTGCTATAAATTGGCCAGGTCGATTCTGAAAAAGAGCTATCAAGCTCAGTGGGCCTTATCTGGTAAAATAAAAAAACATAGTTTTTAGTTAAGAATGCGCCGTGGTGGTGAGATGTTAACTACCTCGCCTGGTACACAGGAGGTGTATTTGGAGTTTGCGTGTCTCTCTCCCCGTGGTCGCGTGGATTTTTCTACAGGTCCTCTGGTTTTTCCCTCCACATTTAGAATCAACATCACTAGCTCAGAGT
Source organism: Lampetra fluviatilis (assembly GCF_964198595.1). Lineage (NCBI taxonomy): Eukaryota > Metazoa > Chordata > Hyperoartia > Petromyzontiformes > Petromyzontidae > Lampetra > Lampetra fluviatilis. The sequence goes on from NC_136298.1 coordinate 4,704,083, forward strand.
ATTTGGCTGCTGTAACATATCCGCGTAATGAGCCACTTCGTTGAGCTATCATTTGTGGTCGCTTCTGACCAAACAGCAGCATCGCTCAGTGGGCCTTACGTGCTAAAATAAAAAAAAACAAGTTTAATCGTTTAGTTTGGTACAGGGAGCTCACCTTGAGCTTCTGCGTGCGGGCGGCAATCCCGTCGGCCTGGATCATGGCGATGAAGACCGGAACGTCCCCCAGAGGGCTGCCCATGCCCCCCGCTATGCTGATGCCCAGGGAGTCGTTGGGGTCCTGCGTAAGGGGTTAGAGCTTCTAGTTTAGTTTTGTTTAACCAGGCGATGACTTCTTAGGGGGCAGGATGAGATTCCCTTGCAAGCGGGAGGCACCCAAAAAAAATAGACATCGGAGCGAAAAAAAGTGTGTTGCAAGAAAAATTGAAAATGCTTCACAAAACATGAAGAAAATACAGCTACTGTTGTATTGAAAGCTGGCGTGGACAGGCTGGAGGCAGAGAGACATCCAGGTATGTGTCTGTATGGGTGTGTATTAAGAGATGAGTTTCAGAAGAAAATTTCTCCAGATATTGCATTTTGGGATCTAGAGGCCAAATTTGAGATTTTATTTTCTACTTTATTTTCTAATTTCATACTTTTGGATGTAAATGCATTCCATTGAATGCTTTGCATTTAAATCACATTCATTGTTTATGTATTCAATTGAATATGTGTATATGTACGTGTGTATGTATTCATGGGCTGAGTACATGGGCGTGATGTGTAAACATCGTCACCAGCAAGACAAAGGTGACATCGGTACTCGCTAAAAGCACTTGCCCCAAATGGCTGTTAAGGCTATAAGGGAATATTTGTCTTTAAACATTAGCACTGGGGAAACAAAAGTGGTCGGGCATGGAGCTGGCCAACCACCCCCCCCCCCCTTGCTAACTAACAGCATGTTTGTACGCATGCATCACCCACCTTGGTCAGTTCCACAGTCCGTATTTGTTGCTGCTGCTGCGGTGTTTCCAAGCCTGAAGGGAGCCAGGACAAAGGACAGGCCACGGGAAAAACATGCAAACGCCAAATATACAGCAGGCGTCAGGGTCGGGATCAAACTCCCGACCTCCTGCATATCAGGCGAGGAAGATGACATCACGCCACCGTGGCGCCCCTTGAATAACTAAAAAGTAAATAAAGAATATAAGTTCAAATTGCTGTATCCCGTGTGCACCGAACCTACTTTCTGAAACGATTACCGTACACATTACTCCCCGTTATCACTGGCTTAGGGTGGTTGGTATGGGCCCTGGTGCAAGGAATGAAATGGGGTCCCCCTCCCTGTCCAATTCCCACTGGCTACCCCCCCTGCCCACACACCCCCTCACTCATTATAGCCAAGCACCTGGGCCCATCAGCCCGTGGGCCGTGGTGCAGCTACACTGTCTGCACACTCGATAGCTACGCCACTGCCTAAGGGGTTTCACGAGGACGATGCGAGGCTGCCTATTGTGGCACTGCCAGGATGACAGCCTTTGGGACGGTGTCAAAGTAGTGTCACGTGACCCGTCAGAGCCGTTCTCTAGCTAACCTCCCCACCCCTACCCCACCCCCGATCGCTTCTACGGTGCCGGCACCACCCAAACTAAAAGATTTAGCCGACAGCCACCGCCGCCACCGGCAGCTTCGTTCCCATCAATTCGGCCGAGACGTTTGGTCGGCGCCCCACCCCCCTCAGCCCACCCATATTGTTATTATCACATTTCTATTTCGCTTAGAACTCATATATACTTGTGAGTGTAGTTTTATTTTCACATCCAGCCCTTTCGCATACTTCAACATAAAAGGCGCTTTACAAAATAGAGATTATTATTATTATTCAATCTGCCCGATCCATCCGGCGAGCACATCCGGCCCCGCCCCACCGTTGCCACATCACACCGACGGGTTCGGCCGACCACGGCCGCCGCTCGTGGCCGCTCGTGGCCGCTCACCGGACGTGGCCTGCGAGCTGGTGGGGGACAGCGTGCCGTCGGAGCGGCTCGGCGTGGGCTCGCTGCTGCTGCCGCTGCCGCTGGCGCTGGCGCTGGCGGTCGCCGTGGCGGCGGCGGCGGCGACGCTCGACGTGACGACGCCGAACGGCGGGGGCAGGCTGTTGGCGCTCGCCTGGCTCACCTGCGCACAAAACCAGAGCGGGGAGGGGGGGGGGGTAGTAGGGGGAGTATTGGGGGGGGGGGTAGTGGGGGGGGGTATTTGGGGGGGGTAGTGGGGGGGGTAGTGGGGGGGGGTAGTGGGGGGGGTATTTGGGGGGGGTTGTGGGGGGGGTAGTGGGGGGGGGTAGTGGGGGGGGGTATTTGGGGGGGGTAGTGGGGGGGGTAGTGGGGGGGGTAGTGGGGGGGGGTAGTGGGGGGGGGTATTTGGGGGGGGTAGTGGGGGGGGTAGTGGGGGGGGTAGTGGGGGGGGTATTTGGGGGGGGTAGTGGGGGGGGTATTTGGGGGGGGTAGTGGGGGGGGTAGTGGGGGGGGGTAGTGGGGGGGGTATTTGGGGGGGGTTGTGGGGGGGTAGTGGGGGGGGTATTTGGGGGGGGTTGTGGGGGGGGTAGTGGGGGGGGTAGTGGGGGGGGTAGTGGGGGGGGTAGTGGGGGGGGTAGTGGGGGGGGGTAGTGGGGGGGGTATTTGGGGGGGGTTGTGGGGGGGGTAGTGGGGGGGGGGTAGTGGGGGGGGGTATTTGGGGGGGGTAGTGGGGGGGGTAGTGGGGGGGGTAGTGGGGGGGGTAGTGGGGGGGGGTATTTGGGGGGGGTAGTGGGGGGGGTAGTGGGGGGGGTAGTGGGGGGGGTAGTGGGGGGGGGTAGTGGGGGGGGGTATTTGGGGGGGGTAGTGGGGGGGGTAGTGGGGGGGGTTGTGGGGGGGGTAGTGGGGGGGGGTAGTGGGGGGGGGTATTTGGGGGGGGTAGTGGGGGGGGTAGTGGGGGGGGTAGTGGGGGGGGTAGTGGGGGGGGTTGTGGGGGGGGTAGTGGGGGGGGGTAGTGGGGGGGGGTATTTGGGGGGGGTAGTGGGGGGGGTAGTGGGGGGGGTAGTGGGGGGGGTAGTGGGGGGGGTAGTGGGGGGGGTAGTGGGTGGGGGGGGGGACTGTGTGCTGTCTTGGTCTGGTCTGGGACCGTTTTGTTGTTGTTCTTGCTTGTGTAATGCGGGCGTAAACGGCTTCGCGGATATGACGTCATGGGGGGGAGGAGTTAGGTCACGTGTGAGAGAGGGGTGAGGTCTTAAGGGAGAGATACCGGAAGAGACGGGGAAGTGTGGGAGATAGAGTTAGAGTGAGGCCACGCAGGGCGGAGGTCGAGGAGTGGCGAGATCGCCACACACACGGAGAGTAAGACTTGGCACCGTCGGCCAGCGGTGACCAAGCACGGAGGAACGACGGGCAGCGGTGGAGCTGCAGTGAGGGCAGCGGTGGAGCTGCAGTGAGGGCAGCCGGAGGACTGCACAGGGGATCTGCAGCGGAGCTGCAGAGGTGTGGAGGCTACGGGAGCGAGTGCAGCTATGGAGCTGCCAAGGGGAGAGCTCTGAGCGAGGGCCGTGTGGGAAAGGAGCTGCAGAGGTGTGGAGGCTACGGGAGCGAGTGCAGCTATGGAGCTGCCAAGGGGAGAGCTCTGAGCGAGGGCCGTGTGGGAAAAGTGTAAGAACCCGAATAAAGGACAACGGAGACAGACCCAGGATCGAGTCCTTTATTACACTTGCATTGCCTAAGCGTGATAAATCGGACGTATATAATTAATTAATTACTTTCTTATTTGCTTATGTTTAGTGACCTGCTCATCTTTTTCTTTATTCTGCACTGCCATCGGTTTTTATTTTATCGTTTGCCGTTGTAAGTGGTTGACCCGCCCATACTGGACATCTGTGGAAAAAAAAAGCTTCACAGCTCATCGGATTCCTCCAAAACAAACAATCGATCCGATTCTGAATCTGGAACCCCCGCACAAATTGTCGTGAAACTCCCTTCAACCCGCGGGTGTCGAGGAGGTGCCCGCGCCCCTGGGCTCGCCAGGAGACAAGCGGCGCTCGGCAAGTGCGGACTAATCTCCACCCCCGTTCCACCACCTCGACTGCGGTGAACGTAGCCGGGCGGCACGTCCGAGGGGCTCACCTGGCTGGTGTCGGACGTTCGCCGGGAGGAGAGCAGGGAGCCGACCTTCATGCGCCCCACCTCCATCTTCACCACGCCCTGGGCGCACTGCTCGGAGACCATGGACACCACAACGACTCGTTAACTTGCCCAGTGTGTGTGTGTGCCTGTCTGGGTGTGTATGTGTGTGCCTGTCTGGGTGTGTGTGTGCCTGTCTGGGTGTGTGTGTGTGTGTGTGCCTGTCTGGGTGTGTATGTGTGTGTGTGCCTGTCTGGGTGTGTATGTGTGTGTGTGTGTGTCTGGGTGTGTGTGTGTGTGTGTGCGTGTATATAGGTGCTCGCTAACAGCACTTGTCCCAACAGTCTGGTAAAGGCTATACACGGGGGATCTTTGTCTTTGTTTTGTTCGTGGGGAGCGGTGGCGCAGAGGTTAGCGCGCTGCGCTACGAATCTGCTGACCCGAGTTCGATTCCCGCTCACGGCCAACACACAGTGACGATTATCTGAACCTGTCCTTGGCCTCCCCTAGGTCGACTCAGCCTCAAATGAGTACCTGATGCGGTGTGTAAACGTCGCCACTCGGGAGACAAAGGTAGCCAGGCGTGGTGCTGGCCACACCACCCCCTCGTGTGCTGTGCCGGCCTTCATAGGTGCTACTCGCTAACAGCACTTGCCCCAACAGTCTGTTCAGGCTATAGGGGGGACCTTTGTCTTCGTGTGTGCGTGTGAGCCCCTGGTGTCCGTCGTGCCTTGAGGATGGCAGCGACGGTCTCCTGCGAGGCAGAGCGCACGTCCTCGCCGTCCACCGACAGGATCTGGTCGCCCTGCGTGAGTCGTCCGTCAGCCTCGGCCGCCCCCCCGTGCACCACCTCAGACACAAACACCCCGTTCCCACTCCTGCGCAGCGGCCACGACAACAACAACAATGAGAACAACAACAACGACGGTAGTGAATCACACCTGTAGAGCGACTGTCTTCGACAAACCACTGATGTTTAAAGACAAATATCCCCCCCCCCCATAGCTTTAACAGGCTGTTGGGGCAAGTGCTGTTAGCGAGCACCTCTGAAGGCCAGCACGGCACACGAGGGGGTGGTGTGGCCAGCACCACGCCTGGCTACCTTTGTCTCCCCAGTGGCGACGTTTACACACAGCATCAGGTACTCATTTGAGGCTGAGTCGAGCAAGGCGAGGCCCAGGACCGGTTCAGATATTCATCACCAACTTTGGCCGTGAGCAGGAATTGAACTTGGTTTGCCGGGTTCGTAGCGCAGTGCGCTAACTACTGCACCCGAACTCCCCACGACAGAGTACAATATACACACACATGGTGTGTCGACATCACTGACACTATGTTCAGTTGAGAGGCCTCCGTCTAGCAGTGGGTGTGCGTGCATTTGGGCGAACGATCAAGCAACCGGATGAGTAAGCAGGAAGGCAAGCGGTATTGTTTTAGTTGGAGAGTGGGTGAGTGTTATGAGCCGCTGCGGAGAGTGGCAATGCGGGTGAGAACACAGGTGGGTGGGTGAGCTCATCACCGAGTGAACAGGCAGGCAAGCAGGTGACCAGGTATTTAGGTGATCGGTCTACCAGTTAATTGAGTGAGCGATTGTAAGATGCTGTAGTTTATTTTTTGCGGGGCAGGTAAGCGAGCGAGAGAGTAAAAGAGCGCACAGGGCAAGTGGGCGAGAGCCAACGAGTGAGCGAGGTCGGCATTTGGCAATCGATCGATCGAGCGATTGGACGACCGAGCAAATGAATGAAATAAGCGAGCAGGCCAGGCGAGTGGCGTTCGCGACGGACAAGCGAACAAGCGAACGAACGAGCGAACGAGCGTGCGCGCGGGTTGCTTTAGCCGGCGTCCGTACTTCTTGCCGACGATGCTGAGGCCGAGGCCGCGGCCGGCCTTCTTGAGCAGCTCCACGGTAAAGACGTGCAGCGCGCTCTCGTCGTCGCCGCGGTAGCGCGCCTCGTCGCGGTACACGTACAGACGCACGAGCTGCGGCGACGCGCGCAGAGCGTTGATGGCGTCCTCGTGCGTGGCCGAGCGCAGGTCCGTCCCGTTCACCTGCGCAGGCAGTGACACCGTTCAGGTGATTCGTCGCCGAGGACCGAATACACTGGTCAACACACTTTTAAGGTAATTTTGGGATGCTGATTCCAAATCTGGCATTAGTTTTTGTCTATCACATCAAGTTTTTGAGATATCAAATATTGCTTTTTCAATAAAAACTGCAGAAGAAAAATATTAAATAAATGTGGATATTTACATAAAATGATATTATAAACACACTATCCTAAAAATACAGCACCATATTTTAACACTAAAGCAGTCACTGACTCGCAACAACTTGCAATCAAATGTGACAGAGTTAATTTCAGGTAAAATCAATGAAAATGGGGTATGCCGGTAGCATAAAATGTGATGTGATAGAGCAAATCTGAGATCAGATTTCGAATCAGCACCCTGAAATTAGTCTAAACAGCTGCAAAAGTCCAGGCCAGAAAAAAAATAATTTGTTGACCAGTGATATTTTTTCCATTTTCACGTGGTTTAGGGTTTCGTGCCGTTCCGCTTCATGTCCGATGTTTCGCTCCCAGTGCCAGTAGCTTCTTCAGGAACCGGGAAAACACGTCGGAGAAGAGCGGCCGAGGATTACTGCCCAAGTACCCCGGTTGACCTTTTGCTCGCGGGAAGGTCGCACATCGTCCTCTGCTGGAACTCGCTTCCCCCAGCGAACGGTGGCGCTTAAACTCTGGGTGGATGTCGTAACGATATAATAGGATCCGGAACATACCGAGGAACACAGCACGTGGGGGACAATTGATGTCTGACCCTAATGGGAATGGATCAATGCGGGCAGATAATTAGTACGGTCACGTGACTAATGGGATAATGCGGCTCTGACCTTTAACCTTTGCTCAGTGGCAGCAACGCTCATTCTCCTCCGCGGTCCCCCTGGTCTGGAACTTCCTTTTCTAAGTCCACGGTCCAGACTTTCCTTTTCTCCTCTGCCTGTGACCGACTGCCTTCATAAAACTAATATGAATATAATCAATGCAGACCATTGATGGATTTTGCTGCATTCCCCTCTGCTGCCAAATGCCCGAAGCAGCCTATAGCAACCTGTATATGCATGGGGGTCGCCCATTCAAACAACATGCAGGAGATCGGGTAAATGACAGGTGATTTGATCAGACACGATTAAAACCTTAGACTATTTAAGAAAGTGTTGTTGTTGTTGAAATTATTGAAATGACCTTTCACATAATCACGGTGGTCTACATAGGAGCGCCCACCAGCAATAACAACGGACAAAGATAAGAATACATGCCACAGGCAATGTGGCCGTATTAAAGACAGTGGACGTAACGTCCTCCGTGAAAAAAATTATACCTATGATGACAAAAAGTCATCACGTGATGAAAAAGCGCTGTGATTGCAGGACGGCGCGAGTGTGGAGCGGATGCGCTTGCTCGTGCGAGGATGTGTTTGTTTGGTTTCTACGGTGAACTTCTTTCTCACCGTACGTAGCCAGACGTGCTAATCCTCGGTGCGGAGGAAGGACAACAAACTAAACACAACCAGCAGTTCTAAATAAATTCGTTAATAATCGAAATTTAAAAGTGCAAGGCTCCAGTGGCTTCCTAATATCGGAAGGAAGAGCGTTCTAGACGGCTGAAGAAGCGCATCTCAAAGCACACGATTCGGTGACCGTCTTTTGTTCGATGGGCAGCCAAAAGCTGCTCCGAGGATGACCGGAGTTCACGTGGTGGTCTATGCTGCTTGACGAGATCAGCGAGGTGTTGTGGTTCTTTTGTGCCAAGCACTTTGTGTCTGATGAGTGCGACCTTTTAAAAGCTCCAATACGGCCATCTACGCTCCCCCCTCCCCCCCCCCACTAGGGCTGAACGATTTGGGGAAAATATCTAATTGCGATTTTTCTGACAGATATTGCGATTGCGATTTGATTTGCGATTACATTTTTTAAGTCATGCTTCAGTTCAATATTCACTGTATGATGGATTTAAAACATGTGATGGAGCATTACCACATGATACCATCAAAAAATTAACTGCTCTATATATTATAATGCAAGGATGAGAACTGAAAAGACATGAATTGCTTCCAACATGTATTTATTAAAATGTTTGAATTGAAATAGTAAAATCAAACATAGAACAATTGTTAAGTTAAATAAAGTTTTAATAATAAATAAAATTCCAATAAGAAAGCAATAGGACTTTTCAAATCCCCAAAAAATCGCCGCCTTTGCGATTTGCTAATGACATCGTTTCAAATTGCGATGTCGATTTGAAATCGATTAATCGTTCAGCCCTACCCCCTACCCCCCACGGTCTCATGAGAGCTGCGATGCCACAATGCCCCCTACAATATAAAGTAGGTAAAGGGCACAGCCGTGCAACTGCTTGCTCATGCCAAGGCTTGGCGGAACGGCCTCCACCACAGCACCCCCCTCCGCTCCCCAGAGGGTGTTTGGCCTCATCTTGGGAGAGGTGCGATAATAAACTCCACTAAACGCGACCTGCTGATCGATCGATCGACCGACTGTGCGCATGATATCACGTGCGATCGCAAACTTCCGTCCCGGTAAAAATATCGTCACATCTTGAGTAACGGTCGCTCATTTCATTTTTCTTACATATGTAATTTCTTGACAATCTATGTAGGAAATAACAAACTAAATAGTTAATGGTCTCTATAAATAACTATTATCCATCAAAGTAATGCTTTGCAAAGCGTTTTTCGTAGTAATTGACGGCACGGCGTTTATTTGACATCATCAGATCCGCGGTTAAGTAACTTGTGTACTTACTTGCGTGCAACTCGTCATAGATTGCTAAGCTGTGACGACGAGAAGACTCGGTTGGCAGGCTTACGCCAAGCGGACTGCAGTCGAGCAACTTTCAGATAAAAATCTTTATTTTGCACAGCGAAGCGCAGCAAACGATAAACGTGTGAAATACGTCCATACAAAGTTGCGGGCAAGGGGTATGAATACTCTTAGTTCTTTCGCTAAAGTCACGTAGGTAAAAAATGAAATTAAAATTAATAAAAATAAAACAATAAAAATCACGACGTTTCGGAGGCAACACAAGTCTCCGTCATCAGGTGGGACCGTCACAGCCGAATTAGCTGCATCAAGTGAGGCAATGATTCAAGAAGTAATCCCTTATAAGCAAGTGCTGTCTTCTTGGTTCTTTCGGTAAAGTCACGTAGAAGGGAAGTAATAAAATAATAAAAATAAAACATAATAAAACAATTCTCACGACGTTTCGGCCACAACGCAAGCAGCCATCCTCAGGCGAAGAATGAAACACCCCAAGCTTGGAGCGTATATTTAAGCTGGGTTAGAGGGGGGGGAGGTGGGAAGAAGAGCGCCTAAACAAAATAATTTGCATATCAAGAGGAATTCAGCATATGGAAAATGCGTAGGAGGTGGGCGGGGGGGGGTTTCCAAATCAATACTATGCCCGTGCATTATGCAGGATTAGCAGCATCAAAGGGGGGGGGGAAGGGGGGGAGCATTAACAAAGGAAAGGAATGTTAATAGTATGTAGCTGTAGTTACTAAACAACCACGTAAAAAACTACAGTATAAACTGCATGACAAACTAAAGTATAAACTACATAGCATCATCAGTAAACTTACTATACTCTACAATAAGCTGAGTTACTAACAGTAAGTAATACATGAAAAATTCTACGTTGTAAAAAATTATATAATATGCTTCCATCTAAACTTTATTCTCTTACATCACACGCGTCTATACCGTACTATATACTTCCATAGGCAAAACCAACATTAAATTACATACTGTATTGCTATAAACCACCCTATACCTTATACATTTTTAATATAACACTATGTATTATTCTACCCACCCTAATGTGTATCAAAATGGTTTATTACGTCCTTCCAGTGATTGCTAAGCCAGAATCCATCTTCTCGGTTAAAATTGTCTCTGTGTTTGTAAATGTGGATCGCCTCATGTACGAATCTCTCATGATAGCCAGATGGCTTGCAGAGAACCTCTGTCTTGGAGAAGTCAATGTCATGTGAGCCCACTGAGTTGTAACAGTGATCTGCCACGGCTGAGGTGTTTGTCCTACAGTGTTTCAGGTCAGCTTTATGTTCACGGATGCGGTCCGAGACATGTCGTTTGGTTTCCCCAATGTAACTGCTACCACAGAGGCAACTTAGTTTGTAGACACCAGGGTACTGTATGTCTGGAACCACATCTTTTACAGACGGTACCAGATCACGGATTTTATGTACTGTGTTGAATCGGACCTGGATCTTGTGTTTAATCAGGATTTTGGAGATCTTTTTTGTGACCCCAGCAATGTAGGGTAAGGTGATGGTCTTGAAAGGCTCCTCAACAGGATCTTTCTTAGTGGTTGGAGTGATGGCTTTGCGGATTGTGTAGTCGGAGTAACCATTAGCCTTAAGAGCTTGGCGTACGTGTTTGAGTTCACTGGAAATGTGTTCATGGTCGGAGATGCATTGGGCTCTATGATATAGAGTCTTGATGAGAGAATTCTTCTGGGATGGATGGTGGTGGGAATCCGGTTTTAGATAAGCATCCGTGTGGGTGGCTTTCCTGTAGACAGAGTGGCTCATTGAACCATCAGGTCTCCTTTTGATTAGGACATCCAAAAAGGGTAGCTTGCCATCATTTTCGACTTCCATGGTGAATCTGATGGCTGGGTGTATGGAATTGATATGGTCGAGAAATTGGTCTAGAGCAGGCCGGCCATGTGGCCAGATGACAAAAGTGTCGTCTACGTACCTCTTCCATAAGGTCGGGCGTAGAGTCGCAGTCTGGATGGCGTCCGTCTCAAATTTCTCCATGAAGATGTTGGCTACAACCGGAGATAAGGGGGAGCCCATTGGGGTGCCCTCAATTTGCTTGTAGAAGGTTCCATTCCAGGTGAAGTATGTATTGGTTAAGCAGTGTCTCACCAGGGGGGGTACCCCAGCATTCAGTCCTTGATGAACCAAGTCTTCAATGATTGCGATGGTGTCAGGCACAGGCACCTTGGTGAACAAGGAAACCACATCAAAACTGACAAGCAGGTCGTCTGGGGACAGGGCAATCCCCTTGATTGTTGATACCAGGTCAGTAGAGTTTAGTACTGCAGAGGTGGTTTTTCCAGTGAAAGGCCGTAGGATTTCGGACAAAAAACGAGCCAGTTTGTAAGTCGGGGAGTTGATAGTAGAGACAATGGGACGAAGAGGTGTATCTTCTTTATGTATCTTTGGCAAGCCGTACAATCTTGGTGGCCTGGCTGCAGAAGGTTTCAACGAGAACTGTTTGGTCTGATCAATTAATGCGGTTGAAGCAGAAATGATGTTGTTGGTTTTGGAGACGAGGCTGTTGGTGGGGTCTCTTTTTATTTTTGTATAGCTGCCATCGGTGAGTAGTTCTTGAATTTTGTTGTTGTATTCTATTTTGTCCATGATGACAGTGGCATTGCCTTTGTCGGCTGAGAGGATGACAATGTCATCCCTCTTTTTTAATTGAGCTAATTCAAAACGCTCATCTTTGCTGATGTTGCTAGCTGGCATCTTAGCGTTTTTGAGGGTTACAGAGATTTCCGATCTTGCTACGTCTGCAGCGATGTGACTCAAGCCCTTGAGAGCTACATCTACTCGAGCAATTATATCATTAACTGGTATGTGTCTAGGTGTGACTGCAAAGTTTAGTCCTTTAGCTAAAACGGATTTCAAACCTTCAGAAATAGGACTGTTACTGCGATTAATTACGACTTTGTTAACATCTAGCTTTTCAATGTGTGGGTCCGGTTTCTTGTTTGAGAGGCGGTTGAATTTGGAAATCAAGTTGTCCTTACATTTAGTCGACATAGCGGCAGCTGAAGAGGCAGTCATTTTTTCCACATGTTCCCAATCCGATGTGGACATTGTTGCACTCAAGGATAAGTGTGATTTGTAGAGTGTCTTGTCTAACTGATCTAGTTCGGTGCGCGTAAGTCTGATTTTCTCTGAGATAAGAGCTAAGCTAGTTCTAGACAGAATTCGTTTCGCATTAGAAGAAGTTACAGCAGCAGACGTTAGTGTAAATGCGTTCGGTATTACCTTAGAGTCGCGGCATCTCTTCAGAAAGGTGAGAGACTCGATTAGCTGAGCCTTCTTGTCCCGGAGCTTGTTGAAGGATCTCAAAGTTATGTGGAAACCCTCCCCGTAGAGGCGGTTAAATTTCGATTTAAAGCTTTCGTGACTGCAGGGATTCATCTTCTTGGTTCTTTCGGTAAAGTCACGTAGAAGGGAAGTAATAAAATAATAAAAATAAAACATAATAAAACAATTCTCACGACGTTTCGGCCACAACGCAAGCAGCCATCCTAGGCGAAGAATGAAACACCCCAAGCTTGGAGCGTATATTTAAGCTGGGTTAGAGGGGGGGGAGGTGGGAAGAAGAGCGCCTAAACAAAATAATTTGCATATCAAGAGGAATTCAGCATATGGAAAATGCGTAGGAGGTGGGCGGGGGGGGTTTCCAAATCAATACTATGCCCGTGCATTATGCAGGATTAGCAGCATCAAAGGGGGGGGGGGAAGGGGGGGAGCATTAACAAAGGAAAGGAATGTTAATAGTATGTAGCTGTAGTTACTAAACAACCACGTAAAAAACTACAGTATAAACTGCATGACAAACTAAAGTATAAACTACATAGCATCATCAGTAAACTTACTATACTCTACAATAAGCTGAGTTACTAACAGTAAGTAATACATGAAAAATTCTACGTTGTAAAAAATTATATAATATGCTTCCATCTAAACTTTATTCTCTTACATCACACGCGTCTATACCGTACTATATACTTCCATAGGCAAAACCAACATTAAATTACATACTGTATTGCTATAAACCACCCTATACCTTATACATTTTTAATATAACACTATGTATTATTCTACCCACCCTAATGTGTATCAAAATGGTTTATTACGTCCTTCCAGTGATTGCTAAGCCAGAATCCATCTTCTCGGTTAAAATTGTCTCTGTGTTTGTAAATGTGGATCGCCTCATGTACGAATCTCTCATGATAGCCAGATGGCTTGCAGAGAACCTCTGTCTTGGAGAAGTCAATGTCATGTGAGCCCACTGAGTTGTAACAGTGATCTGCCACGGCTGAGGTGTTTGTCCTACAGTGTTTCAGGTCAGCTTTATGTTCACGGATGCGGTCCGAGACATGTCGTTTGGTTTCCCCAATGTAACTGCTACCACAGAGGCAACTTAGTTTGTAGACACCAGGGTACTGTATGTCTGGAACCACATCTTTTACAGACGGTACCAGATCACGGATTTTATGTACTGTGTTGAATCGGACCTGGATCTTGTGTTTAATCAGGATTTTGGAGATCTTTTTTGTGACCCCAGCAATGTAGGGTAAGGTGATGGTCTTGAAAGGCTCCTCAACAGGATCTTTCTTAGTGGTTGGAGTGATGGCTTTGCGGATTGTGTAGTCGGAGTAACCATTAGCCTTAAGAGCTTGGCGTACGTGTTTGAGTTCACTGGAAATGTGTTCATGGTCGGAGATGCATTGGGCTCTATGATATAGAGTCTTGATGAGAGAATTCTTCTGGGATGGATGGTGGTGGGAATCCGGTTTTAGATAAGCATCCGTGTGGGTGGCTTTCCTGTAGACAGAGTGGCTCATTGAACCATCAGGTCTCCTTTTGATTAGGACATCCAAAAAGGGTAGCTTGCCATCATTTTCGACTTCCATGGTGAATCTGATGGCTGGGTGTATGGAATTGATATGGTCGAGAAATTGGTCTAGAGCAGGCCGGCCATGTGGCCAGATGACAAAAGTGTCGTCTACGTACCTCTTCCATAAGGTCGGGCGTAGAGTCGCAGTCTGGATGGCGTCCGTCTCAAATTTCTCCATGAAGATGTTGGCTACAACCGGAGATAAGGGGGAGCCCATTGGGGTGCCCTCAATTTGCTTGTAGAAGGTTCCATTCCAGGTGAAGTATGTATTGGTTAAGCAGTGTCTCACCAGGGGGGGTACCCCAGCATTCAGTCCTTGATGAACCAAGTCTTCAATGATTGCGATGGTGTCAGGCACAGGCACCTTGGTGAACAAGGAAACCACATCAAAACTGACAAGCAGGTCGTCTGGGGACAGGGCAATCCCCTTGATTGTTGATACCAGGTCAGTAGAGTTTAGTACTGCAGAGGTGGTTTTTCCAGTGAAAGGCCGTAGGATTTCGGACAAAAAACGAGCCAGTTTGTAAGTCGGGGAGTTGATAGTAGAGACAATGGGACGAAGAGGTGTATCTTCTTTATGTATCTTTGGCAAGCCGTACAATCTTGGTGGCCTGGCTGCAGAAGGTTTCAACGAGAACTGTTTGGTCTGATCAATTAATGCGGTTGAAGCAGAAATGATGTTGTTGGTTTTGGAGACGAGGCTGTTGGTGGGGTCTCTTTTTATTTTTGTATAGCTGCCATCGGTGAGTAGTTCTTGAATTTTGTTGTTGTATTCTATTTTGTCCATGATGACAGTGGCATTGCCTTTGTCGGCTGAGAGGATGACAATGTCATCCCTCTTTTTTAATTGAGCTAATTCAAAACGCTCATCTTTGCTGATGTTGCTAGCTGGCATCTTAGCGTTTTTGAGGGTTACAGAGATTTCCGATCTTGCTACGTCTGCAGCGATGTGACTCAAGCCCTTGAGAGCTACATCTACTCGAGCAATTATATCATTAACTGGTATGTGTCTAGGTGTGACTGCAAAGTTTAGTCCTTTAGCTAAAACGGATTTCAAACCTTCAGAAATAGGACTGTTACTGCGATTAATTACGACTTTGTTAACATCTAGCTTTTCAATGTGTGGGTCCGGTTTCTTGTTTGAGAGGCGGTTGAATTTGGAAATCAAGTTGTCCTTACATTTAGTCGACATAGCGGCAGCTGAAGAGGCAGTCATTTTTTCCACATGTTCCCAATCCGATGTGGACATTGTTGCACTCAAGGATAAGTGTGATTTGTAGAGTGTCTTGTCTAACTGATCTAGTTCGGTGCGCGTAAGTCTGATTTTCTCTGAGATAAGAGCTAAGCTAGTTCTAGACAGAATTCGTTTCGCATTAGAAGAAGTTACAGCAGCAGACGTTAGTGTAAATGCGTTCGGTATTACCTTAGAGTCGCGGCATCTCTTCAGAAAGGTGAGAGACTCGATTAGCTGAGCCTTCTTGTCCCGGAGCTTGTTGAAGGATCTCAAAGTTATGTGGAAACCCTCCCCGTAGAGGCGGTTAAATTTCGATTTAAAGCTTTCGTGACTGCAGGGATTCATCTTCTTGGTTCTTTCGGTAAAGTCACGTAGAAGGGAAGTAATAAAATAATAAAAATAAAACATAATAAAACAATTCTCACGATGTTTCGGCCACAACGCAAGCAGCCATCCTCAGGCGAAGAATGAAACACCCCAAGCTTGGAGCGTATATTTAAGCTGGGTTAGAGGGGGGGGAGGTGGGAAGAAGAGCGCCTAAACAAAATAATTTGCATATCAAGAGGAATTCAGCATATGGAAAATGCGTAGGAGGTGGGCGGGGGGGGTTTCCAAATCAATACTATGCCCGTGCATTATGCAGGATTAGCAGCATCAAAGGGGGGGGGGGAAGGGGGGGAGCATTAACAAAGGAAAGGAATGTTAATAGTATGTAGCTGTAGTTACTAAACAACCACGTAAAAAACTACAGTATAAACTGCATGACAAACTAAAGTATAAACTACATAGCATCATCAGTAAACTTACTATACTCTACAATAAGCTGAGTTACTAACAGTAAGTAATACATGAAAAATTCTACGTTGTAAAAAATTATATAATATGCTTCCATCTAAAACCGGATTCCCACCACCATCCATCCCAGAAGAATTCTCTCATCAAGACTCTATATCATAGAGCCCAATGCATCTCCGACCATGAACACATTTCCAGTGAACTCAAACACGTACGCCAAGCTCTTAAGGCTAATGGTTACTCCGACTACACAATCCGCAAAGCCATCACTCCAACCACTAAGAAAGATCCTGTTGAGGAGCCTTTCAAGACCATCACCTTACCCTACATTGCTGGGGTCACAAAAAAGATCTCCAAAATCCTGATTAAACACAAGATCCAGGTCCGATTCAACACAGTACATAAAATCCGTGATCTGGTACCGTCTGTAAAAGATGTGGTTCCAGACATACAGTACCCTGGTGTCTACAAACTAAGTTGCCTCTGTGGTAGCAGTTACATTGGGGAAACCAAACGACATGTCTCGGACCGCATCCGTGAACATAAAGCTGACCTGAAACACTGTAGGACAAACACCTCAGCCGTGGCAGATCACTGTTACAACTCAGTGGGCTCACATGACATTGACTTCTCCAAGACAGAGGTTCTCTGCAAGCCATCTGGCTATCATGAGAGATTCGTACATGAGGCGATCCACATTTACAAACACAGAGACAATTTTAACCGAGAAGATGGATTCTGGCTTAGCAATCACTGGAAGGACGTAATAAACCATTTTGATACACATTGGGGTGGGTAGAATAATACATAGTGTTATATTAAAATGTATAAGGTATAGGGTGGTTTATAGCAATACAGTATGTAATTTAATGTTGGTTTTGCCTATGGAAGTATATAGTACGGTATAGACGCGTGTGATGTAAGAGAATAAAGTTTAGATGGAAGCATATTATATAATTTTTTACAACGTAGAATTTTTCATGTATTACTTACTGTTAGTAACTCAGCTTATTGTAGAGTATAGTAAGTTTACTGATGATGCTATGTAGTTTATACTTTAGTTTGTCATGCAGTTTATACTGTAGTTTTTTACGTGGTTGTTTAGTAACTACAGCTACATACTATTAACATTCCTTTCCTTTGTTAATGCTCCCCCCCCTTCCCCCCCCCCCTTTGATGCTGCTAATCCTGCATAATGCACGGGCATAGTATTGATTTGGAAACCCCCCCCGCCCACCTCCTACGCATTTTCCATATGCTGAATTCCTCTTGATATGCAAATTATTTTGTTTAGGCGCTCTTCTTCCCACCTCCCCCCCCTCTAACCCAGCTTAAATATACGCTCCAAGCTTGGGGTGTTTCATTCTTCGCCTGAGGATGGCTGCTTGCGTTGTGGCCGAAACGTCGTGAGAATTGTTTTATTATGTTTTATTTTTATTATTTTATTACTTCCCTTCTACGTGACTTTACCGAAAGAACCAAGAAGATGAATCCCTGCAGTCACGAAAGCTTTAAATCGAAAAGCAAGTGCTGTCTTTGAGCCCCGCCCCCCTCCCTCCCGATACGTTCCATTCATTGGCTACCACATTCTGATGAGCTCCGCCCCCCTCTCCTCCCCCCTCAACAGTATGAATCCTTGCAGTCACGAAAGCTTCAAAATTTAGAATTAAAGGGGTATGATATCGCGATAATCATCTGAACGCGGACGACGATGGTAATGTCGCGGCCACCTGAGCTCTCACCTTCAAGATTTGGTCTCCGGCCCACAGCCTCCCGTCCTTGGCAGCAGCTCCTTCTTCGTAAACCTCGTGAATCATGATGGCTCCCTGGAGACAAATGCCATCATAGTCATATATTTGTATATATATTTTATTTTATATATTTTATATATACATCAGGGCGCTTCAAAAACGTGTTAACACTTATATGGGACTATCGTTTTAAATGGAAAAAGAACAGATACTACACTAGATTTGAAGTTTTCGTGACTGCAGGGATCCATACTCGTCGATTCTTTCGGTAAAGTCACGTAGGTAGAAAATAAAATAAGTTAAATCACGACGTTTCGGGCGCAACACAAGCGCCTGTCATCAGGTGGGACAACCCTTGCTGTGGTTGTGATTTAATTTATTTTATTTTATACCTACGTGACTTTACCGAAAGAGCCAAAGAGTAAAGATACTACACTGTAACGTCATAACAAATGTCATGTTAATAGCTTCAAAAAGTCTCCACTTGTTCACCACCATTGTCAACGCGTGCCTGGATTCTTCTCCGGAGGCACATTTCTTGTGGTGTTGTTGCAAATTCTCAGAAGTGTTCAACATTGATTGAAGCACCCTGTATAGTACTTTTCACACAAAAAAAAATTCACCAAAGCGCTGTAACCACGAGACGTTGGCATCACTCTACCTGATGATCCATTTGTAGACACCCCACTGAAACCACAATGAGTGAGCACAGGTCAGAACACTACTCTGCCCCCGAATGAAAACGCACGCGTGACGGACGACGTTTCGAGCAGAGGCCCTTCTTCAGAGCGGCGAGGAGAGATGCCACGCTTTGACGGAGGGTCCCACTGCCCTAGACGTCGCCCCTCTCCCCCCTGTGCCAGCCCCCACCCTTCCCTGCACGCCACAAACCCTCCCCCCTCTCCCCCTTCCCCCCCTCCCGTACCGATATAAAGTCACAACAGCAGATAATTTTCTCACCTGAAGACGGACGCTTGTGTTGCAACAGAAACGTCGTGTTTTCTTTCGTTATTTTTTCTATCTACGTGACTTTACCGAAAGGACCAGAGAGTTTGTTATTGAGATGGTTTTTGTTTCGTTTATGTTCAGCGCAGTGTTGTTGAAGAATGTGTTATTAATGCTCGTAAACCGCTGGCCAAAGCAGTATCAATAAAAACATAATTTTGCTGACGCATATTTTGAACGTGAAATGAGCTAATCACACCGGTTATGCCGGACGAAGCGTATCAGAGGCAGAGTGTAAACACATGCAAGTGCGTGATTGACATCAGTGGGAGACATGTAGAGCCTTTGAATTAACACGTGAATTGCTCCGATCAATTATCCAGCATGACTTGAGCGGGGCATCTACGATCGGATCACGGTGTAGTATAAAATACTCCACCACGAAAAACGACGACTGACCGTGCCACTCAGCACTTCCGTCACGCCTCGCCACGGCGCTCAAGATGTCTACATTTTCTATTTTTTTTGCTTTTAAGCATTTGTTTTTAACGATCAATGGTTTACATTTCATCGGGGGGGGGGCAGGGCAGTGGGAGAGATATCGCATTACCCTGGTGAGAGCCATCGCGCCAAAAGCAGATTACATTATTTAAGTTGCGGTAATATTCTCTCGGTCGATGCAACTGCGCAAGTCAGATCCATTACACTATGTAACACAATTTTTGCTCCTGGGTAGTAAGTGTTATTTCGTAAATGCTTATGCCTAAAAAGTTATAGAAAATGGCCATTATTCCCCACAAACTTTACTTTTGTGACCATGGCAGTGATTTTTTTAAATTTACCTATTTTAAATGAAAAAAGGGGCGAACTTGTGTTTTTTCGTTCACATAAAGTTAGAAAAAAATTACATATGAATAAAAATTAACATGTATTTTTACTAAAGTAATACAAAAATTACTACAAAAAAGTAGGAGTAGTTTTTCGAGATTTACGATTAAACTGTAAATCACTTTCATGAATCAGCCCCCAAATGTAGTCTCCCATCATGTTCTCGTGATAATGCCCTTTGTAGCGGTGTTCCAAGTCCAGTATATCCTCGTGAAAGCGCTCGCCTTGCTCCTCCGAGTACGCTCCCATGTTCTCCTTGAATTTATCAAGATCAGTATCAAGGTTATGGACTTCGAGGGGCATCCTACAGCTAATGGTGCTATAGTTCTTAACCAGAGTCTCAACCAACTCCACGTAATTTTCGACCTTGTGATTGCCCAGGAAGCCACGAACCACTGCGACAAAGCTGTTCCTAGCCGCTTTCTCCTTACTAGTGAGCTTCTTGGGGAAGTCGTTGCACTCCAGGATCTTCTTTATCTGTGGTCCGACGAAGACACCGGCTTTGACCTTTGCCTCTGACAGTTTAGGGAAGAAGTCTTGAATGTACTTGAAGGCTGCCGACTCCTTATCTACAGCTCTGACAAATTGTTTCATAAGGCTCAATTTGATGTGCAGTGGTGGCATCAGCACCTTCTGGGGGTCCACCAGTGGCTCCCACTTGACGTTGTTCCTCCCCACAGGGAACTCGGTCCGCTGTGGCCAGTCCCGCCTGTGGTAGTGCGCCTTGGTGTCCCTGCTGTCCCAAAGGCAAAGACAGCAGGGAAACTTGGTAAATCCGCCTTGGAGACCCATCAGGAATGCCACCATTTTGAAGTATCTGATGACCTCCCAGCCGTACTCATCATACTGCTAGGCATCCAGCAAGGTCTTGATGCTGTTGTAATCCTCTTTGAGGTGCACCGAGTGAGCCAGGGGAAGAGACGGGTACTTGTTACCATTATGGAACAGCACGGCTTTGAGGCTCCTGGATGAGATGTCAATAAAGAGGCGCCTCTCATTCTGGTTACAGGCGATTCTGATTGCCTCGAACAGACTGGTCACATTGTAGCAGAAGCAGAGCCCATGTTGACGGGTGAAGAAGCTGCAAAAAGGTTGGTGACGCTTCCTCTGATCTGCGACTTGCACACTTTCATCCAACAAGTTCCACTGCTTCAGCCTAGATGTCAAAAGCTCGGCATTGGACTTGGTGAGACCAAGATCTCTGATCAAGTCGTTGAAGTCTTTTTGGTTGGGGTAGTATGGGTTTCTCTCCTCTGAAATTGTCATCTGGATCTACAATGTCTTCCTCGCTCTCTTCTAAAGACGGCTGCTCTCTCTCCGGAGGAGTGGGTACGAGGAGCTCATGGCAGTGTGGCAACGGGGCGATGGATAAAGGAAGGTCCGGATACGTGATAGCAGGTGTATTCTTGCCAGTCCGACGTTTGGAAGGGTCTACAATGTAGAAGTAGCAGTTGCTTGAGTGGTCAGTGGGTTCCCAACAAATTCTTGGGATAGTGAACTTCATGGCTCTCTTTTCCCCTCTGTACCATCCTACAAAAATACATTTATTTCACCCATGACTAATGTGTAAGAGATTCTCGCAATATTTTTCATATATATGATATATTTTTCAATAACGTTGAAAATCGTAAAACATTTAAAAATGAAAAACTCTAACAATTGAACAGATAATATAACATAAAATTCAGAGCAATAATTGTCCATCTTACCTTCCAGAGTTTTTTTGCATTGCTCGCAGATGAAATGAGTTGCCCAGGGTTTGTCTTGATCCCTGACAGGCATGCCAAAATATGTCTCGCACATCTTAGCAGATGCTTCCACAGAGTACTGTTTCGCTCTTGTCTTGATAAATTGGCCGCAGACATCGCAAAATGCGTCTGCCGGATGCTTGCAGCCTCTTGATGCCCTCTCAGAAAAATGCAGATATGTATCCACTTAGGCAGTTGGAACTACACTAAACTGGTGGGCTTAAGGCCCGTGTATTTATATTACTATTTGTATTACTGTAAAGTTCTAGAATGTTCTAGAAGTTACTCCAAGTTTACTCAACACTGAATCTATCTGGAATGTTCTGTAAAATAGGTAAATTTCAAAATATCACTGTCCTGGTCACAAAAGCAAAGTTTGTGGGGAATAATAGACATTTTCAGTACTTTTGAGGCATAAGTAATGAGGAAATAACACTTATTACCCAGGAACAATTTTTTTTTGTTACACAGTGAATTATCAACCAGATGATCATCTCCCTTTGTTCTCAAGTCCACCGAGCTCATTGTCCCCGGCCGGGCCACTAACAATGGTTCTAGATTTGAAGTTTTCGTGACTGCAAGGGTCCATACTCTTTGTTTTTTTCGGTAAAGTCACGCAGGTAAAAAAGGAAAAAATCGTGACGTTTCGGAGGCAACACAAGCTTCCGTCTTCAGGTGGAACCGTCACAGCAAAATTGCTGTATCAAGGCAATACAGCAACAATGGCTTCACTTAAAATATTCCTGGTCTAACCAGGGTTGAAACCTGGTTGTAAATGCAACCGGAGGTGGAGCAGTGGCACGGTGGTTAGCGTACTGGACGGTGAACCCCGGTGGGTTGAGTTAAATTCACTGGCCACGGCTAACACCAGTGGTGAGGAGTAACTTCACCGAGCAGACTGGTGACATGTTGTCAACTGGCCCCACTGTGAAACGCATGGTCAAGGGAGGCTTTCACCCAGCATTCGATTGACTAAATAAGCTGTATGTGTAAACTAAACTACTCAACTTTTTTTTATTTTACCAGGCAAGGCCCACTAAGGTATACAGCTATTTTGCAGAAGCGAGCTGGCCACAAATGATAGCTCTAAACGTGCGTTTCTAAATGTGGAGGTAAAAACCTCGAGGACCCGGAGAAAAATCCACGAAACCACGGGGAGAGACACGCCAACTCCAAATATACAGGCGTTGGGGGGTCAGGATTGAACCGAGACGTTAACTACCTCGCCTGCGTACCAGGCGAGGTAGTTAACATCTCGCCACCACGGCGCCCTCTCCCATGTACACGAGCAACGTGGGCAGGAGAGTGTCAGATGGAAAGGTTGCAGGGTTGAGGGTGAAGGGGAGAGTGGAGAGAAGCTGTCATCCAGCAGTGGATTGAGAGCATGGCTGTAGATGTTCGCACGAGGAATGCGGCGCTGACCAGAGGGGTGTCGACGCCGCCCACGACGCTGAGGCCCAGGCCCGTGCGGCCCTTGCTGATCTCGACGGTCGTCTCGCGGCCGGCCACGATGGCGCACGTGGCGGGGTCCAACTCCTCCGCCACGCGGGACGACGTGACGCCTGCACGCGGTGCAATGGTAGAGACGTGGGGGGGGGGGGGGGTGGAGAGCGGTTGGTATGGGTAACGCAACCGGGGGCCGGGACGGTGAAGTTGAGGAAGCCGGATCGATGAGTAAAACATCGCAACGACCGCGGTTTTTGTGCTGGATTACTCGGGCCCCATTTTCAAATGTCGACCTCCGCCCACATCTTGCCTCCCGAAGGCTGGAATCCGCTCTACAAGCCAAGACTAGTGTGACAAGGCCGATGACGCCGATGACATCGTCAAGCTCCGTGCGTTACCTCCCGTCCAGCGGCACACTTGGGGGAACAGATGGGCGAATGTGTATTTTCCCAAACTTATTCCACCACTCTCCTATAAGTTGCAAAATCGACTGCTTAAATAATTCATGAGATAGCCCAGCTCTAGACTCAACCCCGTCTACGCTGCGACTCGTACGAAGATGCCCCGTGACATCGCTTCTTCTTCTTCATGTGGCACGCGAAGCCTATCCGGTGTTTACATGAGTCAAGCTGACTGCGATTTCGTGACGCAATTCAATACCAGTTTCCAGTTCGTTATGCGCAGCTCAGATACACGTTCAAGTCTGTTGTGCTCATCAGACGTGTTTTCCGGTGTCTTAGACGCTGACCAGACGTGTTTCAAAAAGTATTGCGCACTCTCTTGATGAACTGTGGGTAATAAAATCACGACTACGACCAATATACCCAGAGGGCCCATAGGCTGACGGATCTAAATGTTTTATATGTATTAAACTCAAACAAGACACCTTTTGTGTGTTAATTGCATGCGAGAAGGCAGCCCGTCCTATGGACGGGGTGAAGTGACACGGACATGACACTCACATGACCCTCGCCAGACATTCACCACTCCCCTGACCTCACCACGCACCAAGTCATCAACTCATTAACATAACCTTCTCCGCTCACGCTGCACTCTCCGATGTTTACCGGTTTTAAATCCCTCACATTAACATAAGCTTATCCGTCTTGTGCCCCGCCCACTCCGTTCTGACACTTCGGCTACGCCCATTTAAAACCTTTATAAACAGTTTGTCTTTAGAGGCTTACCCCCCTTTTTCTCTCCACCTGATGACGATCGCTTGTGTTGCGATCGAAACGTCCTAGTTTTTTTTATTGATTATAATTTTTTTTAACCTAACTACGTGACTTTACCGAAAGACCCAAAGAATAAGTCATCAACTCACCTGACCTTCACCATTCACCGGTTTGTCCAATATAGTGGGAAGCACTTGAGATTCTATGGCTCCTCCTGCTCCCATACAACGGCATATGGCTGCCCGTTGTATGGCAGTTCGTAATGGGGTTGTGGGCATTGTGTTCCGTGCCAAGCGATTGCTTCAAATGGTGGAGTGGATATAAGCAGCTCCAGGACTGCTAAGTCGAATTATCAGGTCAGAGGCTGATTGTTGTCATAATTTCGAGATCTTAAATTTCGATGTAAAGCTTTCGTGACTGCAGGGATTCATCTTCTTGGTTCTTTCGGTAAAGTCACGTGACTTTACCGAAAGAACCAAGAATTTCGAGATCGTTTGCATAAATTACAGATCACAAGCTTCCCAGTGACCCCTCATTCATTAAAATTGATGAAGCGGTCAAGAAGCAATTCTCCAGACTCTGATAAGTGCAGATTAGACACTTCTTATTAATAGTTTCTCACCGAGGTTGAAAACGTGTATGCATTGGCTCTGCCCGTCTGCCTCCGGTTAGCACGGTTGGCTAGTTACGTTGCGCGAAAGAAGTTCAACATACATACGTACGTACATAACTACACCGGTCATGTAGAAACTGTACTCTGTATTCATAACGCCAATAAAGTACTGTTTTAAAAATGCATATATTTGACCAGGTGATTGAATATTGTTGCATACGACCAAGTCACCCGCAACGTGCCTGATTTAGTCAACGCTCGGGAGCTACTTAAGAATTGAGCCTGGACAGTGCTTGGATGGGCGGTCATCGTGCGTGCCAGGTTGTGATGGGTGGCTGTGGGGCCCTGCCATGTGGTGGTGAGCAGAGGGCAACGAAGCTAAATCCATCGCCTTTACAAACACGCACTCACCAGGGTTGGTGAAGTACGGTCAAAAGAACGCCAAAGTGCCACACGGCGTGGGTGAGGCCCCTCATCCAGCAGCGGACTGCCAACAGGGCTGCCCACGTGTTGAATGTGGGTAATGACGGAGAGATTACGACGTCGGGTGTTTCAACTGCGCTGCTTTGCGACCCGGGGCCTCCGTTACAAAACAGGGAGTGCCGGTCCCAGTGCACCAGTGCCTGTGGCTTAAGTGGAGGGTTTCTCTGCAATTCCACGGTAAGGGAATTACAGCACAGTGGGGAGGGGGGGGGGCACGGTTTATAACCATGAAACTTAACAAAAGCATAATTTTGGGCTTTTATGGTTGCTAAACGTTCTGACTCGGCAGCTTGGCGCGGTACATGAAGTCAGCCAATTTCACCGCCATGTCCAATTTGCCTACAATTGCTCCGGCGGAGCCGTGACTCCAGAACGGCACTTTCCTGACAAGCGACAGTGCGCCGTGCGCACAACACCCACAATGCAAGATACCTGGCCAAGCAACCCACAATATAAATGAACCACAATACCTCACTGATCTCATATTGGGGCATAAACCATCATGCAAACTCCAGTCATCCTCGCAGCGGATTTTGCCTACCGTCGAATAAAAAAGGCCACTGCATCGTGCGCTTTCAGATGCACTTTTGCGGCCGTCTGGAATGCTCTTCCTTCCGAGCTGTGCACTTTTAAATCATCTAGATTGAAAACTAATTTCTTTCTAACTGCTTCTTGTGTGATAATTGGTTTTTTACCCTTCTATCTGGCAACAAAACTGACACCTTTTTACAAGGAGTCATGTTTGCATAGACCACAATACCTGCAGTCATAATACAAACAAAAGACATAACTCTGATAATGTGCACTGTCCTTGAAGTTGATTGGTCCACACCCGAGACAGCTTTCCTTAGAGCCTAGTCTCACATGGGTTGGACCAGATGACGCCAAAAGGCGCACAACTCAAAGACAATGCACCATCAGAGTATGAGAGCTCGGGGCAAGCATCTACACTATGGGAACCTCATTTGCCAGTAAAAATATGATAATTGGTTTTTTACCCTTCTATCTGGCAACAAAACTGACACCTTTTTACAAGGAGTCATGTTTGCATAGAGTTGTGCGCCTTTTGGCGTCATCTGGTCCAACCCATGTGAGACTAGGCTCTAAGGAAAGCTGTCTCGGGTGTGGACCAATCAACTTCAAGAACAGTGCACATTATCAGAGTTATGTCTTTTGTTTGTATTATGACTGCAGGTATTGCGGTCTATGCAAACGTGACTCCTTGTAAAAAGGTGTCAGTTTTGTTGCCAGATAGAAGGGTAAAAAAACAATTATCATATTTTACTGGCAAATGAGGTTCCATAGTGCTTCTTGTGTGTTTAGTTTGTTGTCCTTCCCCCGTACCTCCGATTAACATGGTTGGCCTGGATAACCGATTACTGACCAAAAGAATCTGTCATGTGAAATTTAGTTCTCGCGCTCGATTTGGCTAAATTCTATCTCTAAAAAATGAACAAAAAATTCAATTTGCCTTGTCAAGCGACGAACATTACTCTCTGTAAGCAGGGTGGGTGAGATAATCACTGCCGCCCTTATTGCGTGGACCGGAGATCAATTGAACGGCCCTCAAAAGTAGATGTTTCTGCAATGTCCACTTCTGTTGGCCGTTCCCGTCCACGAAAGGTCACAACTTCGTCTGGTCCGGGCGTCGGCGCAATAACTCACTGGGGGCAGCGGAAGGCGGCGGCTGGGTCGTGGTTGGCGGCACGGCGAGCGTGGTGGGCACCTGGGGGAAGTTCCGCTCGTCCCGCGAGCTCACCGTCAGCGTGACCGACGGGTCCGGGTCCTGCCGCAGCAGCTGCTGCACCTGGTGCCCGCGGTCGTGGTGGGGTGGGGCACAGGATAACCAGAGGCAAAGAAAATTACATTCAGATCTTATCGGCCCTCGTGTGCAAACGTACCCCCCCCCACCCAGCCCCCACCCCGCCCTTCGCCCAGGGACATCGTCTTAAACGAGGGGAGTGCAGAAACCTTTCCCCGGGCGAACAGCATTTTCACATACCTCTCGCGGGCAACCGCGCGTTAATACACACACGGCGGCTTTATCCAATGACGTTATCCAAGATTGCAAACGTGGGTGTTAACCTGCCAAAAGTATTTTGAGGTCCGATCATGCAAAAAAATATAACATTCGTGTCAACCGAGATGAAACAGGCCCCGCCCCCGCCCCCCCTTAAAGTGAGATGTGTGTGAGCGTGCTAAAATCACAAACGCAGCGCGACCGGGAAGGAAAACTATTCCCCCTCCAGTAGCCGCGATTAGCAGAGCTAAGATTCTCGCGGTAGCAGATCAATAATGCTTGCGGGCCGTTTCAAAGAGCCAGATCTCACGTGGCTGGCAGGCAGAATGAAAGAGTCACGTGGGCCACAGGTCCCTGACCCGCGTCTCAAACTCTTAAACGCCGAGCTGTCGTTGCCGACTGGCAGGTCACGGATGAAATTAAAAAAACTGTTCGTCGGAGGCGAGTGGATGGCTCGTGGGGGCTGTGAGACCCAGGTCAAAGCAATGAGTCTCTCAGTCTGAGCTGCAGAGTTTAAACCCCATGCTGAGCACTTGGGGTGAAAGGGCATCCTTGTGTGCAATGGCTTTGATGGTCTCGGCAAGGAAGCCGTGGTGGCGAGATGTTAACTACCTCGCCTGGCATACAGGAGGTGTATTTAAGAACTTGCATCTTGGAATCCCTGCCTCACTTGATACAGCAAATCTGGCTGTGACGGTCCCACCTGATGACGGAGACTTGTGTTGCCTCCGAAACGTCGTGATTTTTATTATTTTATTTTTATTAATTTTAATTTCATTTATTACCTACGTGACTTTACCGAAAAAACTAAGAGTATACAGGAGGTTGTTGGTTCGATCCCGACCCTGACGCCGAGATTTGGAGTTTCCATGTTCACCCCGTGGTCGTGTGGATTTTTTCTCCGGGTCCTCCGGTTTTTCCCTCCCCATTTAGAAACATGCGTTTAGAGTATTTGGCTGCGATACATTTCTGCATGATAAGCCACTTCGTTGAGCTTGTGGCCAGGTCGCTTCTGAAAGAGAGCTACATTTTCTCGTAAAATTTTAATTGTAAAAAAAACAAGGAGCAAAAAAAACTGCAGTGAACGTGCTCCAGTGTTTCTGTGCGGCATCGTGAGATTCAGTTGCCCACAGACGCGATATGAACCCCGCCGATTGGAGTGCCTCTCATGAGATATGTATAAATAATGTGGATCAGAGAATAAGATAGCCAAGTTAGGTGCATCGCGTTGAACCGTTAAGAAAAGTGGGCTTGGGTAGGACACGTCGCTCGGAGGGATGATGGCCGATGGTCAAAGTAGCGGCGAAGTGGCAGCCGAAAAGTGGAAACATGCCCGAGGAGGAAGGCAGCCACGGAGATGAAGCGATGACATCGGCTCATGTGCGGGTACCAAATGGATCGCTGCATTGCATGACAATGACAGATGGAGACAGCTTGGGGCGGCCTGCATCCAGCAGTGGATTGATGATTGCATTGCACTAAAAGCTGGTATGTTGATTTATTATCATTGTTTCATTTGGTCACCCAAAAGATTAACTGGTCATTTTCCAATGTAGGAATTTGGAATTTCCACCACTGTCTCAACGCTGCCTGAATGCCTAATGCTCATTAGCATTAGGCATGAGAGGGGTTGTCATGTTATCCGCTGCTGTGTTGTCGTTGTTGCCGAGTGGCAAATCAATTTGGGGGGGGGGGGGGAAACAAATTGAAAGCAAAATGGACTTTGAAATAAACATTCAAAGACCATCCATCAGAGGGCTCCTGCAAAGGGTTATTTCACCACGGTACAATTTAGCGTCGCGTACATTATTTATGCTGTTAAATTAATGAAAAACCTTCAACATGTATTTTTTCCCTACATTAAATATATAATACCCATATAAATGCAGAATGCAAGTATATACTTATCAGCTGGCAACACCTTGCCCTTTAACTCAGCACCCTGTTTAGCATTTTATCATGAACTCATCAATTTATTGTACATTTACAGCTCTAGATATCAAATCCCGACCGTCGGACGCATGAAAGATGAGAGTGCTTTAAACCCACGATGAGTCTGCACTTGCACCACATCTCATGGCCGGAATGCCATCTCCTTCCCCTGCCAAAACCTTCTCTATTACTGTACAATTATCACCACGAGATACACAGAGGCAGAAGGTATTCATTCTAGATTTGAAGCTTTCGTGACTGCGAGGATTCATACTCTTAGTTATTTCGGTAAAGTCACGTAGGTAAAATTAATAAAAAAATTTAACAATAAAAATCACGACGTTTCGGAGGCAACACAAAATATCTGTACCCTATATAAGGTACAGATATTTTGCTGTGACGGTTTCACCTGAAGACGGAAGCTTGTGTTGCCTCCGAAACGTCGTGATTTTTATTGTTTTATTAATTTTACCTACGTGACTTTACCGAAAGAACTAAGAGTACAGAGTCAGAATTTGACTCAAGTTGGAACAATGTCCTTTCACGTGTGGTGTGGTGGAGCACTTGGTTGCGACCACAACCGGACTTGATAAAACGATCCAGCACTCGTCCATTCATGCCAGTCACTCGCAGTGTCCTCAATCGCCACGACCATGGTTACACACACTCTCCGTGGACTTCGCTCATTGATTCATCCACGCATGTTGAGCACGTTTTATACCAGGCTGAACGTTTCGTCTCATCCACCACACTGTCTTCAACCACCGCACTACAGGTGATAACACTCACTCACCGACTCAGTCACTCACGTACCACACTATAGGTCACAACAACACTCACTCACCGACTCAGTCACTTATTCACCCACTCACTCACCGATTCAGTCACTCACCGACTCAGTCACTCGCTCACCCACTTGCTCACCCACTCACTCACCCACTCACTCACTCACCGACTCAGTCACTCGCTCACCCACTCGCTCACCCACTCACTCACCCACTCACTCACTCACCGACTCAGTCACTCGCTCACCCACTCACTCACTCACCACACTGCAGGTCACAACACTTCTCTTTCTGAATCTTCCCTCGCACCTTCGAATTCCCTCCCATCGTCTCTTATAACCTTGCTCAATTCAAGACACTTATTTCCTCTTGTCCATTAAACCTTCAGGAGTTCTATTTGTTGCTGGCCACGTGGTGTTTTGGAACCTGTGCTCCAGCAAACGTGGTTGAAAAAGTACAAAAACTATCACCTTGTCGGCCGTTTGGCCCAGAACAGGTTCCCCATTCACGGCCAGGATGCGGTCTCCCACCTTCAGCCGGCCACCCTGTGTGTGGGACACGACACAAACACGGCCACGAGGTCATCGCCATCATCCTCACCACCACCACCACCACCACCATCGCGGCCTTGATCTAGCACCTGCAGGACGCGTCACTGCGGAGGGGCCCCGTCAGCCGGAGGAGGGGAAACGAGCCCGAGAGGACGTCCACCGCGAAAGAGACGGAGCGAGAAAAGAAGCGGGACCGATTGTTGCGTCGCACATCCGGAAGTAAATTTTGCCGCGCCTCCGATTGCCACGGTTGGCTACGTACGGTGCGGAAGAAGTTCAACACGCGTACACACATCCAGGAGAGCGAAGCGTGGTGATGGCTTGCGGAGGGGGCCCTATGTTCGGCAGTGTGTAGACGACGGCTGATGATGTCATTATTGCAAGTGGTGTTTTTTTATCTCCATCAAGACTGGAATGGGTGGCTTTTAACTCGGGACGGTCGTACCGATAGCAATTAGAGGCTCCACATACTGGAGCACACTTCGGGCGTATGAGGATAATTGAAGGCTGATCCTAATGGAAATGGATCTATGCTCGCAGGGATAAGTGGTACGGTCACGCGGCTCCGGATAATGCAGCTTCAACGAGGGGTGGCGGCAGACGTGGCCCAGCGGCAACACAACAAACCCAACGCTGTTCGTGAACAACACCGTGGCGGCCCTGAGAGTATATAATAGGGGATTGTCTAAGGCAATGCCACTTCTTCACGGCACACAGAGAGGCCACAGAGGTAGAGTGGATCAAAGTTGGAGACGGCACTTTTACCATATACCACGGCGCCTGAAAAAAAATAAATTATAAAAATTCCTCCCGACTAACGGCGGTGGAGTGTTCTGCAGAGGTTCGAATTCAACGGGCTGCCCCGGTTAGCGCTGCGGGTGGACTAACCACAGGATGCGTGTCATCCACGTTCGAGATGCCGTGATGTCGTTCGAGGAAGCGTAGGCCATCGTGTGCCGACGTCATGGTTCCAAATTTGCTAAATTAAAAAAAATCACTCGCAAATGATTCACTCGGGAAGCACGGGGCAATTTCCGCCCCCCCCCCCTCCTACTGTGAAAAACGATCAGGGCTCTCGCTGAATGAGTCTTGAGACTCATTGAGCTTTCCTGGGGAAAACGAGCGTGTATCTACATATGTATGTGGAACTTCACTCGCACCATATGTAGCCAACCGTGCTAATTGGATGCTGCTTGAGAGCCTGGTTAATGCTTGGATGGGGGACCACAGGCCTTGCGAGGGTGGCGGAGGGGCGGGGGTGGGTGGAGGGCCACGTGGTAGACAGCGAAGCAAAATCCAAGGTTGTATTGTACTGTACTTCTATGCCTTCACCACCAACCCACACTGACCATGCGAGCACATTCACCGAAGTGGGCAGATGTGCGGACCCGAAGTGAGAAAACGGAATCGGATCGGCGAAGACATCTTTTGAGAAACGATTAAAACGACGGGGCAAACCAAAGTCGAACGACGGACAGGCGAGCGAGGACGCAGGCGCGGAACGCTCCGGCAGGCGTGGTGGGGCGAAGAGCTACGAGAGCGGATGTTGGATGGCGCGGAAGGATGAGACACGCACGGCATGTGGTTGTCACTTGGAATGAGTCAGACGGTGCGATGGGAAGGTGAAGAGGTGGAGAATGCCAATGGCTCCAAGCAAGGTGTGTACTGGGAAGTGGAATGATAACGGAGGAGGTGTCATATGCGGGGGCCATATCTAAGCACAATTACGATGAAGATTCTGCCGGGGAGAATGGAAGTGATTGAAATTACCTGTCAATGGGCACCGACTCGGCTCAGACGATGTGACATGAGATATATTTCATAACAATTGCATTTACTGGGCCAGAGTGTGTAATCAACGTGGGGCACTTTGCACAACAGCTTACAGTTCGATTCCCCCGGCAGGGAATTGGCAAAGCATATCATTTGTCTATACAAAAGTGTACGTTTAAGACCGCTTGACATCATCACTCACGAGGGCAGGCCACTGAGAATTCGTCTGTTTGCAGCTTGACGGATCAAGTTTTGTGAAGCACACTACTGTGTAATGACGTAGATAGAACGAATGATTAACATGAAGGTAAAATAACCGTCAGTAAAGGGGTGAAACGATTACACAAAGTGGCCGGAAAAGGAAAAGAGTTTATGACGTATTAGAACGTCACCGGAAAACTCATTTCTTTAGAACTGCATTTATTTTTTGGCCTTCCCCCCCCCCCCCATGCACCTACGATTATCACGGTTGGCTACGTACGGTGCTAAACAAGTTCAACTAACACACAAACATACGACTGTGTAGATACAGTGCTATATAATAAGAAGGTATGGTCATGGCAGTGGGGAGCGGTAGCGTAGCGGTTAGCACACTGTAGTATGAACCCATCAAACTGAATTTGATTCCCGGGCATGGCAGGCGAACACCATCGGCAATTTCCTTCTGCACATCCGTGAAAAAGAGCTGAAGAGCTTATCGGTTTCCTCCAGTCGAAATAAATATTCAAATTTTGGGAGATATCGGAACCGGCCCTGGGTGTACCCTTCACCAACCTGCACTGACCATTGTGATGAAGTATGGTTACATTTTTTTTTTTAAACAAAATCTGTACATCTCTCTGGCGGGGCTGTCCCCGCGTTTCAGTTTTAGCTCCTCGGAGAAGCTTCCAGCACGTGGAATGAAACGTTGGACATCACGCCGAACAGCACACGGGGAGGGGTAGGGGGCAGCAGCCGGTAAACACACGGGAGAGCGAGCGTGAAGCTGTGTCGGGAGTGTTTTGATATAATCTTACGAGAAGTCTGATTGACGTCTTGCTGTGTCGGGCACTGCGGTGGCGAGATGTTAACTACCTCGCCTGGTATACAGGAGGTTGTGGGTTCGATCCCGGCTCTGCCGCCTGTTTACTTGGAGTTTGCGTGTCTCTCTCCCCCGAGGTTTCGTGGATTTTTCTCCGGGTCCCCTGGTTTTCCCCTCCACATTTAGAAACAACGTGCGCTTAACAGTATTTAGCTGACTATACATTTCCACATGATAAGCCACTTCGTTGACCTATCATTCGTGTACAGGTCGCTTATGAAAAAGACTTATATAGCTCAGGGGGCCTGACCTGGTAAAATAAAAATAGTTGAGTTTTTGTTTAGTGCCGTATCAGCTGACCTTTGCAGCAGCTGTGTTCTGCTCGAGGCTTTTCACTGACAATCCCTCGGTCGATCCCTCCTGGCTCAGAGAGACACCGATGCCTCCACTCTCCTCCTGCAGCAAGGGTGCAGCAAATTGTTTACAACAGCACGATAACAACAATGGGCACCACTCAGAGACAGTGACGTCACCCGCAGCTCCTGTGTCAGCCTAGGTGAACTTTTGAGGCTACGTGAAGTGTTTCCAAGGCTCGCCGGAAAGAGGTTATGGGACAGACCCAGGAGTTAAGGGTCGGCTGACTGAGATGACAGGCAGATGCAGCACCACCTGTGATTCCCACTGTTCCAAGTTGGTTGCCGGAGGGCGGCTGCCACCAACTGCCCAGTGGTGTATATAATAAAAGAAAAAAAATCCCCCGTATAGCCTTAACAGACTGTAGGGGTAAGTGCTGTTAGCGAGCACCTATAATGGCCGGAACGGTACACGAGGGGGTGGGTGGCTAGCACCACGCCCGACCGCCTTTGTCTCCCCAGTGACGATGTTTACACACTGCACCATGTACTCATTTGAGGCTGAGTCGACCTAGGGGAGGCCCGGCACCGGTTCTGATAATCGTCACTGATGTTGGCCGTGAGCAGGAATCGAACCCGGGTCGTCAGGTTTATAGCGCAGCGTGCTAACCACTACACTACGGCTCCACACAATACACACACCAACACGTGCACACACTGACAAAGACAAAGATCCTCCGTATAGCCTTAGGGGCAAGTGCTGGTAGAGAGCACCTATGAAGGCCAGCACGGCACATGACGGGGTGGGGGTGGCCAACACACACACACACATTGCTCGTGCATAAACATTTTCAACTTTGGGTGGATAGCATAACATTTTTTTTTACTAAATAACCCTGCACATCACCGATGCGATTAGCGACATTGACAACGGCTGCACACTCACCTTAGTCACAACGACATCGTGCACGTCTGGGAAGGAGGAGAAGTCCCCTTTGGGTCGTAGGGGTGCCTGGCCTGAGGAGGCTGCCGAGCTGTGGCTCTGATAAGAGAGAGAGAGGGCAGACAGAGAAGGGAAATGCCACGGGCGAGAGAGATGGTGACGCCAGGCGACTGTAGCCCAACACGTAGCAACTGAGAGAGAGAGATGGTGACGCCAGGCGACTGTAGCCCAACACATAGCAACTGAGAGAGAGAGATGGTGACGCCAGGCGACTGTAGCCCAACACGTAGCAACTGAGAGAGAGAGATGGTGACGCCAGGCGACTGTAGCCCAACACGTAGCAACTGAGAGAGAGAGATGGTGACGCCAGGCGACTGTAGCCCAACACGTAGCAACTGAGAGAGAGAGATGGTGACACCAGGCGACTGTTGCCCAACACGTAGCAACTGAGAGAGAGAGATGGTGACACCAGGCGACTGTAGCCCAACACATAGCAACTGAGAGAGAGAGAGATGGTGAGGCCAGGCGACTGTTGCCCAACACGTAGCAACTGAGAGAGAGAGATGGTGACACCAGGCGACTGTTGCCCAACACGTAGCAACTGAGAGAGAGAGAGATGGTGACACCAGGCGACTGTTGCCCAACACGTAGCAACTGAGAGAGAGAGAGATGGTGAGGCCAGGCGACTGTTGCCCAACACGTAGCAACTGAGAGAGAGAGATGGTGACACCAGGCGACTGTAGCCCAACACATAGCAACTGAGAGAGAGAGTTGGCTCAGTGGCAATTCCTCCTGTTTGATAATACTTCTCTTGTCCGTATGCATCTGTGCAGATAGGTTATTGTTTTGCGGTTAAGCCATAGTCCCCACATACTGCTCGTATCAATGCGGATAAGAGGAGCGGCGACCCACTGCTCTGTAGAGTAACATTCGTAGAAACGCTTGTTACAATATGAACAGCGCATTGAAAACGCGTACTATTTTATGTACTTTTTATAAAGTGTGTTCACAAATCCACACTGAGAAACACGATGATTGACAGAGGGGTGTAAATTATTTTTTCGATAGTGTATTTAAATAGAGGTACTGCAGGTAAGTAGTTTTCAGTTATAAAGGCATAGCTTAACAAGACAACACTTGCCACCATCCTTCAAACCCATTGGTGAAAAAGAGCCAAGTTTTTGTTTACATTATCATGTAATGTTTACGCGAGAGCTGGGGCCTTATGGGACCCCGGGGTCCCGCCATAAGGTGAATTTGTTATCCACTCAATTGTCTGTTTAGAAGTAGAGGAGCTCTCGTCCGTTCCTCCTTTAAAGGAGAGGGAAGACAGCAGCAGCAGCAGCGGAGGATTGTTTATGAAGCGCATCCACGGTTTGGGATACGTGGCCGCACCACTCGCATGCCGCCTAATCTTTGATGCGCCATTTGCGCATCAGGTGACCGCATCAGGTGACCGCATCGGCCCATTCGCTTCATGGTTGACCTCTCGGGCTTCAACCTTCCACGCCGCCAATGGTCGACCGACTTTAATGAGGGCGATATCGGCAAGTAAAATAAAGATCTCGTGATTGGTGATCATCATCCATCCATCATCATCATCCAGTGCAGTGGTTCTAAACCTCTGGGCCGAGGAACCCATGGTGCTCTGCAAGGCAGCGGGGGAAGCGGTCCATGGAACTGTTGCAGATAACATTTTTTTCACAAAACACCGGATTTATCTTGTTGCGTGAAAGTTCACCAACACCTACCTCTATTGAGAGTTGGCAATGATCCACGGGTTCAGCACGGTTAGGAATCCATAATAGTTTTTTTGGGTTAGATCACGATGATAGAAATGTGTAGTTGAACTCGCCACCACCTGGCACAACCCATTAGTAAGGTTTGTAACGTAAACAAAACATGCCAACGTTACTAGTTCAGCACACCGTTGTGTTGGAGAGTAAACCCACAACATTTACAATTCGAGTACGACGTTTCGCCAATATTATGGATTGTATTGTTTGCGAAAGCCTACGTGTTAAACTGATGGTTAGGAATCACTTATTATTTGATTTGTTCATCAACTGCTGGATGAAGGCCTCCCCTCCCCGAACCCGTGCCGTCACAACCACCCCCCCAATCCCCATGAATGTCAACATACTAAGGTGGTTTTGCATTAAGATGCTCAAAGAATCAATATTTGAATTCCTGTGCGAGTTATACACGGCACTATTTAATTATTCATCCTGGAGAGTGGCGATGTAGCGGTTCGCAAACTGTGCTCCGAAACCGCTGAAGCGAGGTTCGGTTCCCTGACCACAGCTCACGTCGTTCACAAACGACGGATGAACCGGTCAAGTAAGCAGCCCACCGCCTTCCACCCCCTCCGTCAGCAACCCACACCGACCATCGCGGGGGGGGGGGGGGGGGCGAAGCACGGCCTAACAACCCGCACAACCGCCACGGTATCATTGAATGCATGTTGAACTTCTTTCGCACCGTACGGAGCCAACCGTGCTAATCAGAGGTGCCATCATCCAGCAGATGACTGAGTGGAGGCTGTATTCCCCCCCACCCCAGCCCCGCCTCACCGCCCTACTATAAGTCAGCCTGTGGATGAGCATCAGATACCGGTTAAAAAAGCGACAGTGGTGTGAGACTAAGCCGCTGACCTATTTAAAAGGGAGCGAGCGCGCATGTGCAACAGAGCAACAGAGCGAGCGAGCAAAAAAAAATGTCAGGGTCATCGTTCAAAAACGCCTGCATTTAGTGTGGGGGGGGGAGGGTGGTGGGGGAGCACAGGGGAGAGGGGAGGGGGTGTGCGCGGGGGGGGGGAGACCGGGCACGAGAACGACCAAGTGCAATCCGGAGCAATCTCGAGGAAAACCTCACCTCGAGTGATCTCGCCCCGGAGTGAGCGCTGGACGGGGCGGAGATGGAGATGGGAAGGGGGCTCCGGATGGGAGGCACGGCCATCTGGTTGAGGGCATCCTTGTTCCTGCAGCAGGAGGGCGCGAGGACATGAGCGCACATCGTCGACAGCGGGGTTTCCAACCGCGCTCTTTCCCCCGCTCCAGCTCGGGCAGGAGCCGCGTGAATAATAGATGCACATGTGATTTATTGGGTTTCGGTGAAGGTGATAAAAAAAAGAAACGGCTCGAGGCTCCGGCGAGTAACGACGGACGGGCTCCCGGAACGAGAGCGAGTTGGGGCGCTGGGACGCTGTGCAAGCTGCTAGGATGTCCATTGCATGTGGGTTTTTGTTTTTTTTCAAAGGCCAATTTGTGCCGCTCGGTTGCTTTGTGTACTGTATGCGGGGGCTGTTTTACAACGGCCGTCACATGCTTTCGAGAGCGCAAGCTCAGCTGTCACGGGTCATTTTTTTGCAGAGACATTTGGGTGGCATAGCGCGCGTACGCTCGCGTAAGCAAACGTCACGAGGCCTTGGATTCGATTCACACGGCGTGGTTTCTGTTCGCCAACGAGAACCAATTCGGATTACAAAAGCACGCGTCTTACGCGCACGTTAGAACCCTGTAGGAAAACACAGGTGGCTACGGCATGGCTCTACTGCAACGGATTTTGGAACGTATCTGCGCAGAAACTTTTCAGTGTTGTCGCCAGTTTGCTACACGGTACACAGATGTGGCAAAACATCTCATTGTAGGACGCTCTGACAGAATGAGCCTCGGTGACTCTTTGGCGAGGCTTTTCTCGATAAATAAAAACCACTTGGATGAATATCATATCTAAAAAAGCAAACATCGCAAAATGCTACAATTACTGTTACAAGGGCCATTTATTCCGGCTCCGTTCCCATGACAGACCAAGGCTCCCACCAAGGCCGTGCGGGAAAAGCACGTGGCTTAGTTTGGCGCCAGCTACGTGAATACAGTGTCTGTAAAAACAGCGGCGCTGCGCCTCTCTCAATAAAACTAACGCGGAACCGCTTGCGCGCTCCGAGATTCAGCGGTGAACAGGACACCCTGCAACTCGGAGACGTCTCGGAACGGGAAAGGGTTAAGTTGCACGCAGCAGCCTAACAACGCATTCAGTCGTTGAACACAACCGCGTGACGCGCGCACACGGCCAAGTTAGTCTAAACAGGTGGCTTTCAGTCGCACGCACGCACACACGCTCTCGCACAATTGCTCACATGCGGCCTGAAATAATTTCACGCGTGAAAAACGTTGCATTTTTCTTTTTTTACAATGTGATTTTGGGGCGTGCGTGCGCGCGCATACGCCCAAAAACAAAAATGTGTGTAGCCTTAACTGACTGTTGGGATAAGTACTGTTAGCTAGCACCTATGAAGGCCGGCACGGCATACAAGGGGGTGGCCAGCACCACACACGGCCGCCTACACACCGCACCAGGTACTCATTTGAGGCTGAGTCGACCTAGGGGAGGCCCGGCACCGGTTCTGATATTCGTCACTGGTGTTGGCCGTGAGCGGAGATCGAACCCGGGTCGGCGGGTATATAGCGCAGCGCGCTAACCACTACACTACGGCTCCACACAATACACACACCAACACGTTCACACACTGACAAAGACAAAGATCCTCCGTATAGCCTTAGGGGCAAGTGCTGGTAGAGAGCACCTATGCAGGCCAGCACGGCACATGAAGGGGTGAGGGTGGCCAACACACACACACACACATTGCTCGTGCATAAACATTTTCAACTACACACCGCACCAGGTACTCATTTGAGGGTGAGTCGACCCCGGATGAGTTTAGATAATTGTCACTGGTGTTGGCCG
Organism: Lampetra fluviatilis; assembly: GCF_964198595.1. Classification (NCBI taxonomy): domain Eukaryota; kingdom Metazoa; phylum Chordata; class Hyperoartia; order Petromyzontiformes; family Petromyzontidae; genus Lampetra; species Lampetra fluviatilis. Next base: position 4,743,154 of record NC_136298.1, read on the forward strand.
TGAGTGGGAATCAAACTCAGGTCGCAGGGTCCATAGCGCAGTGAGCTAACCACTACACTACCGCTCCCCCCCTCACGCGTGCACGCATGCACAGCGTGGGAAGCTGATTTCAATTTCGTGACAAAACGTTTGGTGGTTGCAGGCAAGCCGTCTCCAGTTGGGTGTGAACGCGAGCGCAAGCGAACGGACGAACGAACGAACGAACGCATGTCGTTCGTGGGAGGCGGTTCTGGGAGGGCGACGCACGGAGGAGGGAGGAGGCCATGTCTTGCATCCATTTCCTGCCGGCCACCTTCTGTGCGATGGCAAACCAGGAAGCGAGCAGGCACCTTGGAAATTGAAAATTGACCACGGAGAAACGCACCGGCTCAATCGCTCTCTCTCTCTCTCTCACCCCCCATTGTCACTCGAACCCAGGCACTACAAGCAAGAGCAAATGTAAGTCGACCTCCGTTCTGTCTCACAAATGTGAACATATTTTTGGTTATATAAAGTGGGATTTGTTTTAACAAGCAAACTCTGGACCGGTTTCCAACTTTCTGGGTCTCAATAGCAGTCGGGTTTGCAAAAATAGTTTTTTTGAGTTTTCAGATGTTACTTCTAAGAGCATTCCATCTAAATTATGGGGCCCTGTTAATTGCAAAGAAGCTAAATTGTATGCAAACTACCTGCACCCAACTACTTAACCCGACTTCAAACATCATCCCCCAGCCAAAGCAAAAAAACAAACCGCGGGATTTAATTTAATTAGCAGCTAGCGTGCAGACAGCTCCATGGAATGGGCTGCGTATGATTGACGGCGTCAGAAAAATGACAGCTGCTTTAACATCTCAAAAAAACCCATTGTGAGCGTGTCGATCCGGGTGGAAGCGACAATATAAAATCGTTAAGGAAACATGTCGACACTTTCACAAAAGCCGGGCTTTGTTTTATTTTCCCCCTCTCTCAATTAACGAGGCTGTCAAATTTGCAGACCCGCAGCTCTTTCCTCGTGCCTTGCTGCGTGTGCGCCGACACAAAGCACTCGGGGGCTCCTTCACCGTGAGCGCGGCCCGTAATTTTACACGCTAATTGCACGCGACGCTGCGCGGCCACGGTAACGCGCACACGATTCCACGCGCAGCACAAACGACCTCGGTGGACGCTCGCACGCGGCGAAGGTACGTACCCGCCCGCGCAGCAGAACGTGGAGAGCAGAAACATTGCCGATCGGATTCTGAAACGTCGATTTTTTTTTTTATTGCTTACTTGCTACGAGCCACCCCGCTCCTCCTCCTCCTCCTCAAAAATGGAGCGTCTTCATTTTTACTGCTTTGGTTTATTTCGCGGGGAAAAAAAACGACGGCAGAAATCACGCGAAACACATGCCCTGAAATTAACGTGGCAGGCCCGAGAATGATCCTTGAATACGGTTTAAACCGCACGATCGCCGGCACCAGTCAGGCTTCCCCGCCGTTCCCCGACGATGGCACGATTTGCGTGGTTTTTGTTCCCCCCCCCACTATCAGATGACGGCGAGCAAAAGGCTGCTCCCGCTCAGACGCACGCGGGTTCTTTTGCCTGCAGGGGAAGAGCGCAGCGCGGAGACAACCGGCTTCCAAAGCGCCACTCGATAAATTAAATCTCAAAGAGTGCTGCTCGTCTGAGCACACCCTTCGCGGGAAGCTGGTGACGTCAAGCCGAGATGATATGATAATGCACTTTCCCCCCCCCCACCCCGCAGCTCTAATGCACGTAAATATTAAGGGAGGTTTAACCCGTTTTTCTCTGTGTGCGGTGGGTTGCTGCAGCTGTTGGTGCGGGCCAATTTTCGCGTGAACCTGTCGTCAGGTCTTTTCGAAGCGAGGTCACAATTTTAAGCGTCAACCAAAAATGCGCGTCCTTCATTGAAGACGGGCTCTCCAGATGGTCCGTAATGAGTTTCCTTTTTTTTTCTCCCGGCTCCAATATTGAAATTTAATTGAAAAATAACTGCAGATGTTTTTTTTTTACAAGTGTGCGTGCATGTGTGCGGCTGTGCGTGGACGCATAATTATTGCGCAGAGTGTCTCTTGGGCAGCACCTCGAAAACTCAACTTCACAGATGGCGCGGTGACAACTTGACACCGCCGCAACTTCACGTTCCATCGCGTCAACGGCACGTCGCACAGATGGTGATTTCATGTCCGGCGCGCACCAGACCCCTTTTTACAACCGCAAATCCGTTGCAACTGCTAATCACACTTTCTTCAGATTGTGCTACAGCACTGAGACTAAAGGGACACAGAAGAGATTGCAATCTGCCACTGTCTTATACAGAAGAGAGAGAGATCTCCGAGAGGAGAGCATCAGTGTTTCCTCTTTAAGTCTGATAAACACCGGGCTGGAGAGGCACCCAGCTGTCCGCTTCCGGCACGCACAGCAGGCGAAATCCAATTTTGTTTTTCGTTTTTCGGAAAGGCAGTAGAAGATGTGGCAGAGGCGGAAAAAGGAGGTGGTGGCAGGGGCTTGCACAATTTGGAAGCCACCCACCTAGGATCGTGGAACGAGGGCAGATGGCGAGATGTTAACTACCTGGCCTGGTACAGGAGGTTGTGGGTTCGATCCCGGCCCTAATGCCTGTATATTTGGAGTTTGCATGTTTTAGAATCAACATCAGGCGTTTAGAGTATTTGGCTGCTATAAATTGCCACGTGATGATAAGCCACTTCGTTGAGCTATCGTTTGTGGCCAGGTTGCTTCTGAAAAAGAACTACATAGCTCAGTGGGCCTTAGCTGCTAGAATAACATTAGTTAAAATAGTTTTACATGCTTGGAATAGGCACTGTGAGAGGGAACGTGGAACTCGGAGTCAGGGAACACACGTAAGAGATTGCGCCGACCGTCAAGAGATGGGAAAGTGAGCTGCGCGAGGACTCGTCATGGCTGGGAGGGGATGACCGTCACCGATCGAAACTTAACGGCGGAGTGGAAACTGAAGGGGGTACCGCGTGACGAGAGCACATCCGCCGCGGAGATGGAGCAGATTAAAAAATCGGCTAGTGCGCAGGTTCTAGATGGCCTATTTGCATTTCGACAATAGTGAGGCATGGTGGTGGTGGTGGCTTTGGGGAAGCCTTCATCCAACAGTGGATTGATCCTAGATATGACGATGAGTATGATGATGATGATGATGCCAACAGGATGAATAAGCCTCCTGTAGGGCGGTAGTTCCACAGCGTGGCTACTTCTCACTTCTCCGCCAGCCGCCAACCACTACACCGTGACATTTTGATTTTCCAATATATATTCATACATGTATTAACAATTCTGTTATTAATATTTAATGAAGCCTCTAATTTTACCCAAAAAAGCTCTTATTCTGAAAGTTCAAACAGAATTCATGCCTATTCTTTCCAAAAAAGTTGTCGTAATTTTATTTTAATCCAGCCGAATATAACGCCATGTGAGATATCAGGCAGTGTAGCGGTGGTTTCCAAATGTGCGATTCTCAGACCTCTGGTGGTTTCGATTGCACGGTTGGCCGGCGAATATTGTTTGAGGGGTGACTTTGGTCCGTGGGCACAGGAAGGTTGGAAACCACTAGTGTAGGTGAGACGTTTGGAGATGTTAACTACCTGGCGTCGTATACAGGAAGTTGTGGGTTCGATCCCAACCCTGATGCCTGTATATTTGGAGTTTGCATGTTCTCCCCGTGACCATGTGGATTTTATTCTGGGTCCTCATTTAGAATCAACGTGCATTTAGTAGTACAGTAAAACAAACCTTGGATTGCGAGCATAATTCGTTCCGGAAACGTGTTTGTAATCCAAAGCACTCGTACATCAGTTGTGATCACGTGACGCTCGGCAGACAAAGCGTATACACGCACTACTCGTATTGCAAGAGCTCGCTCGTTAATCTAATTCATATTTATTAAAAAAATTTGCTCGTCTTGCAAAACACTCGCAGACCAAGTTACTCGCAATCCAAGGTTTTACTGTGTTTGGTTGCTATAAATGTCCACGTGGTAAGCCACTTCGTTGAGCTATCATTTTTGATAGCCAGGTCGCTTCTGAAAAAGAGCTGTGTGCAGCTCAGAGAGCCTTACCTGGGGTAAAGCGAAACAATAATTGTTTAGTTTCGGTTGAAGGAACGTAAAAATCGTGTACAAATTGAGGATGCAGCGGATGTTTGGGGAGTCGATGCGAAAACAGACGGAAGCAATGGAGACCTCAGGGAAGGGAGGAGTCAAAGGATTTCCTGTTGCATATCAGTCAGTTATATTTTTAAAATCCAACTGTAGCCATCACACAAACACACATACATTCAACAACAAAAATCGACCCCCGCCCCCATTTGGAATGCTGTTGGCAAGCACGTATGAATGCCGGCATGACATGTGACCGATTGACGTGGTCAACACCGGCGTCTAGACCCCCTTGGTCTCCCCAGTACTCATTTAAGGCCGAGTCGACCTAGGCGAGGCCCAGCACCAGTTATTACATGACTCGCTACTGATGCTCACCATTGGCAGGAATCGAACATGAGCTTCCGGGTTCATATATATACATCTACGAGCTTTACGATCTGGCTTCGCCCGGGACTTGGATTCACCACGCCCGGCCGCCTTTGTCTCCCCAGTGGCGATGTTCACACAGCACACCAGTTACTTGTTTGAGGCTGAGTCGACCTAGGGAAGGCCCAGGAGCGGTTAAAATAATCGTCACTGGTGGTGGCCATGAGCGGGAATCGAACTCGGGTCGCCGGGTTCGTAGCGCGCGCGCTAACCGCTACACTACAATGCGTGACGCTTCCACATGCGCGGGTCACATGACAGATGTGACGTCACAGCTCACTTGCCGTGCAAAAAATATATGCATTATTGAGCTCCCCCCCCCCCAAAAAAAAAAAAGTGTATTTTTATAATTTTTGCATGGTGTACAGTTTGGAAAGTACCCACATGGCAAATTTAAAGTTTGTTGCATGTCGGGAAGTACGCTAAACATTTTGAACAGACACACATAATCACAACTTTGTTCTTCCATTTTGGAACACTTTTCACACAACGCGGGATGCGCGCCGATGTAAGGCGGAGCGTGCCGCTGTAATGCGGGGCGTGCGCCGTTACAACGCGGTTTTTAAACGGTCAACGACGAACTACTTTCTTGAGCTCCGCAGCTGAGCGGTACAGCGATTCAGTATGTGGAACGATACATTAACGCGAAGGCGTACCCTCAGTTTTCTGTCCCGCCATCTCGCTGTGTGCGCGTACATCGTATCTCGGCAAACTTTATCGTCATTACATTATTTATGGGGAAATTCTTTCCACTTTACGTGTTTTTCGCTTAACGCGGCATTCAGGAAGGCACCTACCACATTAAACGAGTATGTATGTGTATGCATGTTGAACTTCTTTCGCACCGTACATAGATAACAGTGCTACTAAGGCAATGACAAAGATTCCCCACCCCCGCCCCCCAGCATGTAGCCATGTTGCGGTAAACGTTATTCCACAAGCACGCACAGACAGCACTCAGGCTTAGGATGCAATCGGTGTAAAGCCAAAGCCTGCGCCATATGCTGGGCAGCTTTAAATAGTTCGTTAGGTTCACTGAAAGAACACGACGCTCACCGAAGAAGGACCACTTTCACTTTGGACGGCGTGCCTTTGATGATGGCCGACGCGTTCTGGTGGCTTCTGCCATGCAAGATCTGCCCGTTAATCTGTAACGAGACGAACAAAATGACGAGCAAAATCGAGCGGCGCGAGGTTTGTTGTCGCTCGCCAACGAGCTGAACGCGGTGCCGACAGAAATCACTCACCAACAGGAAATGTAAATATTATGAATTGAAAAGTAGCCCTGTAATGGTGCTTATGATGGGTAATGGGTTCCATTAGTGCTGTACACGTTGCCACTGCCAAGTGGCTGTGATGGAACGTCAAAACTATCCATGCACGTATAAAATAAAGACTACAGTGTTACAGTTTCATATTACAGTTTCCATCTCGGTGTCTTCCTCTCTCTCTCTCTCGCTGAATACGGGAATGTTTCACTTTGCGTGCAATAGTAGATCGATGTAATTTGGCTGTTTAGATAACAGCATGACCGCTTGTATTTTTAGAGCGGTCCTGGTTTTATCCAACAGCTAATGCCGTGAACATTTTTTTGTAAACCTAAAGGCCCTGTAAAGAAATGTTAATATTAGTGACGACAATAATCATACCGTGATTTTTGTGCGACTAATGCCAGTGGCGAGTGATGTCCATGAACATTCTTTGGTCCCTTCCCACCGATGCTACACTGGCCGGTGTGAATCCGGCGTCGGTGAAACAAAAAAAAAACCTCAACAATCAATACGGTGTGGGGGGGCAGGCGTTGTTCCAGCAGTGGCATTGCAAAGTGCCCTCAATTCCTATCATTTGTCTTCTGATTGTGACTAATTTCACATCGAGTACAATGACCCGATCATACAAGCGTCCCGGGCAGAACAACCTGCATAAATTACAGGGTACATTCTTGAAGCACTGCTGTGAATGTCACTTGGTAATTATGTCGAAGTAGAATGACAAAATACGCCACAAAGCCACAAAAAACACGTTGCTTGCCAGGACAGAACATTGTTCCGCAAAGGCCGACAAAGCACTCAATCCGCACGGCAGATGCACCCAAAACGGAATCCCACGTCGACGAGTGGCCAAGAGAACCGTGGAGGCCCCTCCGTCGACCGCTTCAGAGCGGGACGTAAAAGACGACCCCCCCCACCCCCTCACGGCGCGGTTACCGTGGCCACCCGAAACCGCACGACGGGTGACGTCGCGAAGAGCCGCATCGTTCTGCTACGGCCGCTCCCCGGCGGGCTGGACAGCGTGAGCCGCCATACTAGGGGGCCAGGAGATGTTAACTCCCTCGCCTGGTATGCAGGAGGTCGTGGATGCGATCCCCGACCCTGACGCCTGCTGTACATTTGGAGTTTGCGTGTCTCTCTCCCCGTGGGCGCGTGGATTTTTCTCCGGGTCCTCCAGTTTTAACCTCCGCATTTAGATCCACGCGTTAGGATTATTTGGCTGCTATAAATTTCCACGTGAAAACCCACTTCATTGGGCTATCAATTGTGACCAGGTTGCATCTATAAAAAGAGCTTCATAGCTCACTGGATCTTATCTGGTAAAAAAAAACAATTATTTGTTATTTCCGAAGCTATCATCGCACGGCTCGCAAACCCAAACCCGGGTGTACATTTCACACAAACTTTCCCTGCGGTAGAAGAAGAAGATCATCGGTGAGTTGCCCCGACAGAACCAGCAAGAGGTACATATCAGAGGAGAGGCCACTTAGGGAGGGGTGGTGGGGGGGGTGCAGAAAGTGCAGACTGGGGCACCGCAGACGCGTTTTGATTGCTCGTGGGAGGATGCGAAAGCCTTGCGCGCGTAAGTGCGCGGGCGTGCGCTCGCCCTCAAACGGCCCCGTGAGCAGAATTCCTCCTCTCCACCCCTCCACCCCTCCACCCTCCACCCCTCCACCTTCCACCCGACACTCTCCTAACCCTCTCCTGCTCATCATGGGACTTGCCGTGTAAATGTACGGGCTATGTAGTCAACCCGTTTGCCGGATGAGTCTCATGATGTAGCTGCTCACACAGAGCTATAAATGCCCTGATAGTGGCATTGTCTTTCGTGCTGTTCGCCTTTGGGCGTCCTCTGGTCTAACACTTTGAGACTAGGCTCAAAAGAAAGCTGTCTCTGGTGAGGACCAATCCGTTCTGCTGCGCCCAGAGCATATTTTTTGTTTGCATCTTCACCACAAGTACGTGTGGTTAATGCAAACATGATGCCTTGCAAAAGGTTTCTGTTTGGTGTTTTAACATGTTAACGTCTGTTTTATTGCCAGAAACGTTAAAACCTACTCTCCATACTCTCCTGCTCGCTGCGCTCCCCTGCTGTTCTTCCGAGTAAATGTCCGGGCCATGCAGTCAACCCGTTGCCGGATGAGGGCCTCGCAATGCTACATGGGTCATGGGGGGGGGGCGTGGTTTGTATGACCAAACCTCACCGGGCTGCTCAGTGCGGATTGGTGAATTCCGGCGGTACTGTAGAGGTGGGAGAACAGAAGTACAGCGCAACAATGTAGGGCTTTGCTGTACTGCAGTCTTCACCGTACTGCCTGTGACGACCTGTCGTGCATGGTGGTCACCCATCCAAGCATTATCCAGGCTCAGCTGCGCCCATCTTCGGAGGTCTGATGAGATCGGGCGAAACCCGGCCGATTTTGTCAGATGCATTCCGCAGTGAGCTCCCCCGCTAATCTGGGAATGCCTCGCCGATTTGAAAAATAATTCGGTTTAGTGCCACTGGTTTGAAGAAAGCGTACGTATATAAGAAAAGAGCTTCAATTATTTATTTCTGTCAGTGTTGCAAAGTGTAACCGGATGCCTCGCCGAGGTATTTTTAATTTCTTCGAAATATTTGAGTCAACTACCTGGCCTGGTTGCGCTAAAACGGATTAATATTGTCGTGCAAAATAAGGTCTATTGGACTTCTAGACTAATTTTTGCGGATGGTACTACCAGCGTTTAATTACATCTTGTTCATTCATTCATTCTGTTCGTGTCCATGAAACAAACTTCATCACATCAACCAGGATCATTTGCGGGGAGGAGGAGGAGGTGGTGGGGCAGAAACAGGCCCCCCAGCAACGGGACTTGAGTGATCATTGACTGGGCACGGCTCCTTGAGCAGACGACACCGGAGCAGAGGAGCGAGCAAGCATCGTGCGCTCTACACCGGAGAGGCAGATCGTGTTCCGGGCCTGGAGACGCCACAACCGTGGCTCTGGCTACGAGTCGCGTGCCGACTCCCGTCGGCCAGAGACCCGGAAAGTGTTCAGTGAGAATTTAAACGTCGGGTACTATGTTGGGAAATGAGACCCGTTTTATTTTGTCATTCCTTCCGATATTCGGAAGGCACTGGAGCCGTGCACTTTTAAATCATCTAAATTTAAAACTAATTTCTTTAAGGAACTGCTCTTTGTGTTTAGTTGTCCTTCCCCCGCACCTCCGATTCGCACGGTGTGCTACGTACACATAACACATACTTAAGAAACTAGGAGGACTGGTGGAGAACACGGACAAGAGAAGTGTGCTCAATTCAATAAATCATTGGCCTACATCCATGTGCACTTATACAATCGTCCTGGATTTATAAATGTACCAAAACATAACTGTCCTGGGTTCATAAATGTACAGCACTAACATTATTTGCGACATGTGAGGGGTTGTGGGGGGAGTTCGGCATGTATATATGTTGAACTTCTTTCGTGCCGTACACAGCCAACCGTGCTAATCTGAGGTGCGAGGGAGAGACAACAAACTAAACACAAAAAGCAGTTCTAAATTAATAAGCTCTCCATCTACGTTGAAAAGTGCATAGATCCAGTGGGCTTCCTAATATCGGAAGGAAGAGCGTTCCAGACGGCCGCGGAAGCGAATCCAAAAGTGCTCAACGTTGCGACCGTCTTTGTCCGACGGCCAGCTGCTGCTGCTGCAGCTGCTACTGCTGCGGTGACGACCGGCGAGGCATCGCAGTTCATTTGTGGCAAGCTTCGTCCATGCGCAACGAGCACGACATAATAACGCGCGTTCGTTCGGCAACGCGGGAAGCCGATGCGCCTCTGCGAGCGCCGGACAGACGGCACGGCGCGGCACGCATCGCACCTCCAGCAGCTCGTCCCCGATCTGGATCTGTCCGTCGTGGGCCGCCGCGCCGTCCGGGTGGACGCCCACGACGAAGACGCTCATGCGCGAGCGATCCTTGTTGCCCGCGAGGCTGAGGCCCAGGCCCCCGCCGCCGCGGCCCTTCTCCAGATCCAGGGACAGCACCTCGCCCGGCAGGTGGCCGTAGCGCTGCCGCAGCTTGTCTGTGAAGACAAAGGTCAAAGGTGAGTCCCCCCCCGTCCCCCCGTAGACGCTTAACAGATGTTTGGAGCAAGTGCTGTTAACGCGAGAACCAGCGATGGCCGGCAAAGGACGCGAAGGGGTGAGTGACCAGCACCGTCATCTGACCTCCCCAAGTGGCGATTATTACACGCGCGCCACGCACGCACGAAGGCCGAGGTAGGCCCATCGCTACCTGTGTAAGAGTAAGTTTGCTGGGAGCGAGCGCCTGTATGTATTTACGTTGAACTTCTTTCGCACCGTATGTAGCCAACCGTGCTAATCAGAGGGGGGCGAGGCATACGTATAGTGCATGGAGACTGTTGGGAAAAGTGCTGTTTGCGATGACCTATGAAGGCCGGCACGGCGCATGATGGGTGGTGTGGCCAAAACCGACACTTGGCCGCCTTTGTTTTTGTCTCTCCAGTGCTCATGTTTAAACTCGGCATGAGGTACTCATTTAAGGCTGAGTCGACCTAGGGGATGCCCAGGACTGTTTCGGACATAATTCTCCACTGATGTTAGTCATGGCCAGGAACCGAACTCGGGTCGCAGGGATCACGGTGCGTTGCCCTAATTAATTCATGCGTGCACAAAATGAAAAGCTACCCTAAAACGGCAGGGACAGGTGCTGTTAGCAAAGGCCTATCTAGGCCAGCGACTATGCTGTAGCCATTTAAGTCCGAATCTATACACGGGCGCCACAGTAGAACAAGAATGACCCAGGCGGGTGGTTGTAATGCTTGCTTAGCTTGCCTGACTGCCCAATAAGGGAAGAGTGTGCCCCTATGCCGCTCTCTTCAGCATTGGAGACTGTAATGGTCGTTGCTGCATTTTGCCGCCCCTGTGCGCTGTCAGTGCTTGCTCACGAAACACAAACGAGCGGGTGGTGTGGCCATGGTCAAGTGCAAATAAAGATTCCCCGTATAGCATTAACAGACTGTTGGGGCAAGTGCTGTTAGCGAGCACCTATGAAGGCCGGCACGTCACACGAGAGGGTGGGTTGCCAGCACCGTGCCCGACTGGCCTTGTCTCCCCAGATACTCATTTAAGGCTGAGTCAACCTAGGAGAGGCCCAGGACAAGCAAAGCCAAGGGTGTTAAGATAATCGCCACCAGTGTTGGCCGTGAACGGGATTCAAACTCAACGACAAATAACAACACAGCTGGGGACTGATTTCGGCTGGCACCGATGTAGTATTCATATGACAGGCAGAGCTCTACATAAGGGAGTCGCAAGACAGCAGCCTGTAGTCAGGTAAATGTCCCGGCAAAGTGGGCCCCCCCCGTGTGGTTCTGTTCACAATAATAACAGGAGGGTATCTTTCGATTTAAAGCTTTCGTGACTGCAGGGATTCATATTCTTGGTCCTTTCGGTAAAGTCACGTAGAAGGGAAATAATAGAATAATAAAAATAAAACAATAAAATTCACCGACACTTTTTTCAAATGTTCTTGCTGTGGTTTTCACACCTGATGACGATTGCTTGTGTTGCAATCGAAACGTCGTGAGAATTTTATTGTTTTATTTTAATTATTTCCCTTCGCGACATTCTTATCGCGCGCGCAAGGCTATCGCGAAGGAACGCCGCGAGGTTTCACAGACACAGCCCGCAGTAGGTGGCGGACAATGTTGCTTGTGTGTACCGTTCTTTCTTCTTTCGTACGGCTCATGTCAGATGCACAGCATCGACGACAATTTCACATTCAGGTGGTCAAGCCCAGATAACCGCGTCAGGAGCAGCGCAGGGAGTGCAGCGCCACGGCGTCCGCTTCGCGTTTGTGGATCGGGCACTGCGTCGTTAGACGTTGCACGGTATGTTCTGGATGACCGGAACAGTTCAGTAATCTTTCGATTTAAAGCTTTCGTGACTGCAGGGATTCATCTTCTTGGTTCTTTCGGCAAAGTCACGTAGAAGGGAAATAATAAAGTAATAAAAATAAAACATAATAAAATAATTATCATGACGTTTCGGCCACAACGCAAGCAGCCGTCCTCAGGTGGAGAACAGGTCTGTCGGGGAGACAAGGCCGGCACGTCACATTCATTCAGACGCTGTCTCCCCGACAGACCTGGTCTTCACCTGAGGACGGCTGCTTGCGTTGTGGCCGAAACGTCGTGAGAATTATTTTATAATGTTTTATTTATATTATTTTATTATTTCCCTTCTATGTGACTTTACTGAAAGAACCAACAAGATGAGTTCAGTAATCCCGAGTATATTTTTCGGGTAAGTTTCTAAGTTGAGCAACTTTGGACCACGACACCGGTACAACAATGGCCCACTCAAGTTTCAAACGGCGTCAAAGGGGACCTTTAACGCCCACTGCGAAGCAGACGGCCTGTCTTTTGCGGTGAATCCACAAGCAGCGCGGTAATAACCGGGGCGGCCTGCCGGGGTCAAAAACCGCGAACGTTCGGAACAAGCGACGGATCGCGCCACCCAACTCTAGGTCGGCGTCTTTGCAACCAGTGGCATTTTGCACGTGAATAAAACTCTAGATCTCTGTTCTTGTCAGGTTAGAGGTTTTACCTCGAGATTTCTAGTCAGACCAGAGATTTTTACCTCTGGATATCTCGTGCCAGGTCATAGGTATTACCTCTAGATCTATCATGTCAAGTTAGAGGTTTTACCGGCGGAAATATTTGCTTTTGTCAGGTCTCTCTGATGTTTATGTTTAGTCTGTTGTCCTTGCCCCCACACTTCCGATCAGCACAGTTGGCTACGCATGGTGCAAAAGAAGTTCAACACACACACGTACATACATTCCAGCGTGACTGCAAACGTCAGTTCATCCACGTACGTCCGGCACCATGAGATTTAAAGAGCAATTTCTCCATTTTTCTTGGGTCTTTAGGTAAAGTCACGTAGGTAGGTTCAAAGAAAATAACAAAATAACATTATTGAGAAAGGTGAACACATTATATACTATGCCCAAGAAATAAGCCAATTCACAATCATACTAATGATTACCTGCATCATTACAGTGTCCAACATCTAAGTTGGACATCATGGAACTGAACTTCTTCAGTTATTGTTTTCATACACAGTATTGATCGTGCATCTCAATCGCAAGGGACCTGTCAAACTAGGTTTGAACGCAATTATAAGGTTCATTAGAGGTTTTTTTGGTTTTGGGTTAGATCACGTAAATAAATGTGTCGTTAAACCCGCCACCACCCAGCACAGCCAATTATTAAGGTTTGTCACGTAAACAGAACGTGCCAAGTCGTTACTAGCACAGCACTAGAACAGCAACACCAGCCTCATCAGGCGACAGCCAGAGTTGTGGATAATTCGAGGGATAAATGTGACGTCATCACTTGTGAGCCAATCAGGTGCCAGGACCAGAGGGGAGGGGGAGGGGCGGTTGGGTAATGTCACCTTTATTTACGCGATCTCACCCAGAAACCATCTATTACGGATTTCGGTCTCGAACGCCGCCCACGTGTTAAGGCGACTACCGACATGCGAAAACAAAAACAACAACAACAACAAAACCTCGATAAAGACAAGATGGAAATTAAATGCGCGTACGATTCCTTCCGCGGACTCGCAACGTAAAGGGCACGAGAGCGTTTGCGGAGAAAGTGCAGCGGAAGCCGTTGCTCTCATTCGCATTCAACACGCCATCAACAATCGGCCGTGATGCCAAGTCATCCATTCTTAATGCCTGCAAAGGGGAATATATTTTGTTGGAAGCAGCACTATTGCAAAACAGTGGTTGTCAATAAGCACTTTGCTGGGTGTTTGCAGCCCTTGTCGGCAGGGCAGAGGCGGGGTGCAGCAGTGGGAGAGGGATATCCAATCGGAGATGTAAAGCCGAGACGTCACGTTGCTTACATGAATCGTTAAATAATAAACGTGTCTAAAGCCTTCCAATCCAATGCCGCTGAACACATTTGATATGTGCGCCATTCAAAGGAAATGTTATCACAGAGGCGCTGTGTGTCACAGATGGGTATAGTCTGCCAGTATGGGGCGATGTTGATATGCGGTTTTACTCAATTATAGCTACTTTGCAGGTCAATTTTAAACTTTGCCAAACTTGGGCCATGACGCAGGAGCACACGTAGCTTGCTCTTCGATAAAATCAAGTCACGGGGAGGACATTTGACGTTCGTCGCGGATCGGACGTTGCGTGGATGTTTTTGATCAAACCTCGGGGCCTATGTTGGGAAATTAGTCGCGTGCCTACTCCTATCTCTCAGAGACCCGGAATGTGTTCATTGAGAATCTAAACCTTCGGTACTATGTTGGGAAATCAGACCCGTTTTCTTTTTTTCCTTCCTTCTGATATTCGTAAGCCACTGGGGAGCTATGCACATTTTACATCTAAATTGAAAACTCATTTATTTAAGAAGTGCTCTTTGTGTTTCGTTTGTTGTCCTTCCTCCGCACTTGCGCTTCGCACGGTTGCCTACGTACACTCCGGGGAGGACAACATGGCCAGCAGTATTAAAACGGGGCGGGCGTTGCGTTAGAACTGCAAACCTCAGAACCGAGTGGCAATCGGGGCTTTTCCGCTCGGCAATTACATGGCCCCACACTCCGAACCGCCGATTCCCTTGCATCAATATTCAACTTGCGTTTTTGACAAATTAAATTATTATATTATACATGGCTTGTTTTTTTTTTAGCAGCTGATCAAAGCCCCTGACGGGAATATTCATCCAAATAGAATTTGATGCCGCCGCGGAAATTCTTCTATCAAGGCCACGAATCGTTTGAGAGAGCGAAAAAAAAATTGCCCCCCCCCAACCCCCTCGTACATGGTGGAAGCTCGTTATAATAGTGCTTGCCCAAACAGTCTTCTCAGGCTGCATGGTAGCGTATGTCAGAGATCGCGCGTCTCACCTGTTACCCCCATGAAAGTGATTATACAAATCCACGCGTGTAAAGCGAATGAATAATTCATGAAAAAAAAAATTATATCGGAGCCTTTTAAAATATACACTTGAAAGCAAAACAACAACATGTTTTGATGACACCACCAAGAAACTGCAAGACAACAACGGGAACTGAATTCACAAGCCACCCCCCCCCTTCCATCTGCGTTTCACATTTCACTTGAGGTTGTAGTTGTAATAAAACTTGAATACTTTGGCTGCACCCATTGTCGCGATTGCCAATTAGCTCATCGCGGCTTAGGGAAAACATCTGAACGCCCTTGGCTTTACGTGCAAATGAGGTGGCCGGGTGGCACAGAGGTCAGAGTGGGTGACCCAGGACCGTGGAAGACCTGGGTTCGACACCTGTGATTAAACCGGGTTCTCAAGTGCAGCGAATGGATGGTCTCAGCCCGTTCACCAATGACGACACAACGCAACACAACCCACCACATTCGATTTGATTCTGCACTCAATTTGGCGAAATGCCAGCTAAGAATTTTACAAAAAAAGATCATTACTTCGTGTGGCAGCGTAAGTGTGAAACTGCTGTGCGCCCCGCCCTCCCCGCCAAGGTCGCTTGAAGGGATCTCTGCGGAAGCTCTGCGATCTTCGCTTCATTTGGGCCTCGAACACAACGAGAGAGAGAGAGACGCGGAGGGGGTGTTTCGCTCATCCCCCTGGCGTGGCGACAGCGCAACGAGCATAACATTGGGGAAGAGGACAAAATAATTGGATGTTTTTATTAAAAATACACGCGACTCCTGTTTAAGGATGAGAGGCCTCCCCCCCCAGTGCCCCCCGAAGTTCCTAATCGACTCTCCGCCCTGTCGTTCCCGCACCGCTCCCCACCGTTCCCGTACCGCACCCCGTCGTTCCCGCACCATGCCCCGTCGTTCCCCCACCGCGCCCCGCCGTTCACGCACCACGCCCCGTCGTTCCCCCACCGCTCCCCGTCGTTCCCGCACCGCGCCCCGCCGTTCCCGCACCACACGCTGTCATCCCGATGGAACGCCGGCAAGCGGTTTGACCTTGGCGAACGTTTCCTTTCCAATTCTTTTTTAATGTATAGAGCTCACGAGCGTCTATTTTTCCCCGCTGTGCAATTGAATTTAAAATACGCAAATGGCTGTTTAAATGTGTTGCGCATCACGTAACGCGACGATTGCGTGTTGATGCTCAATTCTCTGATGAGCCGCAATTTATATAATGGATTTAATATCGTTAACAAACGAAAAAAAAGAGACAACTTTGGATAAGCAGGTTACAGGCAGAATTATCACCAACTGTCATAAAGATACTGTGGCAAAGCGGTGATATATGAATTAATGATATAGGCTATTCGTCAATGTACGTGTAGATACTGGAATAAAGCGTGGGCACTCGCACCTCTTCCAAGCTGTCTAGCCAGCATGGAAGAGTAGGCCAAATATCATCTAGAGGGGCTCTCTAGAGCTTTCTTTACCAGAGGCCCGTCTGTTGGCAGTGGTGTGACACCACTACCTTTAACCTTTTTAATACGTTCATCATCATCATGATTGTGATCTCTCATGACAGAGTGAGTCAATTTCTCTGCCCTCTCTCTCCTATGAAAAATGGTCATTGTCTGTAAAGCAAGCCGACTATAAGCTTGTCTGTTGTAAGGCAGTGTTCATGACGATGTGGTGACTTTGTCGTCTTAATGTAAACCACTCCACAGTCAGTCATCCATCAATCTGTCAGTCACAGTGTTTGCCGAAATAATGTTTCTCTTTGCCGGGCCCAGTAAGGGCTCACTCTGACCGGAATGAAACGTTGACCGACAATCTCAACGACGAATGACGTTTGCTCATGTGATCTCTGACCTAGGTACAAAAAAAAACTCTTGGCAATGTCCCACTCATCGCAGAGAGTTGCATGCCGTGCGCTGGACTCACTGCGGTATTGCACTCTATACAAATGCTCCCCCGTGCACCCTACTCGTGGGCAGCTACCGGTTTACGGAAGTAAACGGGTGAGTGGTGCGTGTCTGGTGAGAGTGTGTGTGTGTGGCTAAAGCACAGCAAGTTGGCACAGTAGGGGGCACAGGTGGTGCATCAGCCATTCATCTCGGTCATCTCAGTCAGTCGACCCGTGACACGTGGGTCTGCCCCGTGACCTCCTGCCAGCGGGCGTTCGACACTTCACGTGGCCTCAAGGTGCACATGGCCTGGCACAAGCGTCGTCGTGACGTCACCAAATGTCTTCGTGTAGCCGGGGTTGTTATAACTTTCTGACCCATACAGATTGGACATTTGTGAAAAACAGCTTGAAAGCTCATCGTATTCCTCCAGTATGAACACAGATTCTGATGTAGGCCTGTAATGCAGCACGATTCAATCGACATACATACAAGACTGTGGAGGCAGCGGCGAAGGTTGGTGGATCGCACACAGATGTTGTGAAACTCGCTTACAGCGGGCATCGGAGTGCGATACCCTGGCACGCCACAAGGCGGAAAAGCGAGTGGACTAATCGCAATCTGTTTCCATCTGTACGGGGATAGAGCGATGCACCCGCGCGTGTGTTTTCTTCGGGTTTCCCCGGTTTCTTGCCCAGTTGTATAATAATAATAATAAACCCAACTCATCATTGCATTGGCTGAAAACATACTTTTAAAGAAATAAGCAAGTAAATAGAAGTGTGAGTGGTGTCAGGTGTCTTGGGTCAGGCAAGGGGGCTGGTGAGCATTGCGTATCTGGTGTATGGTGAGTTTCTGCTAAGTGGTGAATGTGTGCACGATCAATGTCAGCTGAATGTCAGGTCACTGGTGAGTATTTGGTGAGTGTCAGGTGGCCGGTGTCTGGTGACGGTAGTGTTGGTGGTCTGGGGTGAGGAGTAGTGGTGCAGCGGTTAGCTCACTGTGCTCATGAATCCAACGACCGTTGTTCTGCCGAAATGCGTGGAACGATATCTTAACTGCCCCTGGACCCCTCCTTTAACAAACCCGCACTGACCAGCAGGTTGAAGTACGGTAAAAAAAACCCCATAACTTACAGTGTGTGGGGAAGCCTTCCTATCCAGCAGTGGATTGACACAGGCTTGAACATTGATGATTGATTTATACGCAATTTTGAGACTGAGTGGTGGGGCCAAGTGGTTGGCACAAAGCAAGAAAAACCCGGAAACGAGAGTTCGATTCCCTGTCGCGGCTAAATCGGTGATGAACGACACCTGAACCGGTCCTGGACCCCCCTTAACGAACCCTATAATGACCAGCATGGTGAAGTATGGTCAAACAAGCCCTGTGGGTGGCAAAGTGTGAGGAAGCCTTCATATAGCAGAGGATTAACAAAGGATTGTAAGTTGTTATTAGTGTTTTATTAATATTTCCTTTACGTATGTACGTTGAACTTCTTTCACACCATACGTAGCCAACCGTGCTCAATCGTAGGTGCGAAGATGTGCATATATATATATAAAAAATGCATAATTGTATATCTACTTGTTCTTGTTGAGTGGGCAAAACAACATCTGGACTTGCCACCAGGTAACTTTTGATGGCACCACGGCCTAAACAGGGCACTGTGTACTAGTGGCGATTACATCCATGACCAGGTGTGTGTGTGTACGCATGCGGCAGTTTCGCGGTTAGTGCGCTGCGCTAGGAACCCGGAGACCCGAGTTCGATTCCCGCTCGCGCCCAAAACCAGTGATCATTATCTAAACTGGTCCTCCCCTAGGTCGTCTCAGCCTCAAATGAGTACCTTGTGCGGTGTGTAAACATCGTCACTGGGGAGACAAAGGAGGCAGGGTGCGGTGTTGACCACCGACCCACTCGTGTATCGTTCTGGCCTGCATCGGTACTCGCTAACAGCACTTGCCCCAAAAGTCTGTTCAGGCTATACAGGGGATCTTTGCCTTTAAACATCACCACTGGGGAGACAAAAAGTGGTCGGACGTGGTGCTGGCCACCCACCACCCCCTCGTGTGCCGTGCTAGCCTTCATAGGTGCTCGCTAACAGCACTTGCCCCACAAGTCTGTGAAGGCTATACGGGGGATCTATGTCTTTGTGTGTGTGCGCGTGTGCTCGTGTTGTTTTGATACTGCCTGCCGACACCTGCGGGTGTTTCTCCGTGTGACGTGCGCTCCGTTGCCAAGTGGTCCCCCCTCCTCTTTTGTGTCTTCTCGTCTCCATCCCTCGTGCACCCGCCCACGCCTCCAAACCTTACTTAACCCCCCCCCCACCACCGCCCGCACGCTCCCCCCAAACAAAGAATAAGCGGCCTCTCTGTCCTGCCATACGTGGATCACATTCCAGTCGCTATGGCGACGGTGCCCCGTTTCCGGGGAGAAGTGGTGCGCCAGTGGTGGATGTTGCCTAGCAACAGTTTGGGATGATGTGGGAGCAATTGCGGTGCTTCTTACGTAAAGCCGCCCGTCGGAGATGCGTTCATTTCTTCTTGGATTTCTTTTCGGTGGAATGTAAAACCCGTTATCAATCCACTGCTGGGTGAAGTCCACCTCACACTTTCTAGATTTGAAGCTTTCGTGACTGCAAGTATTCATATTCTTAGGTTTTTTCGGTAAAGTCACGTAGGTAAAAAATTCAAATTCATAAAAGTAATGTCCTGGCCCATCCCCCCCCCCCCCCCCCTCAACCAGTATATATACGGGGTAGTATCTCTTGGAATCTCTCATTTACTTGATACAGCAAGCGTGCTGTGACGGTTCCACCTGAAGACGGAAGCTTGAATTGCCTCCGAAACGTCGTGATTTTTATTTTATTTTTATTTCACTTTTATTAATTAAAATGTTTTACCTACGTGACTTTACCGAAAAAACCTAAGAATATCCACCTCACACCTTTAGATCATGTGGTTGTTGTTTTTTACTATAATTCACCGCGCTGGTGAGTGCAGGTTGGTGAAGGGGAGCGTTCGGGACCGGTCCAGCTGTCGCTCGCCGCTGTTGTTAGCCGTGGCCAGAAATCAAACTCGGGTCCGTCGGTTTCCATAGCGCAAGGCAGAGGTGGGACAAAGTCATTGTTATGCAAGTCCAAGTCGAGTCGCAAGTCATCAAATTCATGACTCGAGTCTGACTCGAGTCCAAGTCACATGACTCGAGTCCACATCTCATAGGTGGGACAAAGTCATTGTTATGCAAGTCCAAGTCGAGTCGCAAGTCATCAAATTCATGACTCGAGTCTGACTCGAGTCCAAGTCACATGACTCGAGTCCACATCTCATAGGTGGGACAAAGTCATTGTTATGCAAGTCCAAGTCGAGTCGCAAGTCATCAAATTCATGACTCGAGTCTGACTCGAGTCCAAGTCACATGACTCGAGTCCACACCTCTGGCGCAAGGCGCCAACTTGCTCCACTGACGTTTTTAGTTTAATTTCATTCATCTACTCCGCGTACAGATCACCACCACCAGCAGCAACCAACGAGCTGAACAGGAAACAGACGCGGCTAACAGAAACTAATAATTGGCAATCAACCGCTAAGTTGCGGTGCGGTGCAACGTCAAGTTTGTGTTTTTGTGAAGAGGGACATTCTGCAGAGCGGTTTCAATGAAAACCAATTTCTGCCGGCTGGCTTTTGTTTATTGAGCGGACACAGCAGTGAGCATCTGGTCCCAATGATCCGGTCGCCACACGGCACGAGTTTTATAATTCTCCTACTACTACCTGCACTGCAACCACGCTGGAAAATGTCCACTCAAAATTACTTTTCGGTAGTGTTTGTCGCGTGTGTATTTGCTTTAGTCAATCAGCGGATATGTGTGTGTGTGTGTACATTACGACTCATCAGGATCATCATCAGCCATGCTCAAATCCACTGCTGGATGAAGGCCTTCCCCCCCCCCCCCCCAAGCTGCCATCACTTCTCACGATTCTGTGATGTGACGGTCCACACAGCATCTGCACGTGACCGGATTTTAATGCTCCATCTTTTTGGTGGACGACCTCATCTCAGACACATTCCAGTCCTTGGCTATATAACAAAGACAAAGATACCCCGAATAGCCGTAATAGACCGTTGGGGCAAGTGTTGTTAGAGAACACCTATGAAGGCCGGCACAGTACACGAGGGGGTGGGTGGCCAGCACCACGCCCGACCGCCTTTGTCTCCCCAACGGCGAAGTTTTTAAACACCGCACCAGATACTCATTTGCGTCTGAATCGACCTAGGAAAGGCCTAGGACCGGTTCAGATGATCGTCACCGTTGTTGGTGGCCGTGAGTGGGAATTTAACTCGTTGGGTTCGTAGTGCAGCGCGCTAAGCGCTACACTACCGCTCCCCACCCTTGGCTATATATACACACAGTAAGTGTATATACATACACACACTCAGTATGTATATATATGCCGAGAGAGCAGGCATCTCTGATGCTTGCCACGGTGAGAGGGCTTCAGCAGAAAGTACGTGTCGTTTTGCTGATCCTCATCCATTGAAAGCGCGCAGGCCGCAGTGGTTTACTGTGCGGTCGACAGTGTGGGTTGAATGGCCACAATCGCACTGCCGTGGCTCGTCAATAACGCAACTCTACAATTAGGTTTGTTTTTTCGGTAAAGTCACGTAGATAAAAAAATAAAATAAAAAATTAATAAAAGTTATAACAGAAATAAAATAAAATATAAAATAAATATAAAATAAAATAATTTCTATTATTACGTGACTTTACCGAAAAAGAAAAAAAACCTAAGAGTATGAATCTTTGCAGTCACGAAAGCTTCAAATCTAGAAACGCATCTCTATGCATCTCTACGTGTCTCTATGTCTCTACGCGACTCGACGTGTCATCGCGACGTGTCTACGTGTCGCTGTGTATCTCGAAGTGTTTCTGTGGGTTTACTGTACTGCCCATAGTGTGGGTTGAATGGCCACGGTCGCACTGCCGTGTCTTGTATTTGGTGTATCTCTACGTGTGTCTCTACGTGACTTTACGTGACGTTATGTGCCTGTGTGTCGCTATGCATCTCGCCGTGTCTCTGTGGGTTCACGATATTGCACAGTGTGTGCGTTGCATCGCCACAGTCGCACTGTGGCTAGTCATTTATTTTTCACTGGGGAGACAACGGGTGTTTATACAAGCCGTGGTTATATATATAGATATCTAGACCATGCCGCACATCAATCATGACAACGTTCTCATGATGCATGCATTCAATCGTGCGTGAAAAAATTAGAGGGAAATATTTATTTATTTGCGGATATGCTAAAGAGTTTTTTTTCTCTTTAGGCCGACGGCAACGAAGAGGACGGGTCGAGTGAGACGTGCAGGAACGAGACACGGTAACGGAGGGGGGCGGGGCACAAACGAGACGTCGCAAACAAAAAAGTCAACATGATAAATAAAAAACCCGATTTGAATCTCGACTTGAATCGCATGGGAGGCGAATTATTACAGCTATAATAGATGGTCCTCAATGACAAGGCCGACTGGAACCAAGGTGGCATTGGCGGCGGCCGACAATTAGTGGCGCAACGAAGCGTCGATCCACCGATCAAAATAAAAAAAGACTCCACGCTCTTGTCAACAACACTGTCGTCTTAAATGAACAAAAATATATATAATCGGTGACATTTCGTGCAATGGCCTTTACTTCGTAGCACAGATTCGAACGCTCATTTGAAACGCACTGAAACGAATGTCAGCGAATATTTTCTTTCCTTCAAGTTGTATATACCTTGAATTTATAATCTGTTTACACGTCACCTGCACTGCCACGAGGGGTCTCGACATTCTCCACTGCCACTCGAGGCCACTGCATTCGCCACAAACGGCACATTCTTGCGTAGAAACGCAACCCAGAATTATCGCAATCGATATAATTGCATTATAGACCACTATGTCTGGACAATGTGCCTAATTAGGCTACGTACTTATGCTTCCCAGAAAACGCATTCACCGTTTGCTAATTTTCTAATCGCTGTTAAATGCGAATGGACATTCAATATTTGTCTATGTGCAGTGCTCCACTAAAAGGAAAAGAGGGGATGGGGGTGGAAAGGTTTGGGGAGAGAAACAACCCGCTGGTTAGGAAAATACATGTTGCGTGAAGAAGCAAATCGCCAACGATGTGCCAAGACCATCCATTATTCAGGCTTCTCAGGATTCATATCGAAATGTTCCAGACCCGAATAGCCCAACGATGGTGGCAACCTGTCTAGAATACGATACAATGTTAAACTATAACTTTCCTTACCAGGAAAGGCCCACTGAGCTATATAGATATTTTTTTCAGTAGCGACCAGGCTACAAATGATAGCCCAACGAAGTTGCTTATCACGTGCAAATGTATAAGCAGCAAAATACTCTAAATGCACGTTTATAAATGTGGAGGGAAAAATTGGACGACACGCAGAAAAAAAAATCCACGCGACCGCGGAGAGAACATGCAAACTCCACATATACACGCGTCAGGGTCGGCATCGAACCCACAACCTCCTGTATACCAGGCGAGGTAGTTGGCATCTCACTACCGAGGCACCCATTTCATTAAAGCAGTGGGAGAAAAGACCCAAAGGGGCGGGGCGGCCCCAGATTGTCCACCTTGGTGCTGTTTGATGGCGTGTTCGCGATGACCGCACGGGCCTGTGCCCGGTTTGGGAAACGCCACGGCATGCGGCGGCGGCATGCCACACCGGCACTTCTTAGAACACCAAGCGTGTGCCAATCGGCACTATTCAGAAGGGTTCCTACACCACGACGTTTCCAAAGAGGGGAAAACGACAGTGAACGTCAGCTGCAGGGTGAACAGGTTCCATGCCAGGACGTCCACATTTCCATTTTAATGTTACATTTTTTGAATACTATTTTATTTACCAGGAATAGCTGATAGAACTATTGGCTCTTTATCAGAGGCGACCTGGCAACACACGATGGCTTATCGAAGTGGCTTATGTCATGTGGCAATTTAAAGTAGCAGCCAAATATGTAGGAGCTAAAAATAAATGTATGTCCCTGTGGCGTTCTTGTTCTGCTGTAATGTGCACCGATGCCTACTTTATTGAAGGCGATATCGGCACATTACATACAAATTTATTGAGTAAAATAATCAAATTAAGATATAATCAAAACGCATGCTTCTAAATGTGAAGGGTGAAACCAGAGGAGCCTGGAGAAAAACCCAAATGACCACAGGGAGAGAGAACTCGTGAACTCCAAATATACAACCAGGCATCGTCACGACCGGGATCGAACCCACGACCTCCTGCATACCAGGCGAGGGAGATAATATATGCAAATGAGTATCATGCGCAGGTGCGAGGTGGATTATTACATCGCAGCATGAGCGGTGGCGGCTTGGCGAGGCCTTCGTCCAGCAGTGGATTGAACATGGCCGATGATGATGTGTACTGCGCTTTTCTTAAAAGCGCAGTACACATACGTTTGCCGACGTCCGGGCTCCTAGCATATTAAGCCAGGGCAGAGAATAACATTGATCGCCGAGCGATTCTATTGACCTTGCTGAACCTGGCTAAAATACGTGGGGGGGGGGGGGGGGAGAGGGTGTTAAACCTCCCTATTCTCTATCGAAGAGCACGAGGAGATCTTTGAATGCGCGGTAATTTCCTTCACAAGCAGAGATAAACGGAAGCCCCCGATGCACGGCGATCGTCACGAGGGCACAGAGCAAGCGTTGAGTGGCTACGCTGGGAAAGCAAATTTAGCAAAACATAATAAACGTTGCCTCTTCAGTGGCCATACGTGTGCTGATTAATTAGAAGACTTAATCAGATCAGCCGCAATGAAATGCTTTGCTCTTTTTTCGGGTATCTTAGTATAATTTAAAGACCTTGAACCAGACGGAAGGGATCATTAAGATTCATTATACTTCTACAGCTGTGGTTGAAGTCAATCAGTGTTCCCTATGTAGACAGGCTTTATATCTACACGTAAAAACACAGACCCCCGTATAGCCTGAACAGACTGTTGGGGCAGGTGCTGTTTGTGAGCACCTATGAAGGCCGGAATAGCACACGAGGGGGTGGGTGGCCAGCACCACATTCGGCTGCCTTTGTAAGCCCAGTGGCGATGTTTATACACCGCACGAGGTACTCATTTGAGGCCGAGTCGATCTAGGGGATGCCCAGGACCGGTTCAGATAATCGTCACTGGTGTTGGCCGGGAGCGGGAATTGAACTCAGGACGCTGGGTTCGTAGGGCAGCGCGCTCACTGCTACACTACCCAACAAACTGATATATATACATATTATCACTTTTCAATAAATCTAACAAATACATATAGCCACATTTTTTTTTACTGAAAATGCTTCGTCTCGTAATAAACTAACTGAACAATTTTTTTTATTTTACCAGGTAAGGCCAACTGAGCTATGAGGCTATTTTTCAGAAGCGACCTCGCCACAAATGGTATCCGTAACGAAATGGCTTATCACGTGGAAATCTATAGCAGCAGCAATGACTGGTTACCACCAACTATATACATCATAAACAATCTATCGGCTTTCTATATATATAGATCTACAGTATATAGACGCTATTATAGATAGACCTATGTTGACTATTTGGACAACTGGTCTATACAGATATATATAGAGAGCATTACCACCCTCCATGTGAAATCTATAGAACAATGCCTGTTGACCAAATCACCTGCAATGCACGCGATCCCATGAGACCTCGAAATCCAAGCATGGGCTGAGCCTGTGTAGCGCTTGGATGGGCAACCACCATGCATAATAGGTGTTATAGGCTCTGGGGCTAAGGGGTGGGCAGCAAAATCCACTCACCAGCGTGGTGAAGTACGGTCAATAATTATCCTCGAGGTTGGGAGTTTGTGCCTCTATACTCTTCCATACAAAACTAAAAACTATTTTGATTTTACCAGGTAAGGCCCACTCAGCTATGTAGCTCTTTTTTACTTAAAACTTTCGTGACTGCAGGAATTCATATTATTGATTCTTTCGGTAAAGTCACGTAGAGAGAAAATAAAAACAAAATTTGTATTAAAAATAAAAGCAAAAAACCCACGACGTTTCGATCGCAACACAAGCGGTCTTCATCAGGCGGAGAGAAAAGAGGGGGGGGCAAACCTCCAAATGCAACTGCTTATGAGGGTTTCCAAAGTGAGTGGGCGGGGGACGAGAGCTGGGAGGAGGAGGGCTGCGCGGCGTCAACAGCACGGGCAGGGCAGTCAATCAGCTAGTGCCAATGTAGGAGTAGACAATGAGTGGAGGAAGGGGAGAGAGATAGGGGGAGAGAGGGGGGGGGGTAGAGATGAGGGGAGAGAGGTTTGTAGAGATAGGGGGGGGGCATTGCACCTCGCTACACACATCCACACTGCTGACGGTAGAGGTTGACAAGAAAACACACGCAGCTCTCTTCCTCGCAACTCTCGTCAACTGCCCACTCACTTTGGAAACCCTCATAAGCAGTTGCATTTGGAGGCTTGCCCCCCTCTTTTCTCTCCGCCTGATGAAGACCGCTTGTGTTGCGATCGAAACGTCGTGGGTTTTTTGCTTTTATTATTTTTTTATTTACTTATATTTTTTTATTTAAATTTTATTTATTTTTATTTTCTATCTACGTGACTTTACCGAAAGAACCAAGAATGCGTAGCTCTATTTCAGAAGCGACCTGGCCAAAAATGATAGCCCAATGAAGTGGCTCGTCACGTGGAAATGTATAAGCAGCCAAATCCTCTGAACTCACGTTTATAAATGTGGAGGGAAAAACCGGACGACCAGGAGAAAAAAGTCCACGAGACCACGGATGGAAAACATGCAAATTTCAAATATACAACAGGTATCAGGGTCAGCATCGAATGCACGACCTCCTGCATACCAGGCGAGGTAGTTAACATCTCGACAACGAGGCACCCCTACACATGTACATGCACATGTTTAAATGTATAACTATATGTAGTCCTATTATTACCATCATACTTATTTACCGAGGACAGGCTCACGGAGTCTCAAGGCTCTTTTTCAGGAGGGTCCTGTCGAGTTTTCACACTAGCGGGCGATCTTGCTGGTGTGTGTAATCACAATTGAGTAAATTTGGGGGTTATTTTTCAACACTGGGATGTTTGGCCCAATAGCAGTCACACTGTACGGTTTTTTTGTTTAGATATTGGAGGATATTGGAGAACCCGGAGTGGAAACCAATGCAAAGGAGGGGGAAAACGTACAACCCCCACGCAGAGAGGTGCCCGGGTGAGGAATCGAACCAAGGCCCTTGTTTCTGCTCGGTATGAATTTTACCACTGAGGCATCCTGGGCTCTGAGTGAACGAGACATGGGGCGTGGCAAATAAAATTATTTCCACAACATTGCCTGCGCAGAATAACAATCGCAATGCAAAACTGTAGCAAATCAATCGCAGTGACGATAATGTTGGCAAACATGTTGAATTTCCCCAAGACCAATTACTAGGAGAATACATCCTTTCACTAAAGGAACACAATTAAACTATTTTCATCATTCCTCCTGCCGCTGATTTCCACCATTTGACAAAATGACTGTCATCAGCAAATCTGGGATTTATATTTTAATACATTTCTACTTGTTCATGCCTTCGGGAAGACGTCTTTATACGTTGCCGTGAATAACTTGAGCGAGAGTTTGTCTTTATCTCTCAATTCGCTTCTAATATGCAATTTGTTACTTTGATCAAGTCGGCACGTTTTTAGAAAGTTTTTTTTAATCTAAATATGTATTCGATTAGGATCTTAGTTTGTGAGAGCCTGTACGGCCGAATCGATCTCCAATGAGTCAAATGCCTTTTCATAGTCTGCAGAGGCCTAGACGTAATGGCATTTGGTATTGATTGAATTTCCTTATTAAAAAAAGGGCTGCAATATTTGGGTTCAAAATAAATACGAGAAAAACTAAAGTCACGTTCAACAAGAATCTGTTGGAGGAAAACAACAGGAATATAAATCAGTGTGTGTGTGTTTGTACATACAGCCGTTATTACAGGCAGGCTGGGATCAATATGATGAAAAATGAAGGCAGATGACAGCGGTTTAAGAGTGCTTTTTGAAAACGAAATTTAGCAATGAAAAGCAACAAAACCAATGGAGCTGAATACATATTTACGCATTTTCAATCCGTGCATGTTACCTATGATGTAATTTTTTTTTTTTTGAACTGACAATTGAAAAAGAAGTTACAAAGAAAGACAAAGAGACCAAGCCATGGAACAGAGAACAAACACAAACTAGAGAGATTCAATTGAGCATTCCGAAAATTCAGTGGGCTTCGGCATCACAAGCCGAGAGACGGAATGACCGCCGGTGGCCACAACCGACAACAGAGTGGCAACCAAAGGAGGACACGCAACTGAGAGTACGTCAGTCGCGGAGATGGAGCGATGGAATCAGCCCGTGTGAGGTGCTAGATGAATTGTTGCATCGCGAGAGAAGTGAGAGTTGGCGACGGCTTGGGGAAACTGCCATCCAGCAGCAGACGTGTCAATGCTGCTGCTGTTGATGATTATGAAGGGCACCATAAATTGGCCGCCATGGTGGCAAGATGTTAACTTCCTCGCCCGGTATACACGAAGTTGTGAGTTCGAACCTGACCCTGACCCTGACGCCTGTATATTTGGAGTTTGCGTGTCTCTCTCCCCGTGGTCGCGTGGATTTTTCTCCGGGTCCTCGAGTTTTTCCCTCCGCATTAGAATCAACATCACGCGTTTCGAGTGTTTGGCTGTTGTAGATTTCCCACGTGACAAGCAACTTCGTTGAGCTATCATTTTTGGCCAGGTCGCTTCTGAAAAAGAGCCATATAATAAAACTTACATTTTATATAGTGTCATTCATGCTAATAGAATGCCACAATGCTGTACCATGATTATACATGAGGACCAAATCCGATATACAGCCTCTACCAAGCAAATCAAAACCCGATTACCAAGCAAAAAAAAATCAACAAACTAAGAAATGGCACCAAAACTAAAATCATATATGGCTCAGTGGGCCTTACCTGGTATAATAAAAAACGGCTGCGTTTAAATTCATAGTTTGTTCATGGCATCCCTTCATATATGGCTTGTGAGGGGCATGCTGTTGTGTAACAGGATTGCTGCAGACTTTGCAGGCAAGCCGTGATTATATTGCTCCAACCTTGCCGAACACGAAGCTGATGTCACACGGAATACAAGCTGTCAAATTCCCCATCTCCCCCTCCCACTTGGTGATGTAAACACAAAGAACCCTCCCCCCCATAGCCTAAACAAACTGTTGGGGCAAGTGTTGTTAGAGCACCTATGAAGGCCGAAGTGGCACACACGAGGGTGGGTGGCCAACACTTCGCCCGGCCCCCTTTGTACCTCTAGTAACAATGTT
Organism: Lampetra fluviatilis; assembly: GCF_964198595.1. NCBI lineage: Eukaryota > Metazoa > Chordata > Hyperoartia > Petromyzontiformes > Petromyzontidae > Lampetra > Lampetra fluviatilis. Next base: position 4,772,219 of record NC_136298.1, read on the forward strand.
TACACACTGTACCAGGTACTCATTTTAGGCTGGGTCGACCTAGGGGAGGCCCAGTACCGGTTCAGGTAATCGTCACTGGTGTTAGCACGGGTTCATAGCGCAGCGCGCTAACCACGAAACTACCGCTCCCCGCAGGCATGCAAAGTGCTGTTAGCGAGCACCTCTTAAAACTGGCATTGCACACTCGGGAGCTTTCCCTGATAAACAAAGGCCATTATTATTGTACTAAATTTTTATTTGATATATTGTACAAAACAAATCCTAACTTATGAACATCATTCGTCTGTGTAATCCATTATGGCTGGCTTTTACATTTGTCAGGTCGTTTTAGAGGTGCCTGAAACTACGATCATTCTTATTGTTGTTACTCTTAGCTTTTCTCGGCAATTGTGAACCTTCACGGTGAATGCTCGCGTACCTCAGCGGTGAAAAGCACAGCAAGAAAAAAATAGATTCTGCGTTCAGCAAGCACACGACTGTGTGCAGGGGATCACGTGGGAAGCCTGGAACGTAAACACCATCACCTAAATCAAATTCATGCCACGGCCCATCCGTGGACAAAATCAACACCTCGTTAACAAATATAAAAAAAATCCCCGTGTAACCTACACAGGCTGTTGTTGCAAGTGCTATTAGTGGGCACCTACAAAGGTCGACACGGCGCACGAGGGGGTGGTGTGGCCGTCACAACGTTTGGCCGCCTTTGTCTCCCCAACGCTGATGGGTACCCACAGCACCGGCTACTCATTTACAGCCGAGTCGACCGAGAGGAGGTCCAGGACCGTTTAGAATGTCACTCGCCACTGATGTCAGCCACGAGTGGGAATCGAACCCAGGGGTCGTCGGATTCGTAGCCCATTACTACGCTAACCACTACGTCACCGGCTCCCCCACCCAACATACGCACATGATGATGTACACGCACACACATAGAAGCACGCGTGGGCGCGCGCACACACACACACAACACACAGCGGGTGGACTGGGAGGAGTCCTGCACAGCCCATTTACAAATAATCAGCCTTCTCCCAGCTCTCGCTTGCAGCTGAGAGCAGCCGCACCGCACACCTGCCGATGCACAGACAGCGTGCGCAGGAGCTGCAGACTCAAGCCAAGCTTCACAGTCATCGCACGCTGGCACAGAGGCTGGCACAGAGGCTGGCACAGTAATTGCTATTTTATCTTGAGGCCGCATGCCAATCAGATCTGTGCGTGTTTCAAATCATAAACTCGAGAAAATGATCAACGATGTTTGAATTGAAACAACGTACAGCCCCTCTGTCAAGCCATCACTTGGTGAAGGTCATGTTGGTGATCGAGGGCTGTTGGGCTACGCTTCACCGTGCTGGTCAGCGCGGTGGAGGCGAGAAGTAGTGGTGGCCCAGGATCTGTTTGGGAACCACTCGCCGCTGACAACAGCTGTGGCTGGGAATTGAACTCAGTTCGCCGTGCTGATCGTGCCATGCGTCAATCACAGCGCCACCGCACAGCATAATAATAATAACTGACATTGAGCTGTCCATCTGAGAACCAACAGGTCACTATTTATGCAAATTCGAAACGAATTCGCCTTGAGGAAAATGGAACAAAAGACAAAATGTAAAGGACAGATATAATACAAAATTAGAACGCCAAATCTTGACATTTCATTGAATCTATGAGAGAGGGGTGGTGTGCAGTGAGTAAAAAACACGCCTCAAATATTAACTGGCGGTGGCCTTGGTGCAGTGGCTCACGCACAGTGCCAGGAACCTGGCGTCTCGAGTTCGATTCCCGGCCAAGGCTACTGTCGGTGACCGGTGATTGCTGAACCGGTCCTGTGGGCAACAGAGGGCAGTGCAGCAAAATCCACTTATTGTACTGTACAATGCTATCACGTCTATGCTCCCCATCTTCACCGACCTGCACGTGACCAACGTGGTGAAGTATGTTCAAACAACCCCCCAATGAATGACATGGCACGGGGATGGCCTTCGTTCACTCTATGCATTTATCTATGCATTTATTTATTCATAACATTTACTACAATCGAAGTGTGAATGTCATTAGGTGATTGCGGGGCTGTTTACTGAGCGCTGTAGTGCAATGGAAAAAAAAACTGGACCCACCTTCCATGTGGACCGGATCCATGATTTACAGGTATGATGTGGTCCCTTCTGGCCACTCTCAACTTACAAGCTCAGGGCTGTACCTGCCAAATAAATATGACCATGAAGTCCATAAGCTCGGATGAACACTAAAGCCGATGCGTCACACCAAAATATTAGGCGCCCTTGAAATAGCAAGTGCAGCCTGCGATTCCGTTAAATGTATCCTTGTTATCATTCTTTTTTCTTTAAACAGACAGATTTTGAATCACATGGATAGCAAAGCAAAAGGGGAAAAGGTAAGGGTGCAGCCCTGCGGAGTGCTCGCTCACGCCCATGCTGGCGGAAGGGTCTGCACCTAAGAGGGAGCTCTGGAGAGAGCCCCTCCTACGGAGGGTATTTAGGCCGACGACTCTTCCACACGCGAGCACGACGTCCTTGGAAGAGCTGCGAGTACCCACACGCGACTAACTGTGGTGTACCTTATTATCATGCCAGTGAGTCGCAGGTGGCGGAGGGGGTGAGGGGGGGGGGATTAAAAAAAAAACTTCCCCAATGTTTCAAATGCCGTGCCAGGAGATCAAACTGGCGACCCCTGGATTGCAATTCCGGTCGTCTCTAGCAATTACACCGCGGCAGCGTGCAAAGGATAAGTCAACATGGCACCATAAGACGTGACATCTGTTCCTCCACAAAGAGCACGGAAGATACACTAGCTACTGCGTAATTTCCATGCAAAGACATGGACTTGGTGTTACCAGACATAACAACAGAAACATAAATGAATGGATAAAATGGAAAGCCGAAATGCGAGCACATGTTGCCCATCAACGACAGGCTAAAATATAACTGGATGGGGACATGCGGATTGATGGACAGCAGAATATAGATGGGACAATGAAATTCACCTTCTGGAAAACGCAAGAAGGCAAAAGATACACGGGAGGAATGAGATACCAAAATGTGCCGTCAAGTCGTTACATCTCAGAACCATGAGTGATGGCGACAGCTTGGGAAGGCCTTCATGCAACAGTGGATTGATCATGGCTGATTCAGGCCAATTATTCACCCAGTAGCGTTGACGGCGTTATTACTGCAGCAGTGCGTTCGGCAAAACTGATTAATGATATTATGATTTCATTTTCATGTTCGATCCACTGCCGGATGAAGGCCTCCGCTAGCCATCGCCGTCTCTCACTCTTGCGATGCAACACTCCATCTCGCTCGGGCGCACGAGCCGAGCCGATCGCTCCATCTCCGCGTCGGATGGTGTATATCTCGGGCGCGTTCCCACTGTTTTACGAGAGAAGGGGCCTTTTTTTATTAGCTCATAAGCAGCTTCGTGGATTACCATGATTATAATAGTGATTAATATTAATACAAAACATGAATAAAATATTAACAGCAATATTCGTGTAACATTATTAATAGAGTAATGTATGCGAAAGTGACATGAGCACTACTACAACAAAGAGTCGCGCTCTCCTCTCATCAGCCTATCTATGGTTAATTTGCAATTCCTAGTTTTCAATTATGCTTGTTTGTTCAATAAACAAAAAAAATTAAATGACAGCTTATATAATTAATTATTTACAAATCCTGTAATCGTAAAAAGCGTATGATTAATATTAAATCCAAAATAGATTATGGATAAGAACTAGACGTGTCTGTCATTATACCTTCGCTAACGCAATTCAAGTGAATATATCTATTTTATATATAGAAAATGAGGAGCGGTAGTGCAGTGGTTAGTGCGCTGTGCTACGGACACGGCGATGCAAGTTCGATAACCGCTCATGGCCACCAACACCAGTGATGATAATCTGAACTGGTCTTGGGTCTCCCTTAGGTCGACTTAGCCTCAAATGAGCACCCACTGCAATGTTTAAAACATCGCTACTGGGGAGAAAAAGGGTGGCCGGGCACCAACTCATGTGCCGTGCTGACCTTCATAGGTACTCGCTAAACAGCACTTGCCCCAACAGTCTGTGTAAAGCTCTACGGGGGATCTTTGTCTTTGTGTGTGTGTATGTGTACATACAGACACATACATTGAGCCGTGGAGTGGTTACCAAATTGCACTATGGTCCCAGGGACATTAGTTTGATTCCCAGCCACGGCTAACATCAGCGGTGGGAGATGTCCGAACCGCCCGCTATCATCAACGCACTGCTCAGTGCGGTGAATTAGAGTAAAACCGCCCCCCCCCCACGACCTGCAACGGCTTGGAGAAACGCTCATCTCTGGCAGCGGATTTGACGAAAGCGGCTGTGCCTGCACATCCACGAGACGTAATAAAGCTTTCCCATTAAAATATAACTATTCAGGAAACGGGGCCGGGGCTCCCCACACACCGGAGCACAGGGCTTAGGAGCTATTCCTGTTAAAAAGTGTTTAATTAAGAGGCTGCCGTTGGCGGCTGAAGAGTATAAATCATTTTATGCTTGGGGAAAGCTCCGGAGGATATCCCGTCCCCGGTGCGGTGCGGTTATCGGAGTCGGCCATCAGCTCAGGCGCGGGGATTTCCGAAGCATAAACGGAGCGAGAAGACTCGCAACTTCCTGACCTCGGCCGCCCCCCTGACCTCTCCGTCTCCCGGTCCCCCCCATCAGTGCCTCCGTCGCCGCTCTGACTGGGCACAACGCGACGTTCCCGCGGGAGCGACCGGTTCGGCGGAGTGAGCGGCGGCAATTAAATCGGTGCCGTGAGCAATGCAATCATGCAGCGATGTCTTTCTTTTTTGGGGGGGGGGTGGGGGCAAGAGAAGGATGACCCCTCTCTCCCGGTTCGCCGCGGTCTTGGAATGGGAGAAAGTTGCACCGCTCTCCCCCCACCTTGACCACCGTAAATTTCATGTCTCCCGGATACGTGTCGTCGTGCATACTAAAACCTTTTCCACCGCAGTGTCCAAAACCGGCTGTGTCAAGGACTGCGATGCCATTGCTGCAATGCTCGTGCCTCGCCGTCCAAACGCCGTCAACGAGTGCGATAGACTGGCGAACGTGCTTGCACGGTCACTAATTGGGAAGGTTTTTTTTTGGTAAGCGATTTCTTTTTTAAACTGTTTACTCAAGATCCAAAGGTGCAGACGGAGTAACGGAGAAAGGGCGAGATGGCATGTAACAGGCGCACGGTTGACATAACGAGTTACTACAGCTTCTTGGTTCTTACGTTAAAGTCACGTAGAATGTAAATAATAAAATAATATAAAAACATAATAAAATAATTCTCACGACGTTTCGGCCACAACGCAAGCAGCCTTCCTCAGGTGGAGAACAGGTCTGTCGAGGAGACAAAGACTTCAGACTCTGTTTCCTCGACAGACCTGTTCTCCACCTGAAGACGGCTACTTGCGTTGTGGCCGGAACGTCGTGAGAATAATTGTATTATGTTTTATTATTATTATTTTATTATTTCCATTCTACGTGACTTTACCGAAAGAACCAAGAAGATGAATCCCTGCAGTCACGAAAGCTTTAAATCGAGAGTTACTACACCCTCGCGAAAATAGTTAACGGGCGAGAGCCCTCAGGCTCGCCGTCCTGCCATGGCCGGGGAAATAATCGGGAGCAGAGGGTTTCAAGGGGGAGGGGAGGAAATAGGGAAGGGGGCAAGGAACTGATATTTTTTAAGTAGCTGAGGGATACAACACAGGCCTCGTCGTGAGGAGAACTGGTCAAACGTTACTCATTGAAGGCCGAGTTGACCTAAGGGAGGCCAAGGGCCGGGTGGGGCGCCACGGTGGCAAGATGTTAACCACCTCGCCTGGTATACAGGAGGACGTGGGTTCTATCCCGACCCTGACACCTGCTGTATATTTGTAGTTTGCACGTCTCTCTCCCCGTGGTCGTGTGGATTTTTCTCCGGGTCCTCCGGGTTTTCCCCTCCACATTTAGAATCATCATCACGCGTTTAGAGTGTTTGGCTGATATAAATTTCCACACGGTAAGCCACTTCGGTGAGCTATCATTCGTGGCCAGGTCACGTCTGAAAGAGAGCTGTATAGCTCAGTAGGCCTTGCCAGGTAAAATACAAAGTAGTTCAGTTTCGTAACTGGCGAGAGGTGAGAAAAAGAATGAACTATGGAGTGGAGGCCGAGAGAAGGGAACAGAAGCAGAGGAAGATGGCAGAAGAGAGGGCGGCAGCAGCAGCGGCGGGAACAGCAGCAGCGGCAGCAACGAAATCAAATAGTTCCAAGGCCACGACCTGATGGGAGCAACTCCTGAAATAAAGGGATGGAGGTAATGGGAGAGGCTTTTGCTCAGGAGTGAGAATTTGCAGGCTGACAATAACAACGATGCATGACTTGGCTTTATTATTATTATATTTTATTTGACGAGAGCCAGGTAAAATGTAAGGAATCTTAATAAGGGAGGTGGGTACAGAAATTCTGTGGACCAAAGCCCGAACTCTCGGGTCCTGGGAAGGGGAGGAGATTGGGCTCACCGCCCCACTCACGCGGGGGCTTGCGAGCCAGAGCGTCGGTGAGTATACGGGGGAGGGAAGGCAAGGGAAGAGGACCAAGATAAAGGGAAAGAGGGGTGAACGCTGCTTCTTAAATCACAGCACTGGCTTCCAGCTTAAATTCAGGATTTATAAAAAAAAACTATTAGAAAGCCCTTAATATTTACAGAATTTGTAGACGCCTTTTCCTCCGAGCCGCCTCTAAAGATGACCACATTCCGAATTCTCGGTAACTCAAGGCGAGACCGGCCTTGAGTTGACATGCTGCCTGCTGCGGGAACTGTAATCCAAATCATATCAGGAATGCTGCTGGCGCAATGAAACCATTTAAATTAAATTTCTAAAAACAGATCTGTGCTGGATGTATTGGCCAATGTCTTTTCGAGTTGAAATTGTCAAACACCCTGGGATGCTCCCCACGAAGAGCGCTGCATGAAAGCCAATTGCATTTTACATTGCATAAAGGTGCATATTATGCAACATGAAAAAATATTTACCAACAAATAACTATACGAAACATTTTTTTCCCCCCAGGAAGGATCACCGAGCTATACAGCTCTTTTATCAGAAGCGACCAGGCACAAGTGATAGCTCAACGAAGTGGCTTATCACGTGTACATTTATAGCAGTCAAATACTCTAGCAACACTTACAATTAAATACACTTACAATAAAAAATACTCAAATTCAAAGTGGTTTCCTGCTCAAATGTAGGTGGGGCGGGACTTATCTCCTGCTTAAAGCCCCGTGGCCAGTGGTGGAAATTCCAGAGTTCTATTCATAGCACCACCACAGGAGGATTTCTCCACAAATCTGGCTGTCGCCTGATGCAGCTAGTTGTAATCACTGGCGAAACTTCGTACTCCGATTATAAATGTTGTGGATTTGCTCTCCAACACAACGGTGTGCTGTGCTAGTGACAAATTGGCATGTTCTGTTTACGTGACAACCCTTACTAGTTGGCTGTGTCAGGTGGTGCCAGGTTTAACGACACATTTATATTTACGCGATCTAACCCAAAAAAAACTACGTGTTAAACTGACAACCACTCTCTTTACTTCACCACAAAAGCCAACACTGAGACCTGAGACCCACCGTCAAGAAATGATCAATTGCAGTTGCTGCAACCAGGTTTCCACGAGATCTGCAGCGGGTCCAGCTGTAGGCCTTACATAAACATAATCGGACCCCCCCCCCTCCGGCTTGCCCTCCACTCCCCCCCCACAACCTCCGCCATACAAGGCGAGGACTTCCCACCCGTAACACATCCCCCCCCCTCTTTGCTTTTACGATCTCCGACACAGCCATCACCCCCCCCCTCCCCCTCCGTTCTGAAAAAAAATCCCGAATTTTCTCCCGGCGCGCGATTTTTCTATGTAAACGAGACAATAGTTTTGCTTTCCCCATCCCCCGGATTGCCCCCCCTCCCCCCCCCCCAATATCCATCAGGACGCGTCAGGGACATGTCCCTGACGCATATTCGCGTGCAGTTGTTTATTGTCACCCAGCGTTCTGCAGCGGCCCTTTGTTTCATGCGTGCAGCAAAAAATCTAACGAAAATAATAATAAGCGGCCGCGATCAACCCACTGCTGGATGCAGCCGTCAAGCCGTCTCAAAAGAAACCTGCGATGTAAAGACCCACTCCCAAGCGACTGCCCACCAGCTGATGGCGTCGCTCCATCTGGCCAGTAGTCAACGTCGTCACGGGCAAATTTCATTCCCTGGCTGCGATCACATCGTCCATCGCCCCCTTTCTCGTCGCGACGTGCCCAGCCCGACGAGCCCCCATACTTTTCTCACGTTCTCTAATCCACGTGGCTTCTCTTTCCATCTCTCGCTGTAACGGCGAGCGCGCATATCTCTCGATGCTCGTGTTTTTTTCTCTCTTCGGGCCTTTGTTGAAATTTGTTGCCGTTAATAGCCGTGTTTAGAAAACCACATGCCACACGTGAAGAAGACTCAACACTTATACGAGGGCCAATAATCTCCAGACAAAAACCTGCACAAAGCCCCATCACTCAAACGTTAACAGCTTGATTACTCAGGAGAGCAACGAGACAAGTGAGCAGCTGTGGGACTCGGGGGATAAAGGAAGCATACACAATATGAGTTCACTGCCTGAGATGTTGTCATGGCTTTAGGTCTGCTGTATCCTAAATCCAGGTCTGAATGAGGGGACTTTCCGTCTCCAAGCCACCGACATTTCCGCGGAATCCATACTCATCAGAGCCATCGATCGCCGTCTGCCACCCGCCACCCGCCCACCCGCGCAGCGTTGCTCCGGGCGAAAGCGGCCGCAAACATTTGATGGGCGCTGTAACGGTGGACACTAAACAAATAAATTGCATCGGGCACGGTGGCATGTAATTTCATATTTTCTTGTTTTTCATGCGCGTGCCTGTGCGTGTGTCCCAAAAAAAACGGCTCTGCAGCTCCAAATCAGCCGGTGACGTACAATAAAGTTACATTGCGTCCAGGCGGGGGGCGGAATTCAGAGGCGTATTCCAGCGAGAACAGTAAGCCAGGAATTATGACCAAGCCCCTCGCTCGGTGGAGACGCACGCACTGTCCCACGCGCTCATTGGCATGCACGGGGCTTAGGACCGACGAACGCCGCTCCACACACAACCGCACCGGCCGACAGGCCTGCGGGAGCGCATCGGCGTGCGTGTGAAGGCGATCAGCGGTGCGGGACCTGCGACTAGCCTGCAGATGAAAACCTCCGCACAGCCAGCGGCACTGCCGATGCGATTTTTGATTCGAGTTCCAGAGGCACGCAGCGTGGCAACTCGAGAATAATAATGTTCAAATCATCTCAATTACAACCGTTACGGAATCACAATCTCGAAATTGAATTGTACGTGCGTACGTATGTTGAACTTCTTTCGCAACGTACGTAGCCAACCGTGTTAATCGGAGGGGCTTCGTTAAGTGTTCAAGGGCCTGCCTTCTCGACACAGCGCTAGAGAGGGGGGGGGGGTATTGTGTCCCAATCGTCCACGCCGTCCGGAACCCTCGCGAGAGGTGGAAGAACCCCCCCACCCCTCCCATTCCGTGCAACTCATTTATACTGCTGGCTGGGACAGAGGTGGGGGGGGGGAGTGGAAATTCAGACACTTTGCACCCCATTGTTTTTAACTTTCTGCGCCAGGAGACGGAGTCAAGCCGGCGACCTCTGGATTGCGAGTGCAGTGTGCCGACCGTTACACCGCACTGCTGTGGCAGCATCCGCATGTTTAGTGCGTGCGTGCATGAATGCGTGTGCTCAAGAGTTACGTCGTAATTTGTGCTCGTGCCTCCCAAAGCAGCATACGAAAGGGAAAGTGCGCAGCTACTAGTCGTATCCCCAAGCTCGATGATAATAAAAATATCATGATGCAGTCCGTTTCAACAGTGATCACGTGCACAGTGGGCTGAGCGTAACTGCTGAGATCCAGCTTCACTGGTCGACACTAATAGAAACACAAATTGAATAATATTAATAATGACCCTTCCTTTGCACAAACAACATCTCAATTCAGTCTCAAGACTGTGCATTCGTAAAGGTCATAATTGACATGATTTGAAAATTATTCTCCAGTAATTTCAGGGAACGGATATCATCATAGCGTGCTAGTGAGGTTTAGCCTCTTACGAGAGGACGCGGTGATTATCCAAACAGGCTTCAATTCAAGTCTCAGAGACTTGGATTTCAGAAGGTCACACAGTTTGAGACAGATCTGCCAATTCATTACTGGGTAATTTTAAACAATTGAAATAATGTAAGCATGCTATTGGGTTTCCACACTGATTGGTGTGGTGAAGTATGATCAAATAACCCCCATGGACTAGGTGTGGGGAAACCTTCATCCGTCGGTGCAGTGAGAATGGCTGGAATTGCTATTTTATTGGCTTTTACACGCTCAGCTATTGCAGTTGAGCAGGTATTGTAGTTCAGCAGGGACAATACATAGAGCCTGCAATTTTATTTGCAGGCGGCATGTGTGCTGGATGGAGGGCGGTTAGGTTACAGAGAAAACCATTGGAGTGGCAATCAGAGGTCGCCAACTCAGGGCCAAGGCCTAGAAAGTAAATAACAAAATAAATATTGAATCCCTTTATTTACCCAGGAAAGCCTCGCCAGAGTGTTTCAACCCAGACCATGCCGATGAGACTGTAGGGGGCAGACCCCCGGAGGTCAACTGTCAAAATTCGCAAACCGGCTACGGGATTTTCTCCTGGCGGTTGTGTCGAGGTGTGATGTGGTGGGAGCCAGTGGTCGGCCGAGAAGGCCTGCGTTTGGGCACTTGGGAATATAAAAAAAAAAACCCTGGGATTTTACTAAAACGAGTGTGAAAGAGCGTAATATTTGAGCATTGCACTGGAGATTCTTTGACGCCCTCCACGCGGCAGATGGTGGGGCCCTCTAGCAGTGGAGGCCTTCCAAAAAAAACGGGCATCCGTAGAGAAAACGGAGCCATCGCGTGCGTGCAAAGGGGCCCAAGTGTTTAAGTACGCTGCACTAATAGGCGCTAAAAGCAATTCGTGGGCAACGCGTATTCAGAAAAAAATTGGTCCACTTACAACAGACACGGTGGAAAATGGAACACTCTTAAAAGGGGCTACGTCAACTTCCGTGTATCGCTTGTCATTTCCTATCCCAACATCACAAACAGAGCGGGATCGTCTTTGGAAGAAACCCCTGCTTAAAGCTTTGAGATTTTACGCTAACATTTTCAGAGTTAACATTTTTGTCCGCAAGTAGAGCTAGAACAGTTTGTCAAATAAGCCGATTAAACGACGAAAAATTGCAATGGACTGCTTTTGTGTGTGGCCCATTACTCGGGGCACCTTGAAGAATGGCGGCAGACCCCAGCGTGACGCGGCCGATGATTCTGATGACATTGATCACCAAGCCCTTCCCCACCACCTCCCGTCCACCGGCACACGTGGGAAGAGCTGAGACTTTTTTCCAAGACTATTTGTGTTATCAGATTAATCCAAGTTATTGAACCGAAAATCCGAAGAGTAATTCATTTCTTTGAAAAATCAGAGGACCCAGCTCTAATTACGGGTCATGCTTACAACAACAACAAAGTATATCCCATTCTAATATAAGGATTAGGAACTTTGATTAAACTGGAGGAATCCGATGAGCTATAAAGCTCCCTCTTCGATTTAACACGATCCTAGTTATAGCACATTTTCTAAAAAAGTGGAAAGAAATCACCATGAATGATGCTCAAACAATAGCCTAAAATGGGCCGCATTTGCAAATAGATCATCCATCTAATGGCAAGTTGTTTAGAGAGTGATACATCATCCTTATACAAAGCATTTAGAGCGCATGGAATCTATTCCATCTGTATTGACCGGTGAGGCTGCACCAGGAATTATGTTTCAATGGTTTTGGCGAGAACAAAATCTAACGTTTATCTTGTAATCAGAATACAAAGGTGAGGCAATGTTGCACATCTTAAGTCCAAACGTTTCCGTGAAAACGTAGTCCTGAAGCCACGCGTTGAGCTTCATGGTGAGAAAGCTTTCACCAACAAACACATGGTTCTCTAATTGAGGCCATGGGCCTCTATGCGAGTCAAGGGTGAGTAGGCCGAGGCCATCAGCCCATTTAGAGGAACTCTCAAGGAGCGAAAGAAGTGCAACTCTACGTGTTAAGAGAATAGCCGACGAACGCTAACAATTGTCCCGAGACAATAAATAGGGTTCTAAAATCATATTCCTGGAGCCATTCTCCTTAAGACATGACCGAGCAATTTAATCCTTAAGCCATTCTCCATCAATACATTATTAACTAAGCTTCAGCCCTCCCGTTTTGCCTTAAAGCCATGGGCCTAGCTGTAAGGTAAGCCCTCGCCTAACACGTTTTAACACAACGCATTTTCGCTAATCCCACGGTTCTTCTATTTGGGAACACATTCTGCAACAACGTGGAATGCGTACCGTTAGAACGCGGTTTCTAAGTAGTCGAAGGCGAACTACTTTCTTGACCTGCGCAGCTGGGCGGAGTGATACAGTGCACAGTGCACCCTCATCTCAGTTCGTTGTCTCAGCCATGGGATGACTGCTGGCTGATTTTACAGTTCAAATGCGATTCAGTCACGGTAATGTGCATATGTTTGTTTGCATGCATGTTCACCACAAGTACGTGTGGTTAATGCAGTGACATGATTCCTTGCAAAAGGTATCCAAGTGTTGTTTGAACACCTGTTTTATTGCCAGAAAGGGTAAATCATATTCTTATTTTTTCATGTACATGTGTATTTTTTACTTCTTTCGCACTGTACGTAGCCAACCGTGGTCATTGGAGGTGTGGTAATTCATCGCTGAACGTGTGTTCGCTTAACGAGGTACATTTCAGGAATGCATCTATACCGCATTAAATGAGGAATTACTCTTGCAGGCATTAAGCCATATGTACCTGCAGTATGGTCCTTAAGCTATGATCCGCTGGCACGGTTCCTAGCTCAAACCCCGGAAACATTGAGCTCCAATACAATAGCACCTATGAACTATACCTCCAATACTATAGCAAAGTTAAGCCTGGTGAGTGTTCAGATCGGTGACCATTAATCAAAAACGCGTGTTACAGGCTGCAGGATGATGTTGTGGTCAGCAACAGAACGCACTGCTGTAATGTACTATACTTCTTTGCTCACACGTCTACGCTCCCCGCTTTCACGCACCAAAGCGCACTGACCAGCCGTGCGTGGTGAGGTACGGTCAAGTAAGCCCCACAACCCACACACCACGGCGATGTTCCTTCGCGCAGCAGTGGCCTGTACATGCATGGCATACGAAGCACCGAAACGGAAGACGCAATAAGCCAACTGACATTACGTTTCCATTGAAGCTTCTCTGTGCCTGCAATGTCACTGTATTGTTGGCCTTGGTTGTTGTGGTGTCTCGGGGGTTACATTATGGAACTACGCTGGCGAAGTGCACCGTCTTACACTCGTGATGCAATCTGTTCTGGAGAGTCGAGTTCTGTCGACCAGAGTCCGTGTTTGCAGGAGGTGCCCTGCTCACGTGGTGACGAGCATGAGGCTCTTGCGTCTACTGCGTTGATAAACGTCCCAAGTAGGTTCATGAATATCGGCTCAACTCCAGCAGACCGTTTATTAAGAATCTTCTTGGGAAAAAAATAAGTATTCTTTCTTAACACTTAGAGATTTTCCTGGACAAGCAAGAAACCATTGTTATCACCGTTATTATGAATTACATTTTCGAGGAAATTGTGTTCCTTTCACGGTAAACGCCCAAAAAATATCCTCAGGGCAGGAAGGAGGAAAAAAGAGAATGTTTCCGCATTTCTCAAGCGTACAACCGAGTGCCGTGGATCGCGGGGGAAGATTGCATGTGAACACCAAAGTCTAAATCAAATTCACGTCATGGTCCATCCTGTGTGTGTGTATGTTCAACTTCTTTCGCACACTATGTAGCCAACCGTGCTAATCGGAGGTGCGGAGGGGGGGGTAACGACAACAAACTAAACACAAAAAATAAGTTAGAAAGAAATGAGTTTTTAATCTAGATGACGATTTAAAAGTGCACAGCAACAGTGGCTTCCTAATATGGGAAGGAAGAGCATTCCAGACGGCCGCAGAAGCGCATCTGAAAGCGCCACGCGATGCTGTAACCATCTTTGTTTAATGGCTCGAAAGAAATTCCTGGCCTAAAGCAACACTTCACATATAAAGACAAAGACCCCCACATTTAAACTACTCATGCTGTTTGGGGCAAGTGCGGTGAGTGACCAGACACGATAGCCATGGGGGGGGGGGGGTGGTCAATTGGTAGTGGTTCGGCCACCTGAGTCTATCCCCAGATTAAGGTTGAGACAACCTAAGGAGGATCCAGATGTTGGTCACGAGCAGGAATTGAACCAGGTTTCAAGTACAGTGCCACTAACCCTTCCACCACTGCCCCTCACAATGTACACACACACACGTAAGAAATCCACGTCCTCAATTCAATAAGAAATCATTTAAGCAGAGTAGTTTCTCCGCGACTATATGCTGGATTTTTCGCCCACTATTAAAACCAATATAACCTGCCTATAAATGATATGCATATCAAAATGTTACAGATTAGCCATGAGCTTAAAAACCCGATCTTGATTCCTGGCCACAGGCATCATGAGTGGTGAGTGGTATCTGAACTGGTCTTGGGTTCCCACCCCCTTCACCAATCTGCACTGACCAGCATGGTGAAGTATGGTCAAACACTCCCCGATGCCTGACACAGAATGGAGTGGCGCTCATTCAGCAGTGGATTTACGAAGGGCCGTAAATTGTTATTATATATTTATTTGAATTATCATTAAGTGACCACAGTGAGTAAAGACTGACTTTAGTAAGTGACAGTCGCTGGAAGAATGGTCAGAGCAGTTATTATCTTTAATGAGATATAAACTGGACGTTTAATAGACGAGCGTGGATAATAATAATAATATCAGCTACGCTGCAGATGCACACAACATGAACGATTGTGCACTGCGAACTAAATTGGCCGGGGCTTCTGTGGCAATTTATTAGAAACGCAGAGGTGAGCAGCACCAAGATTACGCGCGAGAGAGAGAGAGAGTGGGAAGAGTAACGGTGAGAAACACAGAGAGCTCTTCGGGATACCGAGACAAGAGCGACGGAGAGACACGCAAGCGCGCAAAGAGGAGCGAGCCGTCGGCGAAATTTGTACGTTATGTCTGCGACGGAAAAGACATTTGCGCATGCCTTTCGGGAACGTCGAAGTGATGCGTGGCGGCAAAAAAAAAAAGGTGGCATGGAGACAAAGCGGAATGGAAGTGAGTAACGACGATAATCAGTGGCAATGTTTAGGGTCCCGGAGCAGCAAACGGGCACGTACGCTGTCGGAAGAAACAGATGCGAGCGGCACGCCACGGTCATCCTTGCGATTACGCTTGCGCGATTATAAAAGCGCGGCGGTTTGCATTTACTTTGACGCGCCGCGGACGACTGCCCTTTTTAAAGAGCAGGAGTGAAAGCGAAAAAGAGCACGCGGGGGGGGGGCGGGGGGGGGGACGAGTAGCCGTAGAGGGAAAGGGGAGTTTGATATTATTACGGGCCACTGTGACAAAATTGTATTGATCTTACCGGGATAACCATCTCCTTGCACCATGACGCGGACAAAAAGATTCCCAGGCTGAAGCAGGAGCAGCGGCAGCAGCAGCAGCAGCTGCAGTGACAACAAGGGTACGCTGGTCCCGCGCTATATACCGGTTAACCAATCGCCAGTCGCGCAATCAGCTGTCCGAAACGAGGAAGGGAACCGAACCAAAAAAAATGTAATTGAAAACAATCGGTACGACGACCCAACCGCTGCGGAGCAGAGGGGACCCCCCCCCCCCGTAATTAGGGGAGTGAGGCAGGATCCAAAGACGGAAGTGAGGAAGGGAAGTGGATGGGTGGGTGGAGAGCGAGGAAGAGAAGCAAGAGATAAAAAAAAGAGAGAGAGAGAGGGGAACGGATTACCAAAGGGGGATTTTTTTTTTACGGGAGACGGAAGGACGGGATGCGGCGGAGGCGAGGGAGAGAGCGCGACGGCGCGACGCTGGGGGCTGCCGCTGGAATCCACCGCAGCGCCGCCACGCCGCATTGTTAAAGCGAGGCGAGTGCCGGCGTCTGCACGTGCGGTCGGGGGGAGATCGATCAACGTCCCGCAGGGGCGGCGAGTGGGTCCTGCGCATGATCCACACGCAGATTGGCATGGTGTCCGCACGCGCGCATGCTGGAGACCTCGGGGAGATGGAAGTGGGGGGGGCGGTCATGGTGGAGGAGGGTGGAAGGGAAATCGACGGAAGGGTGGGGAGGAGTTAAGAAAGCGGGGAGTTGGTGGTGGAGTTGAAGGCATTTAGGCAGCGAGCCTGTGGATATGCCTCGAGAATCGCACGCGGAATTCCATTCGATTTATCTGCTTTGTCTTTGGTCGGGATGAACCTTTCTTGTATCAGGAATGCGTCCCCCGTTAAAAGAGCGGTCACAGAAGCGGGCATCGAGACGTAAGCGACCGCCGCTTGATCACAACCCAAGCGAACACGTGCTTTCCAGCGCGCCGCCGCTTGAGAAGAATAATAATACGGTGACGATGAAACGGTTACAGGAATGCAGAGCGAGTGCCAGGAGACCGACCGACCGCCCGGCGCGAAAAACCTTTCCGAACAATGACCTCCCCCCCCCCACACCTCGAGTGCTACAACCAGAACAGACCTCTCCACGCCTAATCTGGAATCCATCAGCGTCATCGTTCGTCTGAAGATGACAACGCTCCTTCATGGCCTCTTTTTACAAATCGGCCCGTGGCATTCAATGCGAGCGTCCACAACACGAATGCAAATCGCTGGAATGTCGCGAGCGCTGCCTGCTTTATCCGCGATGCCTCGGTACGTCTTTAAAAGCCAGGCTCTAATTGAGTTTTTTTTTTAGATGAGTTGGGTGGTTGGGTGGTTGGGTGGCTGGGCGGGTAGGTAGAGAGGGCTTGGCTGATATACATGTGGTGGTGATACCATGGGTGGAATTGTGTTCGAGGGGAGGGCTTTTCACCTTACCAGCACACATGTGTAAGAAACACTTGTGCACACGCGCATACAACGGCAACAATAAACAGCCGCCAGTCTCTGACAAGTGCCGGTGATGTTACCACAGAGCTTGTGCAAGGCTAGGTGCACTTTTGAAGCCACGTGCTATGTCGAAGGTCAGCTGGACGGAGGTCACAGGAGAGACTCAGGTATTGAGGGTTAAATGACTGAGATGATTGGCAAAATATATCACGTGTGCGCCCCCACTATGCCACAAAAGGTGGCAAGTACACACACAGAAGCAAACATATGGGCACAAATAAATATAAATGCGTCGTTAAACCCGACACAGCCAATTAATAAGGTTTGTCACGTAAATAGAACGTAGCCAATTCGTTACTAGTACAGCACACGGTGTGTTGGAGAGCAAATCCACAACATTTACATTCGAACGCCGCTTAAAATGGGCACAAAGATACAAAGATAACCCATATAGCCTTAACAGATTGTAGGAGCAAGTGCTGTTAGAGAGCACCTTTGAAAGCCTGCACAGCACACGAGGGGGGGGGGGGTGGCTAGCACCATGCCTGGCTGCCTTTGTCTCTCTGGTGGCTATGTTTACACACCACACCAGGTACTCATGAGGCCAAGTCGACCTAGGGGAGGCCCAGGACCAATTAAGATAATAGTCACTGGTGTTGACGGAGCGGGAATCGAACCAGGGTTGCTGGGTTTGTAACGCAGCGTGCTTGCCGCTGCACTACCGCTCCCCACAATTATACCCACACGCACACAAATAAGGAAGAGTGCACGCGTATCTGCCTGCAAGTACACGCACAGAGCTTTCTGTGACATGGGCATACAGACACGTACAACAAAAACCACATACACACTCACACCGAGTGTGGAGGGGCATTCATCCGCGCACACACAAACGCAGGCGCGCACGAGGGCATGCAAACACACACGCACGCGTGCACGCGAGAGTGCGGACACAACTGACGCACCGCGGGGACCATCAATGGGCGTTTGGCGCAGTGAGCGAGAGGGAGCGGAGGAAGAGAGATGCAAATGAGCAACGCACGATATGGAACGCCGAACGCCGAGATATCGACAGGCATAGCCACTGAAGATGAGATCTCTACTGCAAGAGGCACAATCAAAGGCACAGACAATATATTTGAGGAACAGTGGGAGGGGAGGGGTGGGCGAGGAGAGAGGAAAGGACAGAGAGATCGACAGGCATAGACATTGAAGATGAGATCTCTACTGAAAGAGGCACAATCATAGACATCAACATTATATATGAGCAACGGTTGTAGGGGAGGATTATAACAGTCCAGTTGAAATGAGCAATGTCCCAGAGGCTGGCACAAAGAGATATCTACCCCACTGGGAACCAAGCGTGTTCTTTTGCTCAGCCTCAAATCTCACGCTTTGACCGCCGCTGCACAACGTGGAGAGGAACAAGTCACAATTACGTCGCGTTTGTCTATTGCACACGCTTCCTACGACGACGGGGGGGGGCGGCCAACGAGGCACACACGCACACACGCACACACGCACACACGCGGGCGGGAGTGGGCGCGCAGGCAGGCAGGCACCGATGCACCTCGAGGGGTCCCCGCGCTCGCAGTCACATAATTAGCGGAACATGCATGAGCGCCGTGATCAGCCTCTCCAGCCACGGTCAAGAGTCACCGAGTGGAGGAGGAGGAGGCACGTGACAAGAGCACGCTCGAGGTCGCCGTGAGTTTGAACGCAGATTCGCCCGGGCTGCATTTGAGGGTTCTCGGGCCGACTTAAGTTGCGGTCGACCGCTGATGTCTGACAGCCGCGTGTCGCGAATCACGGCCAGCAGAGCAAAAGGGCCATGTTTGGAGCGATTATCCTCATGTGTGTGAAGCTAAGGCTGCAGAAATGGTGATTATTAGATTATAAAAAAAACAACAAAAATTGTGTTGATTGTTGATTCGTTGAATATGCTACATACAATCAGTACTGATCCACTGCTGCATGAAGGCCTCCACACGCTGCGTGTGTCGTGAGGTTATTTAACTGTGCTTCACCATACTGGTCGGTGCGGGTTGGTGACAGGGGCCCCCCAGGAGAAGTTCAGATATTGACCGCCACTGGTGAGAGTCGGAGCGGGGATTCTAAAACTAAAGTCACCCAGCCCAGCGGTGAGCCAGTGTGCCACGGCTTCACCCACACATATTATCATATCATTTGCATGGATTATAAATAATCAATGTGTGTATGTTGCGAGTTTAATAATGTATTTAAATTGATAAATCCGTTAAATACTGTATGTCTCGTACTAAAATAAAGTCCAATATTCAGGAATTCCCACAGAATCTCAAGACACCTTTTTAAGGAGAGTAATGAATTGGGAGGATTGGATAATTCCTTACTGAAGTATCCGGAGAAAAGCCGCACGCACGACAGAACAATGCTTTCACCAAACAATCATTTTTTGTATCAACAGCAGAAGCAGCAGCATCACCATCGGCAGTCATCATAATCATCATTGGTAGCACCGTCCTTAAACTGCAGCAGCAGCAGCAGCATCAGTCTTCAGCTGCAACAAATTTACCATAATCATCATCATCCCCAGCAGCATCATTACCATCACCAACAGACAACCACACAACCATCAGCACCCGTAGCAGCAGCATCATTACCATCACCAACAGACAACCACACAACCATCAGCACCCGTAGCAGCAGCATCATTACCATCACCAACAGACAACCACACAACCATCAGCACCCGTAGCAGCAGCATCATTACCATCACCAACAGACAACCACGCAACCATCAGCACCCGTAGCAGCAGCATCATTACCATCACCAACAGACAACCACACAACCATCAGCACCCGTAGCAGCAGCATCATTACCATCACCAACAGACAACCACACAACCATCAGCACCCGTAGCAGCAGCATCATTACCATCACCAACAGACAACCACACAACCATCAGCACCCGTAGCAGCAGCATCATTACCATCACCAACAGACAACCACACAACCATCAGCACCCGTAGCAGCAGCATCATTACCATCACCAACAGACAACCACACAACCATCAGCACCCGTAGCAGCAGCATCATTACCATCACCAACAGACAACCACACAACCATCAGCACCCGTAGCAGCAGCATCATTACCATCACCAACAGACAACCACACAACCATCAGCACCCGTAGCAGCAGCATCATTACCATCACCAACAGACAACCACACAACCATCAGCACCCGTAGCAGCAGCATCATTACCATCACCAACAGACAACCACACAACCATCAGCACCCGTAGCAGCAGCATCATTACCATCACCAACAGACAACCACACAACCATCAGCACCCGTAGCAGCAGCATCATTACCATCACCAACAGACAACCACACAACCATCAGCACCCGTAGCAGCAGCATCATTACCATCACCAACAGACAACCACACAACCATCAGCACCCGTAGCAGCAGCATCATTACCATCACCAACAGACAACCACACAACCATCAGCACCCGTAGCAGCAGCATCATTACCATCACCAACAGACAACCACACAACCATCAGCACCCGTAGCAGCAGCATCATTACCATCACCAACAGACAACCACACAACCATCAGCACCCGTAGCAGCAGCATCACCATCATCATTATTACGTACGTGGCCTCCGCTGATTAAAAAGGTATTTCAAACAATCACATGTGCATATTCTAACTAATGTTTAGATCATCGATTCAAACGCTTCGAATAGCGGCGTGCTGCTCAAATGGGCATTGAGGCAGTGCTCATCTCCTGTTAGCGGCCCTGAGGCAGTGGTGAAAATTCCACATTCACATGACGGGGGCACGTCTATCCATAGGATAACCATTGCTGAATTTCCTCACGAAGTGGTACTCATTTACTGACCCAGTGGGGATGATGGGCTGGGTTAACCACCAATCAGGAGTGTGAACTCACAACCTTCCCATCATGAGACACTCGCTCAACTGCCATGCCAAACGGCCGGATACACAACGCATGCCACCTTTGTTGGAACATTTGTCATGAACTTCAATAGGTGTCAATTTCACACCTGGCTATACAGAGACACGGAACACCACACTGGGACCGAAGGATGCCGTGGGTATTATTCCATTAAATCTGCAGGGCCTGGAACGAAAGCGGATTATTAAAACTTCCCCACGAGGCAGGGCTGTCCAAATGTTTCAACCTTTCTTCAAAATAGGGTCCTCCGTAAAAATTACATGCAATGCATCTGCTCTGGTAAATATCAATAATAATAAAACATTTAATCTGGGTTTCACGGGAGGGGGATGGTGGAGGTAGGGGGATATCACCCCAATCGCCCCAGATTTGGATCCACCACTCGGCCCCGTAACGTATTGCCCTGCTACAGCTTGTACGAAGTGGATATTTTAAATCGCATTACGCGAACGTTGCACAGTACTCGCGGGCTATCCTGCCCGAGATGGGGAAAAGAAAAAAAGATGGCTGCAGTCAAGTGGACAGCTTTGTAAATTAAATGCATTCATCTATAACGTCAAGTGGAAATCTGATTGTGACATTTGCCGGGATAAGAGCCCTGCAGCTGCTGCTGCTGCTACGCGGTGGAAAACTCCAAGTGCCACCCCCGGATGCAATCACTGAGGCGGCAGCAGCAGGGGCAGTCCATTGGGTGAAGAGCAAAGCATTTGCTGGATTAAACATTTTAGGCAAAGTTGGCAGCCCCGCAATCGCTTGCTCACGCCACTGCTTCGAGTGACAACTTTACCCCACAACACATTACTCGCTGTTCAACTTTGGTCTACCCATGTATGCTGCTGGGTGTAGAGAAGTTGGGAGATTTAAGACGAAACATTAAAAAAGACGATGTATTTCCTCATGGGACCTCCTTTGCCAGTACCAAAATATGATCATAGGTTTTTCCCCTTTTTTCTAGCAACAAAACAGGTGTTAAGATGTTAAAACACCAAACTGAAACCTTTTACAAGGAATCACGTCTGCATTAAGCACAATGCTTCTGGTCAGAATGCAAAAAAAAAGATAATATAAGCATTGTCCTTGAAACTGATAGGTCCACACCAGAGACAGCTTTCTTGATTCCTTGTGAAAAGGTTTCAGCTTGGTGTTTCAACATCTTAACACCTGTTTTGTTGCCAGAAAAAAAGGGGGAAAAACCTATGATCACCATGTATTCCTCTTCTTGAAGCAGTGGAATGTTTTGCCAATCCCTCAATAGGTACGTGTGTGTCAGGAGGATGCCGGATAACTTGGGAGGAAATAAATGCGTATTGGACATGAGCGCTTAAATATTGCACAGATAGATCAATGGCCTGTTCGGGATACTGCAACCTCACAGCACAGTAGGTTGTGAGTATCCCAGCCCATGCACCAGAGTCATTCATTTGTTTTATCATGTTTAGCTTCTTTTTTCACACGCTGGTTTCCTGCTTTAAGTTTTACCCACCAAGCAACGTAGCAGGAGGCTGTTTCTTCCTAACCTTCTTTTTTGCTTTTACCATCTACATGTCAGGGACTCGGTCCCATTAGCAGCAGCTGCATTTTAACAACTCTGGCACCACCCCCTCTCAGCCAGTCTACATAGCAAAGGCTCAGTCCTTTGTTATGTAGACTAGCCGTAGTTTCAGCCGCACCAACCTTACCATAATAATAAAAAGGGGGCCTGTCCTGGCTCCTCCCCCCTCAACTAGTATATATACGGGGTCGGATCTCTTAGAATTTCTCATTTACTTGATACAGCAAGCGTGGTGTGACGGTTACACCTGAAGACGGAAGCTTGTGTTGCCTCCGAAACGTCGTGATTTTTATTTTATTTTTATTTTACTTTAATTAATTTTAATTTGATCTTTTTTACCCACGTGACTTTACCGAAAAAACCCAAGAATGTCATCCATTAAGGCTGTAC
Source organism: Lampetra fluviatilis (assembly GCF_964198595.1). NCBI lineage: Eukaryota > Metazoa > Chordata > Hyperoartia > Petromyzontiformes > Petromyzontidae > Lampetra > Lampetra fluviatilis. The sequence continues at coordinate 4,795,257 of NC_136298.1, forward strand.
TATTTTTTTGTTTTCAAGAAACTCAAAACAGAAGCAAAAATGACCCACGTATCCCCAAATCACACAATATAAATGTCCAAACCCCAGAGATCAACCGCCAAGTGCTGGGCAAGATCCAGCTTCCTGTCGAGTGAAATCACATCAGAATGGATCTGGATCTGAGTGGAACAGCTTCTGGGATTTGGGTCGTACCATTTTACTGTGGAGGCCGGGGGGTGGGGGGGTGAAGGGGCACCAGGGGTGTTCACGCAGATATGGGTCATACCATTATGCGGTTACCGACGGGTACACATGATGCAATTGCACTTTTGAAAATGTATTCACACGTGATATGGGCACTAATGCATTGGGGGTTAGTAAAGGTTCAGCAGTACAGAGTACTGCCTGGTAGTGGTGGTGATGTAACAAGGATATTATAACGTGGATTATGCCATTGCATACCTGCTTAAAGTCTATATGATGATCCCGGTCTATGATTTACATACCATGGATTTAAGCAAAATGTTAATGTGCTACAAAACATTATTGGCCAAGGTGGATTCGTAAGGAAATGATAGCATAGCGTACGCAACATCGTACCTGTCTATGTTGTAAATAATAACTAATTCTCTACCACTGTATCGATATTTCTCTGTTTCATTTATGAATCATGGGCATAACTAACATGTCCAAGTCCTCGAAGGCACTATGGGCCCAACTCACATTTTCAAACGTCGCTTTCATCCCATTTTTGCCAAACACGCATCGACATCTCTATCATGAACAATGGACCAAACTCATAATCTGTCTTTATACTGGAGAAATCCGATGAGCTACAAAGCCCTTTTTTACAGATGCACGGTCAGGGAACGGGGTAAGAACGTTACAACAACAATCGCAAACGTTACGCGTTTCGACTGTTTTGACAGACCATGATTCTCTCCTTCTGTGCACACCTCCTGATGACAATAAGCACAGCAAACAAAACAGACAGCCAAGACAAACACCGACTTCACACAGGACATTGCAAATCCACATCCCTGCGCTAAACAAAAACTCTGACAGCAAAGCCCCAGGTGACAGGTGACACGAGCGAAATCTGACATGCACTACAAAGACAAAGCTCCACCGTGTAGCCTGAACAGACTATTTGGGCAAGTGCTGTTATAGGGAGCACCTATGAAGGCCGCCACTGCGTACAAGAGGGGGGAAAGTGGGGGTGAGTTTTCTCCCCAACGCTGTTGTTTTTCCATACCGCACGTTACTCCTTTAAGGCTGAGTTAATCTAAACGAGGCCCAGGGCCGGGATGGGTGCCACGGTAGTGAGATGTTAACTACCTCGCCTGGTACACACAGGAGGTCGTCGGTTCGATCCCGACCCTGACACCTGTGTATTTGGAGTTTGCATGTGTCTCTCTCTCCGTGGTCACGTGAATTTTTCTCCGGGTCTATACATTTCCACGTGACAAGGCACTTTACTGAGCTATCATTTGTGGCCAGGTCGCTTCTGAAAGAAGACCGATGCAGCTCAGTGGGCCTCACCTTGTAAAATAAAATAAAAAAATGTTTAGCAGTTTTTCAGTTTAAATAGTTTCGGGTATCCACCATTGATGGAAAGCTTCGGTCAGGACTCGAACTGGAGCGATCGGGGTTTGCAGCGCAGTACGCTAACCACCACGCCACCGACATCCACGATAATCACTGTGTAAAGCCCCACCACATTGTCACATTGGCAGCAAATTGGCTGCTCATTTGTTTTCTTTCCACCACTGGGTAAATGCCATGCCGCTTTTCAAAGGACGCACAGCGGGAGCACTTTGCTGATTTGAGAGTTCGTGCGGAGCTTTTGATTCGGTTTGACTGGCTCCATCCTCCTCCTGCCCCTCCCTTATCATCCCGCTGTCATTGTGAAGCAGCGTTAAGCCAACTCACCTTGCATGCAAAGCACCCTGATTCTAACATCTATTGAAATTATGATCGGAACGCTGCACAGCTGTGTGATCACAGCAATGCTCTGGTTAACAAAGCATCAAAATACAGTCCAATGTTCCTTTTGAAACGTAACACACAACCCACGCACGCAAATTACTGTGTCGACGGTTAACAAGGCAAGGTAGAAAATATGCGCGTGTGTGTGTGCCAAACGATAAGTAAGATTAAATATGATCGCGTGGTATAATTGTTTTGATTATTGTTACATAATATGCTCATTACGCACACGCACAATTATGTAACAATGCATTACATCACAAATCAAAAGACGATATTTCCCTGCTCAAAATACAAATGGGGTGGTGCTCATCACGAATGCACATTCTCGTGGCAATGACTAGTCCACAGGAATGATACGCTGTATTAAGTTCACGTTCAAACTAACAGTACAATTACAATATATAAATGCTTATTTTATCCGTGCGTTTAATATAATGCCTGCAACTGCACGAAACTGCTAGCAGAAGGGTCTCCACTAGAGGGAGTTGGAGAGAGCTCCCCTTACAGCAGAAGGTATTTGGCCTACTCTTCCACGCCGACCAGACGTCTGCCAAGAGATGGAAGTACCCACATAATACCCCACCAGATGCGACCTGCTGATCCAATCAAGTGACTTTTATACCAATCTGGGTCACGTGTTTGCTTTGCACTCTGCATCATTTAAACTGCGGCGGATTATGCAGTTCATTTTACGAACAGCAACAAAATCCTGACAAGAAAAGGTTCCGTATGGGAAAATTAATCATAACCACACCTTTCCGCAAATATCTTGTTTTTCCCAAAAGTATTTTATGCAGAAAAATAGAAACCGGGCATGTCCCACTGGGCGAAGACCCCAGGGTGTCTGCCCAGGACACGCTGGCAGGAGCGATGTTGCTCGGCTGGCCTGGGAACGCCTGGGAATTCCCCAGGAAGAGCTCGAGTCTGTCGCCAGGGAAAGGGAGGTCCGGAATTCCCAACTCAACATGCTGCCGCGGCGACCCTCACCGCGGCGACCCTCACCGCGGCAAGCGGACTGAGAAGTGAAGGAACGAACGAATATTTAGGTGCACCACGGAGGATGTAGGAGGGGGTTGGACATGAGCACAAACACATTACGGATGACAGCGTGATGGGAACCTGTCTAAACCGCACGTTTCAATAAACTTTTTCAATAAAATGTACAACCCCCTGGTGTCTTCCCAAGCTCTGATACCCCTGTAAAAGAAGGTTAACAAGGAAGGGGGGGGGGGGTGTCCAAAGTTAAACTCACGTTACTGATCCCCCCCCCCATCACCTTGAGACAACAACAGACTACCTTGACGTGCGACCGGGATTTGAACTTGCAAACTTCTTGACTGTCCTAACCCCCATCGGCCCCCTGGCCCGACGTGGCATCACGACGCGGCGTGTGCATTGTACACGGCCCTATCGCCCAACCACAGCTGGATGAGAGCCCCGTCACATCGTGCGGGTCGTCAGGGTTGTCCACACTTCACCACACGCCGGTCAATGGGCGTTGGCGAAAGCGGGAAGAACAGGAGCCACGTGACACAGCACAACGGTCTCTACTGCACTGCCCTCCGATGCCCACACCACCGCACAACCCCACGTACGCCGACAAACAAGACTGGTGCGCATGTAGGTCGCCCATCTCAGCACTATCCAGGCTCGAATCCCCGACGTTAGCTTCTGGCGGGATCGGGCACAACTCCGGGTGATGTGGTCACAGGCGATCACAATTAGTCTTATATTTTTTCGGTAAAGTCACGTAGGTAAAAAATAATAGAAATAAAATAATAATAAATGAAAATAAATCAATTAAATCACGACGTTTCGGAGGCAACACAAGTCTCCGTCTTCAGGTGGGACCGTCACAGCTAAATTTACTGTATCAAGTGAGGAGAAATCCAAGAGACAAGATCAGAGAGAAATCCAAGTTTAGGGGAGGGGGGAGGGGCTTATCTAGGATTGGATTTCTCCTCACTTGATACAGTAAATTTAGCTGTGACGGTCCCACCTGAAGACGGAGACTTGTGTTGCCTCCGAAACGTCGTGATTTAATTGAGTTATTTTCATTCATTATTATTTTATTTTTATTATTTTTTACCTACGTGACTTTACCGAAAAAACCTAAGAGTATGAATCCTTGCAGTCACGAAAGCTTCAAATCTAGGATCACAATTAGCTTCGCGGTAACGTCGAATTTCTTTTGTACGGTACGTAGTCCAACCGTGCTAATCGGGCGGTGAGGAAGAAAGACAACAACTGAACACAAAAAAGCAGTTCAAAAACAACCCCAAAACAGGCGCCGATCGTACCGTCGTGCCAGCCGTCGGGACACCTCACCTTCTGTGAGCTCACCCAAGTCCTGCTCCCCAAGCTCCTCTCCTTCACCCTGGCTCAGCCCCGCAGAGCCGGCTCTGTCCCCTGGCTGCTGCTCGTCCTCCTCCTCCTCGTCGACGTCCACCTCCTCATCGTCCTCCTCGAGGTGGGACAGAGGAGCGGTGGGCGATCCCCGCTGCGGCTGGGCTGGGGCGGGAGCGCCAGGCCCGGCGCCCGGCCCCGCTGCGGTGCCCGGCTGCTTGGGGGCGCAGTCCGCCGCGTCTGCCAGCTGCCCGGCGCGCGCGTGCGCCTGTCCGTTCGTTCGCACGCCAGCGCCCATAGTCACAGGCGGCATACACACGGTGGCCGTTCAGAATCAGTGTCTCTATTCATACCGGAGCAATCCGATGGGCTGCTGGAGATCTGTGAAAAAGAGCTTTATTTGCTCATTGGATTCCTCCAGTATAAATCAAGATTCTGATTCTGATACAAAGATATTTTTCAGATATCCAAGAAAAAAGCCCACAAAGGCCCCCCCCGCCCCCTAGAGCCTGCTCGGGCTGTTAGGGCAAGTGCTGTTTGCGAGCACTTATTAATGCAAGGTGAAAATGTTACATCTTGGTTTGCCTTCGACATCATCCAGCAGTGGATTGATCAATGCTGGTCCTCGATGAGATGGGGGGAGGGTGGTGTGGCCAAAACCACACGCGCCCCCCCCCCCTCCCCCATTGTCTCCCCAGTGCTGATGTTAACGCACTGTCCCAGGCGCTCCGTTAAGGTTGAGCAGACCCAAGGGAGAGCGAGGAATGGATGACAAGGCTGGAAATGGAGCAATTTCTCCGGGATCATGGCACAGTGCGTTGACCACTTTTCCACCACCGCATATGCAGGAAAAACTGGACAAAACGCAAACTTTCTATTTCGGGTCAGAGGATGCGGCGGATCATTTAAAAGTGCCTCAAAGAGCCAATGAGCAATGCTCGTTTCCGTTTATGGTTTTAAACCAGGAAAGGGAATTTCCACATTCCTATGTTTGAGCCAATCTGTCCATGACGGATAACCACTGTGGAAGTGCTCTTAGTTAGTGAGCACCTATTAAGTCCGTGATGACACAAAAGGTGGAGGGGGCATGCAACACAAAGATAAATATCCCCCGTATAGCCTTAACAAACTGTTAGGGCAAGTGCTGTTAGCGAGTACATGAGGGCTGGCACGGCACACGAGGGGGTGGGTGGCTAACCCCATGCACGGCCACCTTTATCTCTAAATGTTAATGTTTACACATCGCATTAGGTACTCATTTGCGGCCGAGTCGACCTAGGGAGGCCCAGGACTGATTCTGAAAATCGTCACTGTTGTTGGCCATGAGCAGGAATCGAACTCGGGTCGCTGGGTTCGCAGCGCAACACGCCAACTGTTGCACTACCCCACACACCACACACACTCGGCCACCTGCTTTGCCTCCACAGTACCGGTGCTGACCGTACCGTCAGCACCTGTGTCTGCGTGGAGGCGGAATGCACATTGTTCGCTTACGAGATGTGGATTAGAAGCATTGACAATGACGAAGGAAATTAAACAAACGCTGAAATGTTAATAAATAAGCGCAGGGAGGGGACATGCTGGGAATTACACTGAGAGCCACACAGGAAGACATCGCACTGACGGTTACACAAAGTGGGCTTGGGCAGGAAGATAGGCTGGTTGACGGTTAACGCTGACGGCACAGCGGCAGCCAAAGGGGTGAACAGCCCTGACAGGAAAACCAACCGCGACAGACGACAGAGGGAGCGATGAGGTCAGCTCACGCGCGAGATGGGCGATCGCGATGGCCTTCATCCAGCAAGTGGACAGACGACGGCTGATGAAGATGACAATCACGATGGGAGGCGGGAGTTGGCAAATCAAGCAGAAAAACGAGGGCTTCACTGTTGCCACTCAGTCACCTGTGCACGATGCACCTTGACCTCCACCTGCTCTTCTTGGGGCAACTGCGGAGCCATCAGGAGGGTGTGCACGCTGTGCGGCTGCCGACACGGAGACAGAAATATGAGAGGGCAGCGCTTGGGAGTTGGCTGGGTGGCTCGAGGTGAGAGCGCTGGGCTGCAACCGCTGAGATCCCGGATTCGAATCCAGGCAGGGACGACCATGGCCCAAGACCGTCGGCATGTGTGTATGCTGTATGGACTGTGGGGAGTGGTTGTGTAGCGGTTAGCACGCTGCGCTATGAACCTGGCGAACCGAGTTCGATTCCCACTCACGGCAAACACCGGTGACGATTATCTGAATCGGTCCTGGGCCTCCCCTAGGTCGACTCAGCCTGAAATGAGTACCTGGTGCGGTGTGTAAACATCGCCACTGGGGAGACAAAGGCGGTCGGGCGTGGTGCTAGCCACCCACCCCCTCGTGTACCGTTCCGGCCTTCATAGGTGCTCGCTAACAGCACTTGCCCCTACAGTCTGTCAAGGCTATACGGGGGATCTTTGTTTTTGTATGGACTGTATGTACGATGAACTTCTTTCGCACCGTACGTAGCCGAACCGTGCTAATTCGAGGTGCGGGGGGGGACAACAAACTAAACAGCGGTCGTGATCTTACCATCATGCTAGTTGTTGAAGCAGGCAGCTGCCTCTGATTAAACACAGAGGCAGCTGCCTGATTCGACCCCTGAGACGTCCTGTAACTACCGCCCACTGCTGATAGTCTTGGGCTGTGGTCGTCCTTGTAGAAGTACTCATTAGCTAATTGGGATGCTCAGGTGTAGCGAGTTTATGGTCTAAAGCCTGGTCATCAAGGGCTGCACAAACTATCACATTAAATATGGTTCCACACTTAATTTGGCTAAATATCAGTTCTAAGAACTGATATTCTAAGAACTGATATTTAGGGCGAGAAGGAAAGTGCTGCCCCCCTTCTATGCGAACAAGAGGTCACTTTGAAGGGATCCCTAGAGGGAGCTTGGAGGTATTCACTTCCTGCGGGTCATTCTCAAAAACACAAAAGAGTGCACCGCCCTCCGAGAGTTCTGATTGGATACTTCGTCTCACGACATGACAACGACGGCACAATTCGGATAAAATTGTGGAAAATAGACCAAACCAATATTTAAATTAATACATGTGTATTGTATGTTGAACTTCTTTCAGGCCTTATGTAGCCAACCGCGCTAATCGGAGGTAGCACGGGATTACCCAACTCTCAAAGCAAACAGATGTTATGTTGTGAACATAACATCTGTTTGGCCAATGTTATCGCGTGAAAATAAGAGCCCTTTAAAGGTTGACTTTTAGGTTCTCCGTGATAGCGCTCTCATGACGTCACTGCAGCCGCGTCCCTCGCGAGCTGCTACGGCTCGGTTCAAACCCAAGTAAAAGCCTTTCTTTCTCACGAACGAATCTTCAAACGTAAGACGTAGTCAAGGGAGCAAGGGGGGAGACAGGGTCGTGGTGTGTATCTGGACAATTCCCAAAACATGAGGCAACCTCAGTCAAAAATTACACAATCGTCCAGACAATACATACGGGGTGCCATTCTGCAGAAGAGTACAGAATATATAATTGTATAAAGCATGACTTATTAATGGAATGAGTCAAATCATTTGACACGCATGAAACTCAATGCACCGTCACACATCTCGGCACGGATGTAAACGTCAGCTTGCGGTCGGGATTAAAGGAACATATTTCCGTAATCGCGTAAAGGGGACACATTATTTCGATCGGAATTGCAGTGCTATTTGATTGATGTACTATGCCCAGGTAATAAAAGAAAAAAAGACACTGCATGATTACACCAATCATTACCCAACATCTTTCAAGCGGCCCACTGACATGTGCGTACAGACACGCGGAACCGCTCTTGTAGAAGGCTTCAGCTGTGTACTTTTTGGGTAGGCATCTTCCTTTAACACCCAATGCACTGCCAGGAATGCCCCTTTGCAGTCATACTTGACATACGATGAGACGGGAAATTTTGCAATGTCGATGAAACACGAATTGCAATACCCGACGGTAAAATAACAATTGTTTAACTGAAGCCGTGAAAAGGCAAAATGCAAAGCCCTGGCTCAAATGGTGCAAGGGGTGGTTGCACACCTCTGTTAATAGCCCTGAGCCAGTGGTAGACATTCCACAATCCTATGGCAGTGGGCAGTTACTCCACAGGACAACCGCTTTTGACTTTCCACAAAGTGCTAATAACACTGGTCAACACACTTTTTCTGGCATAAAGTATTCCAACGGTTTTAATGTAATTTTGGGGTGCCGATTCCAAATCTGGTATCAGTTTTTGTCTATCACATCAGGTTTTTGAGATATCAAATATTGCATTTTCAATAAAAACTGCAGAAGAAAAATATTTTTAAAATGTGGATATCTACATAAAATGATATTATAAACACACTATCCTAAAAATACAGCACCATATTTTAAGACTAAAGCAGTCACTGACTCGCAACAACTTGCAATCATAAGTGACAGAGTTAATTTCGGGTAAAATCAATGAAAATGGGGTATGCCGATAGCATAAAAATGAGATGTGTTAGAGCAAATCTAAGATCAGATTTGGAATCAGCACCCTGAAATTAGTCTAAAACAGCTGCAAAAGTCCAGGCCAGAAAAAAATGTTTTTTTTTGTTGACCAGTGTAATTGTATCGGCCTCAGAGATGAAAAGCCGAGTCGACCCATGAATAGGATTTGAACGCAAGCCCTTTCAATTACAGGTCATACACTAGCCTGCCAGTTTGTGAATAGAACCAAATTAGGATTTATATCGAGTCTAAATCTAACCACATCTCAAGATTCTGCAAAGAAAGAGTGAGCAGATTTATTTTAATTAAGGAAGCAGTCGGTCATGGGTGGTGGAAAAAAAGGAGGTGCTGAGTCTGGACTTGAACAGGGGCAGGGAGTTGACAGCACGGATGGCTGTGGGAAGGTCAATACAGATGAGAGGCGCAGCAGAGAGAATGAGCAACCTCCCACTCAAAGGTTGACTGGGGGCTTTGAAGAAAGCCGTGATTGCTGAAGCGGAGGAGAGTAGAGTGAGCATAAGTGGTTCAAAAGTGAGCCTGACTTTTGGTGAGACACCGAATGTAAAATGCGGTCCATCATTTGCTCGTATTGAACCAATGCTACTGAAACGATGACCTCCCAAGAAAGCAGCATGGCTGATGTTACGTGTAAAAAAAGTGATTTTATTTTTACACGGGAGGGGCAGATAAGCGCGGCATTATCCGCTTATTTATTCCCAGGCAGAGGAACAAAATACCGGCGTACGCATGGTTTTCTATCACAAGCAATGCAACTCTACAGCGGGAGGTGTTTTGGCAATTCCACACAATACAATCAGGTGGCTGTGCATTTCGAGGCAACAGACCAATTCAAAACGAACCAGAGGCCAATGGGACTGCTCAACTACCTTGGCAGCAAAGGGTCAGAGCGCACGGTGGCTTCATAATCACGATCGTCAAGTAAAGGCCGGTCGTCGCTACTGACGGACTACAATCACGGAGGGAAAAATGCAAGTTCATTTTAATCAGCGATGCCTTAAATCACACTACAAATTGCTTCCGTGCTGCCCGTAGATAAATACTCTCCAATGTAAATTACAAATGAAAGTCAAACAGCAGGTTAAGGTTTGTGAATTCACAAAGACTGCTCAGCATACACAAGGACCGACCCCACACCTTCCCCTCCGATGAGCTTTCTGGACGTACTGCGAGTTGTTTGACGATTTTCGATGTGTGGTGTGTTTTTGGGGTTTTGTATAGTCTCACGGATTTCTGTTATTTGTGCTTGTGTACCACCGCCAATGCAATATCACCAAGTAATTTGCTTACACCTACACAACAGGTGTTATAGGCCGTCAGGCTCATTCCGTGGGCAGCACAGGGAGGCGAGTCCAGCAAAATCCATTAACGTACTATGCTTCCATGCTCCTGGCCTTAACAAATGTAATCAAAAACCCTAAGCAGGTGCGGCAAATTGCTTTGCCTGGCAGCACAGCCGTAGTAAAGAACCCAACATGAACTAATAGGGTTTTTCCCCTTTTTTCTGGCAACAAAACTGACACCTTTTGCAAGGAATCATGCTTACATGAACCACAATACTTGCAGTCAAATGCAAACAAAAAACAATACTCTGATCATTTATGCATTGTCTTTGAAACAGATTGGTCCACACCAGAGACAGCTTTCTTTAGAGCCTAGTCTCATATGATGTTCGACCAGATGACGCCAAAAGGCGCAAGTATTGTGGTTAATGTAAGCATGATTCCTTGCAAAAGGTGTCAGTTTTGTTGCCAGAAAAAAAGGGGGAAAACCCTATTAGTATATTTTGGTACTGGCAAAGGAGGTCCCCATGATGTAACCCCACGTGACTCACTCACTCGTTCACTCACTCACCCGTGGGACGGTCACGAGGGACTGCACGGTCAGCACGAGCGGGCTGCCCGAGCGCTTCAGCAAGGCCGCGGCCTCTGCATGCGTGACGTCCAGGAGCCGCACTCCGTTGACCTGCGCCGGGGTGCGGACGCAACCGACAATAAACGAATGCACGCACACGCCAGCAAAGAGGTCGGCGTGTGGACTCGCAAGTGGTCGGAGCAAGTGCTGTTGGCGAGCGCCTATTAAGGAGCACGGTGCGAGACAGGGAGTGGTTCGATTGATTGGGGAATAAACAAGTCGGTTCTCGTCAGGATCGCACCACATGTCGCCAAGCATGCCTCATCTGCAAATGCAGACGAGCACTCACCATTGAAATCCACACACAATACACACACGGCAACGCAATGACCCACATTACACAGACACACACACACACACAAAAGTACTAAACAGCCATACAGCGTACTTTTCGGGCAAGTACTGTTAGTAAAATGCCTATTAAGTCTGGAATAGTGCACAATGGGGTGATGAGGCCAACACCACAGCCTTCGTCTCCCCAGTGCTGATGTTTAAACCCTGCACTCGGTACTCATTTTAAGGCCGAGCCGACCTAGGGAAGGGCCAACCAAGTTCAGATATCAGTGGCCAATTAATGTTGGCCATGGCTGGGAATCGAATGCAGGTCGACAGGGTTATAGTGCGTTGATGAGCGCACTGCGCTACAAACTACCGGCGTGTGTGGGAGCATGCAACACGTAAAAACACACGCAACTCAGCAACGACGAAAGCTATCTCTGCCGACAAGGAAAGAGCCACAGGGCGCACCACGGAGTGAGCACCGAGCTGCAATACGTGCAAGATAAGGCACGCTCCAATGTGTACTACTGTAATTACTTTGGGGCGGTTGTAAATGCAATGCATTTTAATCTCCCTTGTAAAGCAAACATGCCACTGGTTCACAACGTAAACATGTGCAATCGTATTCTTGGTTCTTTCGGTAAAGTCACGTAGAAGGGAAATAATAAAATAATACAAATATAAAACAATAAGAATTCTCACGACGTTTCGACTGCAACACAAGCAATCATCATCAGATGTGGATTTCACACCTGATGATCATTGCTTGTGTTGCAGTCGATTTCACACATGATGATGATTGCTTGTGTTGCAGTCGAAACGTCGTGAGAATATTTGTTTAATATTTGTATTATTTTATTATTTCCCTTCTACGTGACTTTACCGAAAGAACCAAGAATATGAATCCCTGCAGTCACGAAAGCTTAAAATAAAAAAATGTGCAATCGTGTTGCTGGAAGCTGCACATCGATTATGTGCAAAAAAATGAGGGTGATGACGACGATTATGATACCATTGCATGAACCATCTTGTCTGCCTTTGACAAGAAAGTGTCTGGATTGCTGCCAATATTCCCCCATAATGCATCTGCAAGCATTCTTGGCAATGAGCGCCAGAGCAGCGCTGGCTGCTCTCATGACACGGAGCTTGTGAATGCGGTGTTGGTGGATCACACCGAGATGGAACCATGATGCGCACGAGACGCTTACCTGCAGGGCACGAGGCACCTACGTGTGGCAGTTCAGCAAGTAGGGTGTGTTCTGATGGGGCTATCTGCACAGTAGAGTTTGCGTTATCATCTCAACGGTGTAAGTTTTACCAGGCCATTCCGGTCTCTGCTTTCTGTCAGAATTTACTCAACTATAATCTTTTAAAAGATACTAAACAGGGATCCCTAAAATCATGTTGGGCTCAGGAAGCCTTTCCTGGGCATAACAAGGTCACCAAGTTTCAAATCATGGGCGAAGTTGTCGCAACACCACCGCCAACTTCTATCACTCGCCGGCAGTATTTCATTCACGCGGCTACTCCCGAAGCCGTCCACTTTTCGACTCGTCAACCTCGACGTGGACGTATTAACGACCGAGTCCCCGCCGTACGGACGTGGAAGATCACAACAAACCGTGGAGGCCGATTTTAATTGTCATCCTTAGTAGGTCAACATCACTGGGTGGATTCCAACGAAAGGGGGGCCAAATTAATGGGGAGACGTCTGTCGACTTTGTCAAAAACTCGAGCTTAAGCTCATTTCATTTAAACATCCTGGCAGCGCGCGCCAGGGAAGGGAGCCCCCCCCCCCCCCCGCGTCTTTGTTTAAAGACTGCGTCCTGCACGACAAAAACCCATTACACGCAAGAAGCTGGAGCCATCACAGCTGGGTCCGACGCTGTCATAATTCATTGCCGCGAGGTTGATGCACGAGCAACGTAGCGGCGAGGGTAAACGAGTTCGTACTCGCTCCAATTAAGGGCGGTCGCAGACCGGAATGTGCACCCGACAGAATAACAGAGCTCGTGACGAAATAACCCATCGTAATCGTTGTCAGCCACCATCGTGTATGCTAATGTGCCATTTTATTGAGGCTGTGTGTTGTCTTGGTGTGGTCTGGGACTGGTTTGTTGTTCTTTTTGCTGCATTGCCCAAGCGTGATAAATCGGACATGCAGTGACTCGCTTACCTTTTTCTGTATTTTGCACTTCGATCGATTTTTTTTATTGTTCGCTGTCGTAACTTGCCGACTCGCTCATACTGGACATCTGTGGAAAGGAGCTTCATAGCTCATCGGATTCCTCTTGCAGTCTAATAAAGATTCTGATTGTAATATCCACTGCTGGATGAATGTCCCACACACACACAAACACACGCTGCCGTCATTCCGACCGATCTAGCCAAGAAGGCAATGTGGCTCACGACTGCAATCCAGCATCGAGGGTGGCAGCGAGGTTGGTGGATCACACAAATGTTTGCGAGTCTCCCAAAACCCCCTGGGGGCTGCGAAGTCGCCATCTCCTGGCTCGCCAGAGTAAGGCAGTACAGCAAGTGGGAATAATCTCCATCTTTTGGGGGACTGAGTGTATCCCGAAACGACCACAAATACCAGCTATTAAAGCAAATCCTGGAAGGAAAAATCGAAGGGAAAAAACGACCAGGACGGCCAAAAACGACATGGCTCAGTAACATCAAAACATGGCTACAATTAACAACAGCAGCACAAACTCTACACGCCGTGCTAGACCGGGACCAATATCATCGTGAAGTCGCACACGCCGTTAGGCAGCACTAAAGAAGAGAAGAGTGTATCCGCACCCTCCCACTCGCATGCCCGGGTTTTCTCCGGGTACTCCCGGTTTCCTCCCATGGAGTGGGCTGTAACATCGCGATTTAGGGCCAGAGAGCTTGGGGCAAGTGTAGGTTATAGCATCGGTTCTGGCTGCCTTCCAGCTTGCCTGTGGTTTCCGGCAGCCTCCGGAATCAAACGAACCGTGTGCACGTTCCAAGTTTACGCCGTAGTTCCCGGACACACAGAGGCGATTTCATCGCTTCCATCTCCGCAAGAGGCCATCCCGTCAGATGCGTTCCCTCCATTGGCGGCCAACCCGTCGTCATCCGGACCGTGACCCATCATCCCCGCTCGCGACGACGTGTCCCTGCATCAGAGGTCGCAACCGGGTACCCGATACCTGTACCCTACCCGATACCCGGCTACCCGTACCTGGCCGGGTACGGGTACCCGTTTGCGACCCTGGTGCGGCCGGGTACGGGTACGGGTAGGCCGTGAGTCACTGGTAACTGTTTGTCACTCATTTCCCAACGTCTTGTCTCTTCTCACAATTCAAGTTCCTAGAATCAACCGACCCGCGCCTGCAACATGGCTTCATCCCAGAGGTCGCAATCAGGTACCCGATACCCGTACCCTACCCGTACCCGGCCACGGGTAGGGTATGGGTACGGCCGGGTACGGGTACCCATTTGCGACCCTGGTGCGGCCAGGTATGGGTACGGGTAAGGAATCAAAACCCGTTTGCGACCTCTGCCCTGCACTCGCCCCTCTTTCTTTCCACGGGTCAACACGACGGCTCAAAATTGGTGTTTGCTCCCCGATCCGTGTGTTCACCTTTTTCCCGTCGCTCAGTGCATTTCCAAAGTATACTTCGCCCCCACGATTTTTTAAAAAATAAATCAATGCACAGATAAAATGACACGTGCAAACATTTATCTCGAAAATATCGCGTGCAGCCGGAGCTCACCGAGACAAGATGATCTCGCTGTAATTGCCAAGGCCTCCTCCTCCCCCCTTTTGCCATGACAAGGAATTTAATAATTTAATGAAATACATTTTCGATTACCAAACTACGTCAGGCTTTTTTTTATATATATTGGATTAAATAATATTGAGAATTAATTTACCCGTCACAGACAGATGATGGGCTGTCTCGATCCTTAACCAGGATTTTAATTCACTGACCTTTCCAGCCACCCAAATAAAAGCTTCACCATACCTTAGCCATGAAGTCTGTTTGACCATACTTCACCACACTGGTCAATGCTGTTTGGTAACAGTGGAGATACTGCTCACCAATGATATCAGTCACAGCCAGGAATCGAACTGGGGTCTCTAGGTTCAAGGTACAGCGTGGCAGATACTGCACCACAGGGCAAGTTGTTTCTTCATCCCATACATACCATGCACGTGTAGTGGCGTAACGCGCGCAGGGTTGCAAACAGCGGGTGCATTTCAGGGCGAGCAGGTGCAAGCGTTAGGACATGGAACAGCCGCCAGAGAGGCGCCAGCAATTAAGGGGAGAAGCGGTAATTCGGTGGGTGCATTTGGGGACAGGCAGGTGCAAGCATGCAAACATGGAGCAGTCGCCGGAGAGACAGGAGGTGGAGATGATAAGGGAGAGAGAGCACGTGCAGGAGGTGCCGTGGAGGCGCCGGCTTAATAGGGGGCAACTGAGGACCCTTAATGAGGAGGGGGATATAAAGGGGTGTGCGGAGAACACGCGTTGGTTGGAGCCGAAGGAACGAAGAGGACAAAGAGCCGGAGACAAGAAGCCTGGGACCTCGCCCTCCACACCTCGTCCACCCCAGCGGTGTTGGCTGATCCCCCGCTGGGGGCACGGACGAGGTTGGAGGTGTGAGAGAAGGCTGACAGACTGGCGGAGTGTGCTGTAACATGCTAGCAGAGTATTAAGTGGCAGGCGAGCGGAGTAAGAGAGAGAGTTCGAAGCAAGAGTGCGTTGTGTAAAGAGCGAGGAGCATCCGTGTGGGATGCGAAGTAATACAGTGACACAGGAGAAAAGCTGACAGTGTCCGTGTGAATACACCACTACACGTGTAACGAGTCGGTGATTATAATTATTTGTTTCGCAATACATGTGTAGTGACATAAAATGGGTCACTACGGCGCGTAGCGCTGGTTACTGGTAGAGAGCGGGATCGTGGGTGTAGTAGCCCGGTCTACCAGCAGGGAAGGTGAAGTGTGCCCCGAAGCGCGTAGCGCCAGTTGCTGGCAGTGAAGGGCATTTAAGGATACAGCGGCCGGTCTGCCAGTAGGGCACGTGATAGTCATGGATGTAGGGTAAAGGTGACAGAGAGGACACATGGGGCAGAGCCCAGAACCTTCAGGTAGGTTCCAGAAGGGGGCGTGGCGGAGGGCGGATCCAGGCCACGCGCCGGAGGATAAAAGGTAGGCCCCGACGCTGGGTCGGGGCTGCTGCAGTTTGGGAATGGAACCCGTCGTCTTCACAAATCTTCGTCCCCGTCTTCACCTCCTCATCGGTGTTGGGTCAGGCAGTGTGCCGGCTGTCCTGACCCATATATAGTTATCCCCTATACTGTGGAAAGTGTAGAATAAACGTGTATGCCTCTTACTATTATTCGTGTCTCTGAAGTGACTTACTACACATGCAAAAGAATTGTGTGCAAGTCAACTACACTTTATGAAAAGAAAAAGAAAAGATACACATGAAGGCTAATGTGACGAATGGAACTATATAAAACTGAGTTTTACTCACTTAAAAAATAAGATGTTTCAATCAAATAATGACCGTGAATCGTAACAATTCATCCAAACAGCGAGGGGATTGGGTGGCATTAATTGTTAAATACCAACTACAACAGCGGCCATTTGTGTGACATCACCACAGCACTTGTGCCGAGTTATGTGCACTTTGTGGCCATGTGAAATCTCCAAGTCACGGGAGAGACCCAAGCGTTATGGGTAAATGCTCCCCACCGTGCCACCTTGCTCTGTCGGACACCCGGCACTCTCCTCGTTGTTGTGAGCATCGCTCCTCTGCCTTTTGTTGTTGCTGAATAGTGGCTGCCTCCAATTACCTAGGAGCATCCTTTTTGAGCCTCCTCCACAGAGGCCAATCTTGCAGAGGTGTGGAGTCATGTGACTTGGACTCGAGTCAGACTCGAGTCATGAATTTGATGACTTGCGACTCGACTTGGACTTGCATAACAATGACTTTGTCCCACCTATGAGATGTGGACTCGAGTCATGAATTTGATGACTTGCGACTCGACTTGGACTTGCATAACAATGACTTTGTCCCACCTATGAGATGTGGACTCGAGTCATGTGACTTGGAATCGAGTCAGACTCGAGTCATGAATTTGATGACTTGCGACTCGACTTGGACTTGCATAACAATGACTTTGTCCCACCTCTGCAATCTTGTCACTGTTGGCAGCAGTCGTCAGTAAATCCACCAAGCTCCGATCTTGTCACTGCTGGTAGCAGTTGTCAGCAAGTCCACCCAGCACCAGGTTCTCCCTGCCACATCATGTGCCATGCCCATTGAACCCCGTTCAGCTAGCTATACAAAAGCTGCTTGGACACGAACTGGCTGGGCATAGAGGGTACATGACACAGTCAATGCATCATCTCCTGCCAGATAAGCTCACTGGTGGGACTGTCTAGATTTTCACAAATTTGTGAGCTCCTCAAGCAATCCAGTATGGTTAAACCCAGGGTGGATCGCAGACAGGCAAGCCCAAATGTTTCAAACCGGCTCAGGTGTTCCTGCAAAAGTAGCCACGTTTCTCAAGCATAGAGAAGGCAGGGCACTGTTGATCCCGGGAAGACGCAAAGCTTGGCATGGAGAGGCCGGGGCTGCTTCCACACCACCATTACGCAATCGATGAAAAATATTAATCCGCTCCACTGATTCGGACCTCCACTGGTAAGCTGCCGCTGGTGATAGGCACCCTCGCTACCTAGATATGGGAACTTCTACGCCCTCTCCACAGCTACCCAATCACTCATGGAGGAGAGTGGAGAGGATGGTGTGTTTTATGTCCAGGCATGTGCTTTGTTTTGGTGATGCTGATTATAACACCTCACCCTCTTAAACAAACTAAACTATGAACTGTTTTTTTTATGTTACCAGGTAAGGCCCCACTGAGCTATATAGCTCTTTTTCAGAAGCGACCTGGCCACAAATGATAGCTCAACGAACTGGCTTATCATGATGAAAATTTATAGCAGTCAAATACTCTAAACGCATGTTTCAAAATGTGGAGGGAAAACCGGAGGACCCGGAGAAATATCCACACGACCACGGGGAGAGAGAGAGAGACACCGCAAACTCCAAATATACCCCAGGCATCAGGGTCAGGATTGAACCCACGTCCTCCTGTATACCAGGCAAGGTAGTTAACATCTCCTAGCCACCGTGGCACCCATTGGTGAGCTCCAGTTTCTGGTTGGAGCAGACTCTCCCACCTACTTTTTCGCACAAGTAGAAAGTATAAAGTTAGCATCATAGGTAACACGTGCACCAGTGGGGAGCCATCCATTGACCGCACAGGGGCTTCGATTAGCCTCCTGTTTTATCTGCACCAAATGGAAATTTCGCCGCTACAGCCAAGGAAAACTTCTCAACCTATGCGGTCAAAAAAAGAAAAACGTTCAATAGTTTTGGAGACAAGCGAACAGAGAATGGTTCCGACGCACAGCATTACTTTGGCCAGTCCATCGCCATTAACACAAACTAATCATTAGCGTAATTGTGGATATCAATTACAAAATTGATAAGTAGACAATATGATGCCTCCGTGTGTCTATCCATGCAAAAAAATGTCAAACATTTCGTACACAAACCATCGGCCCAATGGCCATCTGCAAGTGCACAATTTCATCAGCATTGGTTCAGTACAAGCACAGGCTGGAACGGTTTCAAAATTCAGTGTCTCATCAGCAGTTTCTGGAATCAATGCTGGTTAACTGCCAAATATTTTAAGCAAGGTATTTAATAATCCTAACAATGGGGTCAGGAACTCAAAAACCTGAAAACTACACAAAGCCATGGCCCCATGATGACATTATAGGCCAGGTAAATGAAGTTGAGGTTTAAGTCCTCTTAGCAATTCCCTACACACTGCTGCAGTTAATGGGGCGCCACCGTGGCGAGATGTTAACTCCCTCGCCTGGTATGCAGGTCGTGGGTTAGATCCCGACCCCAACACCTGCTGTTTATTGGAGTTTGCATGTCTCTCTCCCCATGGTCGCGTGGTTTTTCTCCATGTCCTCCGCGTTTTCCCTCCACATTTAGAAACGCGCGTTTAGGGTATTTGGCTGCTATACATTTCCACATGATAATCCATTTCGTTTGAGCTATCATATGTGGCTCGGTCGCTTCTGAAAAAGACCTATGTAGCTCAGTTGGCCTTACCTGGTAAAATAAAAAAAATAGTTAGGTAGAGAATGTGAGGTCCATGCATGAACACCCCTGCCTAAACCCACACTAGGGTACCATAGGCGTTGGGTATGATGGTGAGTACCAAAGACTGTGCGTATGGTGGTAAGTACCATAAACCTTGCGTACTATTAGTAACTTGTTGGTCATGCCGGGTTAGTAGCGCAGCACCAATAACCATTACGCAACCGCTCCCCACAATGCCTGATACACAGATACTTACAGCAGCAATCTTGTCGCCAGCACGCAGGCCAGCTGTGGTGTCGGCCGGGCTGCCCTCCAGGACCTGTTTAATGAAGATGCCGGCATGGAGCGGGTTGACAGGGGCGGCACCACCGCTGGCCTGGTCACGACCGCCCACAATGCTGATGCCCAGTGGCACCCCTGGAACTCGCCGTAGCTCGACCCTGCAGTGCCCAGGCAGCACCAATGCATACCACACACATCATGCACCATATACACAAAGACAACAGCAGCCGCCATTCGCCACGAAATGGAGGCGACGTCACCACGGTGCTTGTGCCAGGCTAGGTGCACTCCGAGGACACGTTAAGTGTTGAAGGCGCGCTGAGAGGCCACGGGACAGACCCATTAAATGAGATGACTGGCAGATCTAATATATTTCCACAGCATATACCACATGCACACCATACATACACACACCACACGCATTCCATACATATACCGCACACAAATACACCGCACACACCATACACAAACTGCACAAAACACACACCACATACACCATATTTCTACACCGCACACCTCACACATCATACACATACCACACACACACACCATAATATACAAAAAAACACACACAAACAACGCACATGCCACACACTCCAGTCCTTTGCCATGCACATCGGACACCCCACCCCCTTGTGCGCCGTGCCAGCCTTAACAGAAGCTCGCTCACAGGACCTGCCCCAACAGTCTGTTAAATGCCATATAGGGGAATCTTTATCTTTGTGTGTACGCACATGTGCCAACAGGAGTGTAGAGGCTCGCGCACTGCGCTATGAAACACAGCGAGCCGAGTCCGGTTCCTGCTCACGGCTTACACCAGTGACGATTGCCTGAACCGGTCCTGGGCCTCCCCTAGGTTGACTCAAATGAGTACCTGGTGCAGTGTGTAAACATCGCCACTAGGGAGACAAAGGCGGACGGGCGTCGTTGCTGGCCCCCCAGCCCCCTCCGTTCGCCAACACCGGCCTTCCATAGGTCGCTCGCTAATAAAGCACTTGCCCCTTCCCCCTCGACAAAGTGTTAAGGCTACACGGGGGACCTTTGTCTTGTGCGTGAGCAGACCTGCGTGGGGGGCCCCAGTGTCGGTGTCCGCCCGAGTGCTGCACTTCGCTCTCCTGGCCCTCGCCCTCCTCCCGCTCCGGCAGCTCGCTGCACACGCGCGGCACCACCGCCGCCGCCACAACGACACGCCGCAAACGCTCCCGTTACTCCCCCGCGGCGAACGCAAACAACCGCGCCGGGGCACAGCCCGCGGACGGCACCGGGTGCGCCCCCGAGACAGCACCGCAGATCACCATCTCATGACGGAGGGCTCTCACACACACACACGCATACTGCTCTCGATTTTGGCCGACTCAACCGTTGCAAGAGACAGTGTTGGAAACGTCATTAATTGATTATCCAGTCAACGATGTGGTCAACAATGCATTTCATCGACTCGAATGCTCGTCTGTTAACGTTCTTGTTTTAACATAGCTTTGTCGAAAGTATTTATGTCATGCCATGGACGGATTAGTATACACATGTTACAGACGAGAAGCCCCACATTCATCAATAAGTGGCCGTAAAAAAAACTAAGCAAGAGGTGATGTTTTGGGAAATGGCTCTTCTTCGCAGCACGTGGGCCAATGCCTGAAACGTCACCTGTTATATATTTTTAAGGCCACAGGATTGTTGACAAATGTTGAGTTTTTTTGTCACTTGTGCTTGTGCACCGGCTGCCAACGCAGCAGCAGCACAAATAAGTTCAACATACATACATAACATCGCCAAATAAAGTTACACATAAACAAGGGCTATTTAAAAGATACTTCTCCTTGGAATGCAGAGGTCTAATAATTCTAAGTGGCTATAACACGAGAGAAATGCTTAAGCGTTTCTTTAAGTGCGATGAATAATTCTCGAACACAGCTCTCAAAAAAAGCTTGCTTTCAACACCCTCTCCCACCGAGCCACTCCAAGGGCTACGTTGTTTACCTGACCCTCCTTGTTTAACTGACCCTTTTTGAATCTGATAATCTTTTAAGTAGAACAACAAGAGGATCAAACTAAGGAAGACAAAGTTTAATTTAAACGCACCGTATCACACAAAAGGCACATTTCGTTTTGTATTTGGCAAAGACCCAGGCATTGCATTACATTCTACGATTGCAAAACAATGTCGGTAATTACAAAAAATAATAATTTATTAGACGGCAGAGAATACGCGAGAGAAACGAACGTAACCGGAACAAAAATGCAAACAAATAACATCTTACCTTGAATTGTTGTGTTTCATGATAATTACTGGTTTTGTGTTTCAAAGAATGGACAGGGACACTTCGAATGAAAAGAGGAGGAACAGAGACACGCGCGCGACGCAACACCAACAAGATGCAAGTGGAAGGAAGAAAGAGCCATTGATTCTGGATGCTTTTCTACGTGTTCATTGAGAAGTAAATTAATTAATGCCATGACAACGGCTGCAGCCGAGACGAATAGGAAAATGCTAAATATAATTGTGCAGTTAATGTATGAACAACACAGACACCGGTTCATTCGGCACGTGTGTGTTCGAGCTGGCGGTCCAAACCACAACGTATAAAAGGGATCGTAGAGCAAGGCTGGGGAGGGGGGGAAGGTAGGAGAGGAATAGCATCCAAAAAGGTAGACATGTGGAATAAACAAAGACCACCACCACCACCACAAACAAAACAAAAAAAACGCTTTAATAATAAGTAACCACGCAAAATGCAAATAATTCAACCGATAAACGCGGAACGAACGGCAATTTATGACGGATAGAAATAGCCGGGCGAGCGCACGATCGTCACACACACACACGCACGCGTGGGTGCACGCGCACGCACGCACGCAGACGCGCAGGCCGCCCACGCGTGACTCGTCAGCGCTCGAGTCATGGGGCCCCTGAACAATGCACACAACCTTTCGCTCACCCGGCAGGGGGGGGTGGGACACGTGAGCGGACCGTTCGCTCGCGCGCCCGTAGACACGGCGTTTCCCCTGCCCAAAGTCGACCATTAAATAACAACGACAGGAGCGCACCAACAACAATCGACACGACATCGTCAGCGCCTTTCCAACGTTTATTTATTTTTTTCCCCCCTACAAAAAAAATATATAATTAGTATCAAATTAAACGTTAACAAAAAATATCCCGGGTTCCCAAACGATCCGGAATCCGCGTTTTAACAGTGCGTTCCCCCTTAACCGACAAAAGCCAGCCCCTGCTCATGCTTGGCTGATGCGTAATAACAGGCGGCAGCAAAATCCAGTTGCTTTGAAAGCCGAAGAGAGAGAAAAAAAACGCGTGTTTGTCGTAAGCACCGTGGTGGAAGGGGGTTGTGAGGAGGGTGGGGAAGACAGGCAATAGCAGACGACGAATGGACGTTGGCTATAAATTTACAGCCGACCAGGGGGCCAGCAGTGCAATAGGTTACATTCAGCAGCACTTTGCAAATGTGGTGTCATTGTCATCGGCAGGATGTGGATATCATTGTCATTGTTATCACTGTAGTGCAAAACCAATGTAATCAGCTGTTCCTTTAAGAAAATCTCCATCATATGAGAGTGATTTAGAACAATGCTTATATTAAAGATTTCAGAGCATATATATACACACTGTACTTTGTACACTATTGCATTTTTATGCATTTTATGCAAACAATCTCTATGCTCATACAATGCTATAAACCAGATATTAGCAAATAAGATATAAAAAGTTTCAAACGTCATTATATTTAATTTTTCATAAAGCAATCAACATCATAGCACTACTTGTTGTTATGGTTAGAAGGCTTCAAAATTAGCCCAATTAGGCTATTGAGACAAATATTACCATTAATATATATTTTCTTTAAACGTTTGAGAACCGGCTGCATTAAAACATACACATTTAGAGACACATAAATCCACATTGCTTACACAAACAACTGGACTTTAAAACGAGTAAATCACCAACTCTGCTTTATGGAATGTAAGAAATAAAAACTGGATTTGACCCATCCGCACAAATGTAAAACAGTATTTAAGCTCCACTTTACACTTGCAATTTCTGCAAATTATTGCGCAGCTGCAGGGAATACATACAAAGTTTGAATGTAATGAATTAAACCACGCGATGGTATTTATGTGCTTTTTGGTGACTTTTCTGAAACCACTACACTTGGGAACCAGGCTTTAACCACATTTGGCTGTGCAAATTTCACCTCTGTGGATATGCAAACTGAATTTGTAATCACCAAAAACATCAATCCTTGACTACTCCTGCTTAAAATGTATACAGAAGGCAAAGGTGCAGCCCTGCAACTGCTCGCTCACGCCACTGCTGGCAGAATGGCCTGCACTAGAGGGAGCTCTAGAGAACCATTCTAAGAGGGTAAATTGTCTACTCTTTTTCCACACTGGCCAGACGTCTTAGAAGGGGTGAAAATATCAACAATTACCCCACCAATTGTGACCTATTGATGAACTATGCTAATACCCATTTCTCCTGCTGGGTGGACCGAGGCAGGGGTTGGGATTCAGTAAACTTCCACATTGTTTCAGCTGCCACTCCGGGAGATCAAACTGGCAACACCAAATCCAGTGTGCTCACCGTTACACCGTGATGGTGTCCCACACTTACACATAATGGAAATTATTCTCTACTGCTCTTCAAACGAGCACTGCCTCGCCAGCCTGAAGAGGCTCGAATGCCTAGCAGAGCTGAATAGCTGAAGTAGAAAATAGGGGCACCAAGAGCATTCAGGTAATCGGTGAGAGGCGAGATGGAATGAATGGCTCACAGGTGACGACATCACATTTATCCCTCTATTTAAGACAGAAACAGAAGGATTTCTCCACAAATCCCATCTGTCGCCTGATGTTGCTAGTTGTAAATACTGGCGAAACATCGTACTCGAATTGTAAATGTTGTGGGTTTACTCTCCAACACACCGGTGTGCTGTACTAGTAAGCAATTGGCATGTTTTGTTTACGTGACAAACCTTACTAATTGGCTGTGGTGGGTGGTGGCGGGTTTAACGACGCATTCATATTTACGCGAGCCAACCCAAAAACCTGTATTATGGAGACAGAATGAGTTTCCTTTACCAACTGGCACTGACCGGTGTAGTGAAGTATGGTCAACCGCCCCCTACCGTAATGACCCATGCGCAGAAACGATGACGATTTCCTAAAGTTGATGCTCCGCATTAGAAAAATTAGTGTTTCGTTAATTAGTTACGCAAGCACAACCATGATCAATGTGCACGCTTGCTCAATCGCCGTTAATCAGTGCGTCTCGCGTCACACCGATGGCTTTTCACCTCTTTACCTGTACTGAAATTGCCGTGCGTGCCCGCCTTCCACTTTTCTTGCGGAGCCTAAACTTATAAAAGAGCAACAACACAAGAAACAGAGACTCATTAATCCTCACGATATTAACTTCCAAATGACGCGTTGAGAAATAAGGTGCCAACATTTCAAGCAATTTATTTGAACAGCCATTAATTCTGTTTTAATAAAGCCACACCGCCAATCCAATTATTAGCTCTCGGCCTTACCTTCATGCCTTCCTATCAGTGATAGCTTTAAAAAAAGAAATTCAGAGCCAAAAACAATAAGGAGTCATCAGGCACCGCACACGCACAAGTGTGATAACGTAGACACTAAATGGGTAAATTAAAAATAATCAGGTAATTTACTGCTACTTAAGAGGGAATTCAGATATCGATGTTTTGAGCACATGGCCTTCTTTAACCAACAATTACTAGAGAAGGTCGGTTATCAAAAACAGAGTGGGGGTCAGGTCAACTGAAATGTCAAGATGTTCCTTTTATTTCCAATAAAACCATTTAAAACCTTCAGTGAACCTGTTCTTCACTGTATGTGGTACTGCAGTCGGCAGTGGTGCAACAGCACAAATAACAAAAACGCAACA
The DNA here is from genome assembly GCF_964198595.1 of Lampetra fluviatilis. Lineage (NCBI taxonomy): Eukaryota > Metazoa > Chordata > Hyperoartia > Petromyzontiformes > Petromyzontidae > Lampetra > Lampetra fluviatilis. Next base: position 4,820,651 of record NC_136298.1, read on the forward strand.
TATTAATCACGAAAAATATTGCCCAAAAAGTAAAACGTATGTATGAAATAGGCAATGTTTCAGGAAATGGCTCTTCCCAATCTCTTTGCTATAATTAAGAGCTATTGCCCGAACTGTTCCTGTCATGATGTCTTTAGGGCAGGGCTATTATTGACAAGTGCTTTGAGCGTTTCTCTTCTTGAGGGGGGGTAAATGTAAGTGATGAGTAAATTCCCAAAATTCCATAACCACGATACAATTTGTAATGCTAACCCATGGGATATGTATTATCTAGAGCCTCCCACTGTAACTGCAATGTTACTTTATACAACTACAGTAAAACCTTGGATTGCGAGCAACTTGGTCTGCGAGTCTTCTTGTTCTTTCGGTAAAGTCACGTAGAATGGAAATAATAAAATAATAAAAATAAGACAGAGTCTGCATTATCGACAGACCTGGTCTTCACCTGAGGACGGCTGCTTGCGTTGTGGCCGAAACGTCGTGAGAATTATTTTATTATGTTTAATTTTTATTATTTTATTATTTCCATTCTACGTGACTTTACCGAAAGAACCAAGAAGATGAATCCCTGCAGTCACGAAAGCTTTAAATCGAAATTGGTCTGCGAGTGTTTTGCAAGACGAGCAAAATTTTTAAATAAATATTAATTTGATAAATGAGCGAGCTCTTGCAATACGAGTAGTGCGTGTATACGATTTGTCTGCCGAGCGTCACGTGATCACAACTGATATACGAGTGCTTTGGATTACAAATACGTTTCGGGAATGAATTGTGGCAAACCAAGGTTTTACTCTATGCAAAAACAAAACTTTGTATAATTGTCCAAAAATCTGGTCTTGCAAAGCTGAAAGTTTCTCATTGAGAATATTTCACAAATGTGTTCACTTTACATACATATGAAAAATACATTTTATTTGTATTGAAAAATAACCTAATACTACGCTGTGGTGTAGGGGTGCACAATACGGAACACCCCGTCACAGACTCCACGGATCACATGAGCGGCACATTCACCGCAAGTGGCTCAGTTTTTGTTTCTGTCACGCGGACCCAAGCTTAGCAGCACAACTGCCATGCGTATTATTTTTACTCATTCCATTTAAATGTCGTACGTAATTCGAATGTGTTAACGTGTAAAACGCTCCAATATGCAGATGATCTGGAGCACTGAATGTGAAAATGAAAGGCGTTTGACTTAGAAACCCAGATTTACGTTTTCAAAAAGGGCTGCTGTCAAACTTCAAGAGGGCTCAACTTCAAAACGTTTCTCAAGTATATATTATTTTCCTGGATTGATATTTCTACTTAACGTTGCACCTTATAATGTAGTCACTATCATCAAGGGCAGTTCCATGATTTTGGAGTAACATTTCTGACACCAATAATATGATTATAAAGTGACTTTTTTTTCTCTTTGGCAAATCAAGTCAATCAATTGGGGCTGTAATTCAGATGGAATGTGTCCACCTTTCTCGGTAAGGAAAAAATCATCGTAATATAATGCGGTGTCAGATGTACGCAAAGAAACTGTAGATTTCCATCCATGCTGTGATGTTGGTGGTGGTGCCAATCCATTGATTTGACCCATAAATAAACCACATTTTCCAAAACTATAATTCCCATCAAAATCGTACCTCATGTCTTATTAGGAAATGACACATGTCAGGTTGCCTAATTTGTGGGACTACCCGTATGGTTAATATAAAAAAAATGTGCCAAAACCACCAATGCTTCTACTTAAACATATAGGATATTTAAATACATAACTACGCATTGATTGCATTATGCTCAATTGCATTTAACGTGGGAATTAAAAATTCTGAGAATCTATATCACTACCATATGACAGCAGAAGTGCTCTGATATAACATGCATTATGGAATTTAATTGATCCAATGCCCTTCCAGTTTCATTTATTCATTCATAATGGATACGCATTATACACAGGAAAAGATCAATTTCACATTAGCAAACCTATTTTCAGGATCTGCATCATTTTTCGGAGGCTCAACTATCCACTGAAAATTATCCTCAACATCACTTCAATCAATACGATGCATGATGAACAATCTGGCCCTTGCTCAAAGACATACGATTCCCCACGTAGGCTGTTACATACTGTTGGGGCAAGTGTCGTTAGTGGACACCCATGAAGGCCGGCACAGCATACGAGGGGGTAAGTAGCCAGCATCACGCTTAGTCCCCTTTGTCTCCCTCGTGCTAATATTCACACGCAGCACCAGATACTCATTTAAGGCCGAGTAGACCTAGGGGGAGGCCCAAGACAAGTTCAAATATAGACCACGATGTTATCTGTGGCTGGGAATCAAACTCGGCCCAACGGGTTCATATAGTGCAGTGCTCTGGCCACTCGCACTCATGGAACGGTGGCGGGGCAAAGGGTGGCGCGTGCTCCATGCGTTTGCCACCATGAAGGGGGATTTCGATTTTATATATAAGGGTCCTGCGGTGGCGAGATGTTAACTGCCTCGCCTGTTATGCAGGAAGTTGTGGGTTCGATCCAGACCCTGCCGCCTGCTGTATATTTGGAGTTTGCGTGTCTCTCTCCCTGTGGTCTTGTGGATTTTTCTCCGGGCCCTCCAGTTTTTCCCTCCACATTTTAGAAACATGCGTTTCGAGTATTTGGCTGCAATACATTTCCACGTGATAAGCGACTTAAGTCGAGCTATCATTTGTGGCCAGTTCACTTCTGAAAAAGAGCTAAATAGCTCATTGTGGGCCTTACCTGGCAAAATAAAAAAATAGTTCAAATGTATCGGTCGTGCAATGAAGCAGGCAGGCTGTGTGTAGACATACCAAGCTGCTGGGGGCTCCTGTGGGGAGGGCTGTGGCTGGCACCGGCTGTAAATTTCACAGCACCACTTCCATCCACAGAATCCTCCTACGAGACAACGTGCAGAGGGAAACACGGCAGCAAGGCTTTGTACGACACCCCTTCCTTTGTCCCACTGGGGATAATTAGACCCAGTGTTGCGACGCGCACAGCAACTCACCGCTAACACACAAGAGGCAAAGATGACTATCCACACATTAGCCTACGTGGGATGGGGGAGCAAGCGCTGTCAGCGGGCACGTTTTGAGACTAGAAACACAATGGGGTGGTGGGGGCCAGCACTACACACACAGCCCACAACTGTCGTCTCCCCAGTGCAACTTGTTGGAGAACATTAGATTAATTCAACATTAGATTATTACTTTGATTCATATATTCATATACTGCATTAACCACACACACGTGTGGTGAACATGCATGCAAACAGACATGCTCTGATAAGTATATATGCGTTGTTTTCTGTTCTAACACTGGTGAGACTAGGCCATGAAGAAGGCTGTCTCTGGTCAAGGCCAATCAAGTTGCAAAGACAATGCATATTATTATTTTTTTCTGGAAGACTTTGGAGTTTTTCTTGGATTTTTCTGTTTGCGCATAGTCACATAGTCACTTTAAGATGTTTTCTTGTTCATGTTTTTGTTTTTTGTTTGTTGCGGTTGCACCCGATTCGAGAGCCGAATGGCTCACAGGGCTATACCAAATAAATGAAACTGAAAATTATCAGAGCATGTTTGTTTGCATGTTTACCACAATTACGTGTGATTAATGCAGACTTGATTCCTTGTAAAAGGTTTCTATTTGGTGTTTGAACATCTTAACACCTAGTTTTATTGCCAGAAAGGGTAAAACCTACTCTTATTTTTTATACTTTGATACTGGCAAAAAGGTCCCATGATATATTCATAGACTGTAGCTCTCGATTTAAAGCTTTCGTGACTGCAGGGATTCATCTTCTTGGTTCTTTCGGTAAAGTCACGTAGAAGGGAAATAATAAAATAAAACATAATAAAATAATTCTCACGACGTTTCGGCCACAACGCAAGCAGCCGTCCTCAGGTGAAGAACAGGTCTGTTCCCCCCTCCAACCCAGCTTAAATATACGCTGCCAAGCCTGGTGGTGCCCATTCAGACGCTGTCTTTCCGACAGACCTGTTCCTCACCTGAGGACGGCTGCTTGCGTTGTGGCCGAAACGTTGTGAGAATTATTTTATTATGTTTAATTTTTTATTTTATTATTTCCCTTCTACGTGACTTTACCGAAAGAACCAAGAAGAAGACTGTAGCTCATCAACCCGAGTTCAATTCCTGGCCACAGCTAACATCAGAGGCGAGTGATATCTGAACCGGTCCTGGTTACCCACCCCGCCGCCAACCCACCCTGACAAGCGTGAAGTTTGGCCAAACAAGCCCCGTGACAGACATTAAAACTAAACAATTATATTACCAGGTAAGGCCCACTGAGCTATGTCGCTCTTTTTCAGAAGCAACCTGGCCATACATGATAGCTGAACGAAGTGGCTTACCAAGTGAAAATGTACAGCGACCAAATACTGCAAAAGCATGTTTTTAGATGTTGAAAACATACAGCAGGCGTCGGGGTAGGGATCGAACTCACGACCTCCTGTATATAAAGCGAGGTAGTTAACATCTCCACACTGCTGCACCCCATGGTCCGGGGTGGTTTAAATCCACGAGTGGACTGACAAACATTCGTTGTTCTTCATTAGACCTCCTTTGCCAGTACCATAATATAATATATTATCATAGTATGTTTTTTGTTTGCATTTTGACTGCAAGTATTGTGGTTAATGCAGACATGAATCCTTGTAAAAAGGTTTCAGTTTTGTTGCCAGAAAACAAGGGGAAAACCCCTATTATTATGTCCGTTTTTCTGTGCTCTGCAACCACCCTTAACACATTTTAACCCGAAAAGCTGCAGGAGTAAATTGCTGTTCGTGAACACCTATCAAGCCAGCATGGCACATGAGAGCATGGTATGGAGCAGCAAAAAATACCCAATTGCCACTGTCTCCCTGTCTTACTGCTGATGATGTACCATGTAGATATTTAAGGCTAGGGAAGACCCATGACAGGTATAGATACTACAAGTCACATATGTTGTGATCTGGAACTAAACCAAAAAATGAAAGCACAGTGTGCCGATAATTACAGATGCCCACAGACACACAGAAACTTTCACTTGCCCGCTCGATTACATTGACAGACTGCAATAAGTACTCATTGTAGGCCGAGTCACCCTAACAGAGGTCCAACTTGGCTTCAGATATCAGCTGGCTCTGCAGTTGTGGGTCATAACCAGGAGTTTAACATAGGTCTGAAGGATTGTAATACACTGCATCAAATCACTTGGGCTGTGCATGCGCGTGAGCCCTGCAATCCGAAAGCGATCGCGGGCGGACCTGCGAGCTCCTCGCTCGGCTCAGGAAGTCGTCCAGGTTGACCTCCTCGTCGCTGGACGTGCCGTCCTCCGTCCGTGACACCGCCGCCGGCCTCCGGGGTTGGGGAGCCCCCGGCATCCCTTCGTGATTATCGCGCGCACGCACCCGGCGCTCTGCGGACGCACGGAGACACGGAAGCGCGGCGCCTACAGCGAACCTGCCTCCAATACAACCGCCGGGCGCGGTGGCGCACACACCTGTTGATCCCAGCACCTCGGAGGTACGGTTGCTGGATTAAATTCGAAAACAAACACTAAATTACTTAAATACTCGATTGGGATTACACAGTCGGAATCAAAATATTTGTTCCTATTGCAGGAGGAATCCCATGCGCTATGAAGCTCTTTTCACAGATGTCCAGGCGGGGGCGGGGACGGGTGAGCATGTTACGAAGTAATCGCCGCCCTCGACTGGCAGACGAATGTCCACGTGCAGGCCGATGCCGAGTGACCGTGTGCCGCATCCGCGCCACGCTGCCATCAGGGGGTTCCCCCCCCAAGAGCAAGAAGAATGACGCTCAGAGACCTTTCTAGAGGCTGTTTCATACCGGATCATCTTTACCAGAGTTATACTGCCCCTCCGGTATGGAATTACAAATGGACAGATGGACAGAGCGAACACATAAACACTCTAAACTTTAGTTGGGAAGCATTATATTTATTTCTAGAAAATCCTTGCAAAAGCCGCCAGCAAGAACCTGCAAACTGGGGGATGAGGCTCTGCGTTCTGTCGTAGATCGCCGGTTCCATAAAGTCGTCGTCGTCGTCATCGACGGGCATCTCCAGCTCGGCCCCGCCCCCTTCCTGCCCCGGTCCCGTCACCAACCCCGCCGATTGGTTGCCGCCGGCCCCGACGGGCGAAGCCGCGTCGCCGCCGCTGGCCTGCGTCGTGACCCTGGCGACCACCCCGTAGGCGGTCCAGGTGAGGAGGGGCTCGTTCTTGCGAAGCCGCGGCTCGTCCGCCGATAGTTCCACTGGCTGCACAAAAGACAAAGATCTCCCATATAGCCTCCACAGACTTTTGGGACAAGTATTCTTAGGTTTTTTTTCGGTAAAGTCACGTAGGTAAAAAAAAATTAAATTTAAATTAATAAAAGTAAAAAAAATCACCACGACGTTTCGGAGGCAACACAAGCCTCCGTCTTCAGGTGGAACCGTCACAGCACGATAGCTGTATCAAGTAAGATACATTTGGGACAAGTGCTGTGAGCGAGTAGCACCTATGAAGACCGGCACAGTATCCAAGGTGGGAGGTGGGGCCAGCACTGCGCCCGACTGCGTTTGAGGCCGAGTCGACCTAGGGGAGACCCAGGACTGGTTCAAATAATCATCACTGGTGGTGATAGCCGTGAGTGGGAATCGAACTAAGATCACCGCGTTCGTAGCGCAGCGCGCTAACCGCTATACTACAACTCCTCAATGCGTACATACACATACACAAAGACAAAGATCCCCTGTATAGCTTAAACAGACTGTTGGGGCAAGTGCGGTTAGCAAGCACCTATGAAGGTCAATTGCAACGTCGTAATTTGAAACGTCGTGATTTGTTTCGATCGAAACGTCGTGATTTGTTTCATATTATTTTATTTCTAACTACGTGACTTTACCGAAAGAACCAAGGAGTATAGGTACACATACATTTGAGGATTTACATTTGTTTGTCTGGAACGATCTGGGATTGCCATGGTTGCCAGGATAATATTTTATCACCATCTATATAAATAAAGACCTTAATCTGTATGTCTCAAAAACCTCGAGAGTACTTCCCGACGAGTTAGAAATAGAAATGTGGTACATAGGTAGCTTTTAGGACACAAACAACAGGAAAAATCAGAAAATCCGAGATATTTTATTTTAAGGTCCCCAAATCTCGGTATTAAGTGCTCCATAATAATTTGTGGAAAAATACACATTTTTTGAGTAGTTATTAGTGTTTGATCGTAGATACAAAATTGTTAAAAAAAAATAATATATTTATTGAAAACTTTAGCCTGGCGAAGGACAGGCTTCATGAACTAGTGAGGCATAAATAAAAATCAAGATATGGCGATTATTGCGAAATCAGTTTCCCAAAATATCATCATTGTATTTCACGATTGTATTGTTTTTGTGTTCCGCTGTACTTCCAGTACATATAACGATCACTTACTAGGTTTTTTTTTATTTCACTTAAACATAAGCTATTTAATCATTGACATTTTACAATCTATAATGCTTATAAATACACATACTGACAGTTCAGTTTAGATATCACTCGCCACTGGTGTAAGCCATGGCTGGAAATCGAGCATGGTGACCAGCTTGCAACAACAACTACGCCACCACTCCACCCCACTCCATGTGTGTGTATATGTGTTATTTCTTCAGATATTGCCACTTCCTCCCGAAGGCAAGAATACTCAATATTAAATTAGCCAGATAAGACCCTCACACATCTAAAACCTTCTTGAAAAGGAATCTTGAGAATAAATGTTTTTTTCGAAATAATGGCCATATTAATCATAAGTATTTAATTTGATAACATCTGACAATGGTAGTTGACTAATTATCCACCCTGTGTCTGGAAGCCTGAAGCTAAATATTTTAAGACCGGCATCCAAAACATGGCCGAAGAGCTCAAAAAAATATTTTTAGCTCAAGCAAAAGAAGGTTCTTCATGGACGTAACTTATTTTACAGTAAATAAATACGTGAAGGTGTCGCAAAAATAAACCCATCACATGCAGTAGCCAGCAGATGGCTCCGCTAACATGCCATAATTTAAAATGTTTTACCAACGCGCCGTTGCACTCAACGATGCCAGCCTGAAACCGAAGATTTTTCTCTTATCCGAGATGCTGTGAACCAAGGCCTTGTCACACGTGCGGATGGGCAACTTTTTCAAGCGCACGTTCGGACGTAGTACAGGATTTGGCTGAAAAGCTCGCAAGCCACTCGGCGACATCACACGAAGTAATCAATCCCTCGTCTTACGCAAATTCAATCGGAGGTGTAACTGGTAGACTTGATATCAATGACATGTGATTTAACGCAGCACAGCAATGCGATTGCTTGCCAAGGACTTGGTTTAGTGACGCTTGCTCATCTGCAATACGCTCTAATTCAGGCCACGAATGTCTGGATTCCCAGAAGATTTAAGCGAGCTTATAACTCGTAAGCCACATGGGTTCAAGTCTCCTGGAGTATTAAAAAGTATGTATGTATGTAGAACTTATTTCGCACCGTATGTAGCCACCCGTGTTAATCGGAGCTGTCACACACTGCTTGAAATGAACCGTGAGATACCTCGGCAACTAGACGCATGGAGAGGTGCATGTTTTAAATGACACTGAAACGAGGAGCACGTGGATTAGAGAGCGTGCAGAAGTTAGAGAGAACGTGTTTACTGTTAAGAAAAGTGGACTTGGGCAGGACATGGTGCTGGAAGGGATGAAGGTGTTTGGTCGAGACGAACAGCCGAGAGGACGCCAACCTCAGAGATGGAGCGATAATATCAGCTCGTGGCACAGATGCCAGACGGATTGTCGTATAAAAGGACCGTGAGAGATAATAACAGATTGGGGAGGCCTTTAATCAGGAGTGAATTGAGCATGGCTGAAGATGATGAATTAAATACATGCTATAATGGGTCACTCCTTACGTGATACATTTTAATATATGCATATCCTGTATTAATTTGAAGACCCATTTCTTTAATTTGGCCATTCTTACAATAGTATACGTAAAGGCCAAATATTCCTCTTTACTTTAATCATCCATATGTTACACTTCATAGTTGAAGTCCTCTTCGGATTTTAAACTGATCTGTCAAGATTAACACGGTGATGGATTAGCTCGATTGTAAATTGCATTTTTGCATCGGTACCTTTCATTTTAAAAACCTCATTTATTCTTGAATGAACGAATGCGCTCCGAGATTCTGTGCCAGAGGGAAGATCCAATATGATGGTAACCTTTACAAGTCAATTACTGCTGATGACGACGAAATATAAAATTTATGTAAAACGGTAAAAGGGTAAAGGTGCAGCCCTGCAATTGCTTGCTCGCGCCACTGCTGGCGGATTGGCCTCCACTGCAGGGAGCTCTCCAGACAGCCCCTCTTCGTGGGTATTCATGGCCTACTCTTCCAAGCTGGCCATACGTTTTGAAAAAGAAAAAAAAACACACGAGGACCCACGGGTTATCCCAAAACACGTGACCTGCCGATTGAACGATTGCGGTGAACCCAAATAAACTGGAGGGTGAACAGAGATGGGGAGGGGGGGGGGAGGGTTATTTAAGAATCAGAATATTTATTTATACTGCAGGAGGAATCCAATGAACCATAAAGCTCTTTTCCACAGATGTCCAGTCGGGGTGGGTTAGAACGTTACAACAACAAACAACAGACAAAACTGCATCGCAGTGCAAAGTATAGGAAAGGTAGAGGGAAGAAACTTGCCCTCCTGTTTTAACCTGCCGCACTGAGAGACCAAATCGAAGCTGTGACCTCTGGGTTTCAAGCACAGCGTGCAGACCGTTGCAACGGTGGCAGCATCACCCCCGTGCATGAATTTATGTATTCGGGTGAAATGTACACAGGGGCAAACGGGGCGTACCGGTGGAGGTGTGGCAGCAGCATCAGCTCCCCGAGTTTCCACCACGGTCGTCTCCTGTTCATCCACGAGCACCTCGGGCCCCAGTGGATCAGGCTTCATCGCACACGACACACAACGACAATAAGACGTCGCCCCATTTACTCTGGTAAGACCGTTGGCGCCAGCACTGTTAGCGAGCACCTGTTGCGCACAAGCACACCAGCGTTACGTAGGTGCGGACCACTTGCACGTCCTCACTGTTGATGACGCACCGTACCAGGTGTACATGTGCCGCCCCCTGACAATCCACTGCTGGATGAGGGTCTACCTGAATCGTGGGGGTTTTTTGACCATATTTCACCGCGTTGGTCAATGCTGTTTGGTAACAGTGGAGATACTGCTCACCAGTGATTCTCAGTCACAGCCAGGAATCAAACTGGGGACGATTCCTGGCTGTGCATTGATGTGGGAACATAGGAAAAGTATGACAACAGATTGTGATTCAGTGTCCTCTGCCACACATCACACAACACCTATATAACACCTTATATGGATGGTGGTCACCAATCCAAACTCTATCCAGGCTCAGGCCTGAATGGCTTCCAAATTCTAGTCGCATTGGTCACAGGAATGTAAAATGCACAACGGCGAAACGCAAATTGGATTCATTGCTCGTTTAACGCGACGTGTGCGACTCGGGATCGAAGCAGGTCTGCCGGAATATACTACGATACTATTATTTAATTTTACCAGGTAAGGCCCACTGAGCTACATTACTCTTGTTCAGAAGTGACCTGGCACCAAAGTAAAGCTCAAACGAAGTGGCTTATCACGTGGAAATGGAGAGCAGCCAAAAACTCTTAAACGCATGTTGCTAAATGTGGAGGGAAAAAAACGAAAAATCCACGCGACCACTGGGAGGACCATGCAAACTCCAAATATATAGGCATCAAAGGTAGGAATTGAATTCACGACCTCCTGTATCCCCGGTGAGGTAGTCAACATCTCGTCGGCGTGGCGCCTAGCGGAGGTGTGCTAATCGCTCAGCGCCCACTTATAAACGAATCCCGGCTTTGCCCCCTCAACGTAAAACACACGCAGAGTGACACCTATTCAATGCGTTAATTATGGGCAATATGTCATTCACACGGGAATACGTCGTTTACTGGGTGGAATTATCTCGACGTTCATCAACCCGAAGGTCAAATACGAGACCGTGAATCATAATATAAATAATAAAGCTGTGGCTCATGTCTATGTGCCTCACAATTCCCCACTAAGCAATAAAGAGTTCATCTTAGAATTCCCTGTGCACTGCCATTTCAAATATCCGATAAAGTCAATATACGATTACAATACACGAGTCATGTGGCAGTCCATTCAGCTGAATGTTAATGGAAAGCAGATTAGTTCCATTATTTTGGATGCCATTTCGGTTCAGTGGATATGAAAAGTATTTCGTGCAGAAGACTACGCGCTTTACAACCCCAGCATGTCTGTACAATGTTGTATGAAGTGTCATTTACCATACGTAGAGTTCAGTATATTAATTACTTATGACTCATTTACAGCCCCTTAGTAAAACCACTGCTGGGTTCAAGACCTCCCCAGATCTAGTCTGTCTTGGGGGTTCTAATTCTAGATTTGAAGTTTTCGTGACTGCAAGGATCCATACTCTTTGGTTCTTTCGGTAAAGTCACGTAGGTGAAAATAAAATAAAAATTAACTAAATCACGACCTTTCGGAGGCAACACAAGCTTCCGTCATCAGGTGAAACGTCATGATTTAGTTATTTTAAATTTATTTTCACCTTTTCTTAGGTTTTTTCGGTAAAGTCACGTAGGTAAAAAATTTTTTGAAAATTAATAAAAGCTATCGTGCTGTGACTGTTCCACCTGAAGACGGAGGCTTGTGTTGCTTCCGAAACGTTGTAATTTTTATTTTATTTTACTTTTATTAATTTTTAAAAAAAATTCACCTATGTGACTTTACCGAAAAAACCTAAGAATATGAATGCTTGCAGTCACGAAAGCTTCAAATCTAGAATTATTTTCACCTACGTGGCTTTACCGAAAGAACCAAAGAGTCGTGGGGGTTGCTTGGCCATACTTGACCACGCTCGTCAGCACACGCGAGTTAAGGAGGGTGGGGGGCCCACGACTGGTTCAGATATCACTCGCCATGGCCAGGAATCAAACTCACGTTGCCAAGCTCATCGTATAGTGTGCAAAGTGCGGCCCCCCCCTCTACTCCACTGCTCTAATTTAACAAACAAAATGGATTTTCCAATCTCTATGACATTGGAAAGTCCCACCGATGGTGGTTGGCTCAATAAATAAACGTCTTATTTTATCATCAAATAAACCGGTGTCGTGAACACGGCCTCATAAACAGAAACAAATAAGCCAAATGTTGAAGATGGTTACCCATCTTCAGAGCAAGAGATGGCAGCTCGTTTGCCTGTCTTACAAATGGAGAATGCACCTCACAGAGCGATGCATTGAAACAACCCAGAGATTTTGATAAGAGTCGATACGGACAAATTTACATTGAATGATAAAAAAAAGGATTTACCCTCTTGTGGCTTAAATACAGGTGTTAAGTGTGCGACCGTGTCCACCAATTCGGTGGAACGATGAAAACCACTCGAATGCAAGGAGTTAAACAAATTGTGGCACCGTAGGTCTGTGAGAGATGGCAATGGGCTTGAGTAGGCATCAATCTATACCGAACCGAACAAAAATAATATGCAGGGCCTACCATGGCTCCTCCCACCCTCAACCAGTATATATACAAGGACTGATTTCTTGGAATTTCTCTCACTTGATACAGCTATCGTGCTGTGACGGTTCCACCTGAAGACGGAAGCTTGTGTTGCCTCCGAAACGTCGTGATTTTTATTCAATTTTTATTTTACTTTTATTAATTTAAATTTTTTACCTACGTGACTTTACCGAAAAAACCTAAGAATATCTATCTATAATGTTATAGAGCAAGCAGATGAGCAGCAAGGCCTGGCGCACACGATGGCTTTTCATGTGATGCCACTGAACATGTTGCAATGGCTCCACTGGCTCTAAGAGCGGATGGATTGGGTTAGGGTATTTAATTGGTGAATCCAAAAGTCTGTGATTTCCAGCTGTATGACCGTTTTGAATGCGCTCTTTGCAGGCAAGGCCAGAGCTTGAAAACACTAATTGCGCCTGGTGGAACGAGTTAATAAATATATAAATCTAAATCAATAGTCCTGGCTAAAGGAAATTGATTGCATCATTTGTCAGGCCAAGGTGGTCTTAACGTGCTATATTAGATTAGTGGCAACTTATTTAGTTTTGTCCAGAAGAACGTAAATTGTATTACTGCTATTATTATATTCTCTAACTGTTTTTGTGCTTTTTCTCCCAGATACATTACAAACGTTCAATCAGCATCAGGAGAAATTTATATTTGGCTGATGTGTAACCCTTTCCTGTACTTTGCACTCCTGTCAAGTTTTTGTATTGTTTGTTGCTGTAACGTTCTTACTCGCCCCGACTGGACATCTGTGAAAAAGAGCTTCATGGCTCATCTGATTCCTCCAGTATACCTACTATAATCACCCAGGACTGTCCTTAACGCACGTGACGTCACTCCACATCGACCAGCCCCCCTCATTAATAATCATGAGCAGTTGACGTCCTCCAAATGGACACCCTCCGACCCCTCCTCATTAATAATCATGAGCGGGTGATGTCACTCAACATTGAACAGCCCCCCTCATTAATAATCATGAGCCCCCCCCCCCCATCATTATTACCTACTACAATGAGCCAAGAATTCCTGTGTGCATCGCTTGTGATGTCACTCCACGTCGACCAGCCCCCCTCAATAAAGATTAACAGGTTACGTCCTCCACATGGACCCCCCCCTCCTCATTACTAATCATAAGCAGGTGACGTCACTCCACATCGAACAGCCCCCCTCAGTAATAATCATTATAAGGTGACGTCCTCCAAATGGACACGCCCCCCCCCCCCCCATTCATAATAATTAGTGGCTGACGTCACTCCACATGGGGGGCCGAGGCGCCTCCTCCCCCTCCTCGGCGTCAACTCACAACCCTCACTACAAAGGCAGAACCCTCACGTCACGCGATCTCCGTAACGCTGTTGTTGAGACATCTAAGTAAAAAGGACGTCATGATGAACAAGGGATTATAACCTTAAAATGAAATAAGTCTGTGTCACCGCGCCCTTACAAATTGCACAAGAATGGATGCAATGAATATCACGTGGCGGTCTGCTATTTATTTGCAAGTTTTAGATTTACTGCAATACACCCGTCCTTGGACGGGCAAAAGACTAGTTAATACATATTCTGATTCTGATACGCTTTAAATGCCCTGGAAAGATTGTTCGTCACATGGCAGGTCGTCATCCAGCAGTGTGAATAAATAGAACGGTACAATATCGCGTCGTGCATACCATCATATAGTATAATATTATACAATCGTAAATGTATTGTTTATAGGACAGTATTTTTGTCATAGGGGTTTGCTTGTGCACATTGGTGAAGGTTGTGCCCAGCATCAGTTTAGATTACACTCGCAACTGATGTTGGCCGTGGCAGGCAATTGAACTCAAGTCGCCGATATAATTTACATAAATCGTAATTGATCCTCACACGAGTCGTTCGATGCACATACGTCCAGTGTGAGAATCCATTTAAAGTCACTATTCTGCACTGCTGCATCGCGGGGTGGCGAGAGACGGCGGCGACTTGGGTAGCCCCTCATCCAGCAGTGAATTGACCATGGTTGAATACAAATCTGCACATCGCCACACACCTTCAACCGTAGGCTCTTCGGTACGAGTGGCACACCGGTGAAATAATCAGCTTCCAAGCCAAAATCCTGTGAGGACGAGGCATGGTTATAATCTGTGGCCTCGCGGTTCAAGAGTGGCGCCACCCGCTTAATGCCTAAGAAGCTTTCACGGCACGCATCACTCGGTGCTACGGGGCCTCCCGCTGACGCGCACTGTAACGATGACGCGTGTCGGGCGGCTATTCCCATAGATGCACACGTAGTAACGGATGTGAATCATTTGCGCGATTGACAGGAACGGCTGGATTTAGCTGCATCGTGCCTGCAGGAGGTCCAGTGAGGTTTTTATGTTGGATCGACCTATCGATGCACTGGTTTTAGATTAATTGATTTTTATTTCTCTCCCACTGATAGCGTATTCTCCAGATTAGAGGAGACATTTTGTGTCACCTGTATTTTAAAGCAAAGTTTGGGGGTTGGTCTTATATACTGTTAGGTACGTGTTGTATATGCGAGACCAGATTTGTATATCCTTTTGACATTGGGCATCATTTTGGGGTGCGTGTTATTTTCCGGAGAGTCTTATAATCCGAAAAATATTTAATATGTTATCCAGCAAGGTGGTGCTGTGGTTAGATGTCTCGACTAACAATGAGAGTTTTAAGTTTCAAGTTCAAGTTTGCATATTTAAATCAACATACTAGGATAGTCTAATTTGCAAGAGTGACTTGGGGCATTCGTCTGCCAGTAGGGGGGCGATAATTGCGACGTATCATCGTCCCACAAATGGGTACTTTGTGGGTAAATTAGACTAGGACACCGATACACAATGGCCTACTCTTGCGAATGACTTAACGGAGTCTTTAACGTCCACTGTGCAGCAGCATACTATTAAGGTGATTACACACGCAGTAATAATCAGGGCGGCCGCAGGAATTTAACCGTGAACCTCTACAACAGGGGGCCAATGCGCTACTGCTAGGCCATGTCACCCCGTCCCACTCCACGCCAGTCAGGGGTTGACTCAACCTATCATCCCTCCAGCATCACTCAAATAGATACCACTTGGTGGAAAGTTAGCAGTAGTTGTCATAAGAACAAAATCGTCTCCAACCATGGGAATGTTAAAACGTCCACAAATAGTTATTCTGCCTTCCGTGGAAAAGTGGCCCTGTGAAGAGTATTGAGCCATCAAGGCTGAGATCCTTGGTTTGCATCGAAGTTACACAGCCACACATGATGGAACTAAGCTTTCAAGTGCAGCAGTGAGAAACCCTGAGCCTATCCATCAATGACTGTACACACAAAGAACCCGCAATAAAAGTGAGTTATTCACTTAATTTGGCATATTCCACCGACAACAATTTAGAATGTAGGTTTGATTGACATACATCAATCTTTAAAAGGTTTATAAATGGTGTGCCCGTTTTTAGAGCTGCAATTGGACGTGTCTCATGCCAAGATGCCAAAAGCACAATTCGAATTAAATAATGAAAAAGCTAAAAGTAGAGATTAGCACAGCCATACTACTTGTTTGGCCAAGGGAATATGTTGATTAGGACTTTAATATAACAAATAACATACTATAGGGGGAGTGGTGGTGCAGCGATTAACACACCGTACTATGCACTGGGTAATTCACATTCGATATCCGGCCACGGCTAACGTTGGTAACGAGTAATATCCAAACTGGTCCATGTCTTCACCAACCTGCACTGACCATTGAGTCAAGTTTATTTGTTTAAACCAGGGTAAAGAACTCAAGCGACAGAGATAGTCAACTTCTTGGTTCTTTCGGTAAAGTCACGTAGAAGGGAAGCAATAAAATAATAAAAATAAAACATAATAAAATAATTCTCACGACGTTTCGGCCACAACGCAAGCAGCCGTCCTCAGGTGAAGAATGAAACACCACCAAGCTTGGAGCGTATATTTAAGCTGGGTTGGAGGGGTGGAAGAAGAGCACCTTGACAAAATCATTTGCATATCAAGAGGAATTTAGCATATTTATGGGAGATGAATCCTTGCAGTCACGAAAGCTTTAAATTATAGATAGTCAAATTTTCGTATGTGTGTTGAACTTCGATTTAAAGCTTTCGTGACTGCAGGGATTCATCTTCTTGGTTCTTTCGGTAAAGTCACGTAGAAGGGAAGTAATACAATAATAAAAATAAAACATAATAAAATAATAAAATATTTTATTACTTCCCTTCTACGTGACTTTACCGAAAGAACCAAGAAGATGTGTTTGAATTTGTTTCACACCATATGTAGCCAACTGAAAATCGGAGGTGCGGGCAAATTTCACGAGCGACTTGAGCTGAAGTGTGGTCAAACGAGCAGTGGAATAGCCCAGTGACTTTCCTGCTGCTACTCATGAAACTCGGGGAGAAGCGGTACACAGAGGTCATCTGGATCAACTCAACGGACCAGCAGATATATCCAAACGAAATTGCAGACTGTGCAGCCCATGATTCATGGCCTTAGACGGAGCTGGCTCATCGCAATTTAACATTTTACCCTTTCTTAGAAAGCTGGCCCTGTGATGCACTACACAAACCCCAGCGAATGCCGTTTCATGTAAGCCTGCATTAAAGCACCCTTTGTATTCTTTCCAGCCACCTGCACTGTCATCGAGCTCAGGGTTGCCAATTGCAAAGCGCACCGCTATGGCAACAATTTGGATTCACAAAGTCGAAATGGAGCAACATCTCAAGATGCTGCACTTAACATTGGAACCTGGGCAAAGAATGACGCTGTATTTGGTTTTATTTAAAACTATTTGCGTGTCTCCGGGTCAAAATATATTAAGTATATTGTAATCACAGTTCTGTTTCACAGTTAAACCACGACCATTAAAAATGGCACAATCGGTCATTAAAATACATCCAACTCTTTTGGAAGCATTGGATTTAGACGAAGAATGTCAATGGGATATTTGCAATTTCTCTATGGTGTGTTGGAAAGGCGTGTTGACTATTCTCGGTCAATATCGGCATTGGAGAACCTAAGGTGACCGTGCGGTGTTGGCCACCACCATCCCCTCTCCTGTACAATTTGTGGGGTCTTAAACCTTTCCCGTTGCGATGACGTTGGTGTACATCATCGCAACCGGATCGGAAGTAAAAGGCCATGCGGCGGGACATATGTGGCATAGTTTGGAGCCAGCTGTCGTAGAGCGCGATCGTGTCGCTGCGGTTGTCACTAATCTGGCTGTCGCCTGATGAAGCTAGCTGTAATTACTGGCGAAACGTCGTACTCAGATTGTAAATGTTGTGGTTTGGCTCTCCAACTTACCGGTGTGCTGTACTAGTGACGAATTGGGTACGTTCTGTTTACGTGACAAACCTAACTAATTGGCTGCGTGGGCTGGTGGCGGGTTTAACGACACATTCATATATTAACGCGATCTAACCCAAAAAACCTGTATTATGTACAATGTCTTTAAAAACAGCGACGCTACACCTCTCTAAATAAAATCAAACGCTAACCGCTTGCACGTTCAGAAATTCAGCGGTGAACGGGACACCCACCCTGCAACGTGCAGACGTCTTGGAACGGGGAAACGGGTTAACGACGAGATGTTCAACTAATCACAATTTCCCCGGCACACTCTGCAGGCTAAAAGGAAGACGGCGCTTGGCTTTGGGCACGAGTGCACTTACAAACAGTTAAAAATAAACGAAAGAAAATGATTAAGGAGCTGGTTAGTCACGTTTGAAACGTGTAAAGTGGCTGCCCCCCCCCCCCAAGCGGTACGTGCAGATGAGATGGTGGGGGAAAGAAAAAAACTAAACAAAAAGGATGTTTCCTCTCCTCAATTGCGGCGCTTGCCATCTTTTTGTAATTACACACGTGGGCTTAGCTCATTAGGCCTAAATCATTAGTCTTGGGCTTCAGTCATTATTAACTCTGACTGCCCGAAGCTAGAGAAGCGCCGAGTGCCGAGTGGAATAAAGTATATTTAATTTTGCCCTGCCGTAATTACAGACAATGTGTCGGCAAAGGCACAGGGAGAGGGTGGGGGGGGGGTCTGATTTTCTCCAGGCGATTGTACGCCACGCTGAGACGATATTAAAGCTGGAACTCAACGGGTGGAATTGCGAACGTCCCCGCTCTCCTGTTCAGCCCCTTAACCCGCACTCGATTTGCATACAAAACCCATTTGGCCGGGGCAGGCCGTACACAGATTAACAAGAACAGTCTGCACTGAATATCCGTTGTTGTGCTTCGTTGTGTATGATGATTTTATTGTTTTTCCACGCAACTTTTGGTGCTTGGTTTTTCAGTAACAGTGGAACACGAGATGAGCAGCGATCCACGAAATGGACTTTACAGAATGCACTGCAAGATTATTATTGTAGTTTTCTTATTTTTATAGTTCAGTAGCCTATGACAAAATCACCCAGAATGCACCCGATCTGAAGCTGAGCGGAGTTGAGCCTTGTTAGCGCGCTTGGCTGGGTGACCACTAACGCATGCCAGGTTGTCGTTAAGCGTCCGTGGCGCTGTGCTACATTCTGGGCAGCAGAAATCGACCAACGTATTTGTGCTTCGATACTCTGCCACGTCTGAGCTTTCCCGCATCCACTGATTAACAGACCAGAGTGGTGAAGTATTTTAAAGTAACCCCCACGATCCAAATGACTTGGGGAGGGCCTCATACAGCAGTGGACTCACCAAAAAAACCTTTACATATCCAATATAGCGGTGGCGTTTAAAGCAATAGTTTTCGCGACGGCACATTTTCAAAGCATGGCCGGGATCCACTGAACCCATCATCCGTCTTGGGTCAGCTACAGGAGTACCAGCTGGTGAGACTGCAAGACTTGGGGGGCAAGTCACCAATTGTACATTACAGAAATAACGATTCCCTGAACATTCATCATCATTAGTCATGGTCTGAATAATGCCAGAAGAACACCTCCTCGGGCTGTCACCATCTTTCATCACAAAGTGCTTGCCACAAATGAGAGCCACAATCTCGGCAAGGAGCATCAACCATCACGCAAACGCCGGTCATCCTAACAGCAGCGGCTTTTGGCTGGCCATCGAACAAAGACGGGCACTGCATCGCGCACTTTCAGACACGCTTCTGCTGCAGTCTGGAAAGTTCTTCCTTCCGATATTAGGAAGCCACTGGAGCTATGCACTTTTCAATCTAAATTAAAAACTCATTTCTTGAGAGCTGCGTTTGTGTTTCGTTTGTTGTCGAACCACTTCCAACAGCGATTAGCACGGTTGGCGACGTACGGTGCGAAAGACGTTCAACATACATACATCTGTTACCGTCTTGCAATGTCTCAATCCAACCCACTCCTGATCCCGCTGGTGCACATGTGCCCACTATTTTTATATTAATTAGAAAGACGGGTCACTGACAAAGGAAACGGAGTTAAAGCAGGAAAATGGACAGAGAAGTGTGGAGAGGCGCATGCTTGGGATTGCACTCAGCAACAGTAAAAGGACCACATGGATTAGGAAACAAAAAACATATTGGAGAATACAGCTGAGACAACAGCATATCGACAGTTAAGAAAAGTAAGTGGGCTTGGGCAGGACACACCAATGGTCACGACAAATTACGGAGTGGATGGATAATGTCCAAGAGGGCATATCCACTGTGGAGGAGGTGCAAAGAAATCATCTTGTGTGCCGGTACGAGACGGATTGTGACATCGCAGGTCCATGGGAGATGGTGAAGACTTCAATCTGGCAGTAGATCGACGATGGATAACTACAATGACTTCTTCAAGTCGGCCAATGACTGATTAGTAAATCTCTGGAGTTACGCGCTTTTAAATCTAGATTGAAAACTAATTTCTTTAGAACTGCGTTTTTATGTTTAGTTTGTTGTCCTTTCACCTTTCACCGCAACCTCCGCTTAGCATGGTTGGCTACGTACGGTGCGAAAGAAGTTCAACATACAGTACATACTAAGGAACAACAAATTGGCCCTTACCTCGGTGTTGAGCGCGAGCTGGCTCTGCGGAGCGTCTGAATCGTAACTCCGGAGCAAGGCCATCGCTTCCTCCTCCGTAATTTGTCCTGCAGATGATGACATATACTCGTTTAAAATAAAACAGCACAACCAAATTATTTGTTGTACAAATACAGCTAAATAGTGACAGCAAAACGCCATAACTGCATTGGCCAAGTCAGAACTTCTGAGAGCAGTGTGGGCTCATGCAGGAAATGAAAGGTAACCCGTGAATTACATTTCCAGTCATTAAATAAAAAAATGATTTCTGAGCACTATTTACAAAACGATGAGAAGCTCGTCAGACTGAAAGCTGTGCACTTGTTTCAGCCTGCGCGATGTCATAGCGCCATGTGACCTCTGGTCCACACAATACGGGGCAGCCCTTTCCCACCCACCCTGCCGCCTACACCAATGTTTGTCCCAGTAAAACGCACATTTTTTTTAACTCGTACAGCTAGAATGGAGCCAAATTGAGTGCGGAACCAAATTAAACGCAACGGATTGTGTTTTTGCAGTCAATGATGACCAGTCTGAGACCGCTAACTCAATAACACTTTAGAGCTTGGTTTAATCACAGGTGGCCGTGGATGGCTTCGAACCCAGGATTGTTTGCGGTTGCAGCCCAGCGCTCTCTTCACCTCCAAGCCACCCAGGCAACTCCAAACGCTGCACTCTCACATTTATGTCTACCGTGTCTCCCAGCTGTGCGGCGTGCACACCCTCCTGATGGCGGCGCGGGTTGCCCCAATAAAAGCAAGTGGGGAGGTCAATGTGCATCGTTGCAGGTATTTACGGTGTGCTCTTAAAGCCAGGAAACACTGCTCACCCACGGAGGATTGGTCGCCTGTGTGCGTTCCCCGCTTAGCGGGAGAGGTGGCGACGGGCGCGGCGGATGTCGGGGATGTTCGCGTGACTCTTGCGTCACGCTCGCTCGCGCGACTCTTCACCAGAGACAGGCATACTGTGCGTCCCGTGGAGCAAAGAAGACCAAGGGCATCCGTGTTGCTCAGCGCCCCGATGAATATGCCGTCCACCTGGCCGCACACCACATATTATTTTTGGACCGTTTCCGCGCAAGTGGCGATTCCGAGTGGTCGGTTCAACAAGTTCGGCAAGCTCGCAGGCAAAATGTCAAGATCATCGTAATAGGAAATGTGCTAGGCCTACGATTTAATCCCCCAAAATGCACCCCGTCTCATCAGATCTCAGAAGCTGAGCAGGTTTGAGCCTGGATAGCGCCTGGATTGGCGACCGCCACGCAGTAAACGGGTTGATAGAGGCAGCTGCAGAGATAACATGTGGGCAGCAAAAGGGCAGTGCTGCCAAATCTGTTCATGGCCTGTACTTCTAAGTGCCCACGTCCATTCTCCCCCACCGCCTTCACCAGCTCGCACCGACCACTTATTCCCGTCCCTCCCCTGCCCTTTCGTAACCCCTACGCACCCTCTATCACGGTCCTTGCATGCCGCTCCCGTCTAAATCATTAATTTATTATACCGTTTTTTTGTTACTATGTTAAGCACCTCGAACAAAGGTGCTCTATAAATATTAAATAAGTGTGGGGAGGTATGGCCACAACCCCCATGACCAGCAAGGTGTGGGGATGATGCCGTGCGGATCATGGAGCTTATTTGGTCAATCCACTACTAGATGAAGAGGAGGGGGGTGGGGGTGGCGGGATTGGTTCCGATATATAAGTATTGTTCTAAATTAAATGTCAACACTGCCCGAGGCAAAACCACACATCAAGTTATACAGCAGAAATTCTACTTAATATATTACATTATATAAATAGTATTTATCGGTACGATCATAAATAGATCTCTAACGCCGCTTGAATTTTTTACTTCCTGTTGACAATGTAAGACATTAAATCGGGAATTATAACTTGACAAAACCAAGAATGAAAACCTTTCATAATATCCATCACTAAGAATGGAACAAATCATCAATTCACATACATTCTTATGCTCAACATACATGCATTGAATTGTCTGTCTGTCCAAGAATGTCGCATTTTCAATTCATACAAAGGATACACAAATTTAATACAAATTATTATTTGAGCTAACAATAAAATAAGCGAATGTTACGACTCTACATGTGTCCCTCCATAAACAATAAAAGTTATTTTCTTACAGACCTCATCAGACACACACGCCCTTCTGGGAGTGCATCATTTCAGCAGCATCTGTTCAACACTCACAAGTTTTGGGCTAGTTGACACTCAGTAATAACTCGCCACTGAATATTCTCCACAACGACGTGAGTGGCTATTTCGAGAGGAACGTGACAGAGCAAACAAGACTAAGCCTACGAGACGGACAATTCAAATGAGACACTACGAACAAGACAACAACAAAAAATCCATTCTTATACTGCATCGTAACACTTCACCGAGTCGCCAGGGGGGCCTCAAATACACCACGCTCTTCTCCCCTCGCATCAACCCAAACAGATCGCAAACGCAAGCTGCCGCGGAAACCCTCACATTGAGCAGAGGGTCACGGCAGTGCAAACCTTGTCTCAATGCACAGTGCAATAAACAAGGCAGATCAGCCACACACACACACACAAGCCAGTGCAAAGCGTAAACACCATATGCCCTGCTTCGCGTGGACCTGTCTCTGGGGCAGCTTCACATGCAGTATTATACTCCGCAGGCTAAACCCATCTGGCCGTGCGGAGCACAGCGGCGAATATTGCGCGCACACAGCACATGTGCCGAGCGTCAGCGCGCAGGGGTAAGGTTTCTTACACTCCAGTCCTCGCAGCCCCTTACACAGACGGCCCTGCATTTTTACACATTTACCGGTGATCTCCGTTCCAAATGTAAATTAAGTCCGTTACTTGCTGCACGCGCTGCATCATTGCTGAGCAATAGCGTCGTGTGTTGTGGACAGTGCCAATTCTAATTAAGGGCAATTGCCAAAAACATTACCAATAATAAACGTTTTCCTTTAGCTGCAAAATAAAGCTATCACATTCAAATCGATTTTGCACTCTATTTGGCTCATCATTTCCAGCTCCGAATATGAGAAATATCAGTTCAACTTCTACACGACGAACATTCATATTTAGCAGACTGTGCGAAAAGGAAAGAATGCTCTCGATTGTGGATAAACAAAAAAAGTAACAGAAAAGGCAATCAAGACAGGTTCTGCCATATCTCATTCTGTGGGCCGTTCTCTACCACGCAGGGTGGCACGGTTTTGCGAGCGCTCCGAACAGATCCTTCATCTCATGAGCCGACGCCGATGGCGCACAGGGAACAAACTTTTAGAGAAGACGAAACAAGGAGAAAGTAAAAATCTGAAACGAGAAGTTAAGCGGTCGTGTGCACTCAAGAATAATACGTTTTAGAGAAGAACAAAGTTCCCGTTACCCAAGGCACGAGTATAAAAACAGAAATGTAAGACAATCACGTGACTGATCGAAAGTAGTGAGCGGCAGGCTATTAAGGGAATGCAGCGATGCAGATTCACAAATTACCTCACAGGACACATGCCCAGATTTCTGGCGTGCGATATTTTAATTACTTACGATTCGTGAGAATGTTATGGACATGATAACCGAACATAAAGTGTAGCCTAAAAATCTACAGGCGAGACAGAATGCACAATAATAGCAACGAGATGACACAGTTTGGTCCAAAGCGAGAAACAATTCACGAATTCAAACCAAAATTGTGGCAATTCATTGCAATTGCTGCGGTTGTGATGAATCAATGCTGAGTGCCCGCTGATTACAAATGAGGAGCAGAAATATATAAAACACCAACTTTCCTTTATAAATCAATATTACTGCTGAAATAAGTTGCTCTTATAAACGTACTTCCGCAAGCAATATCTTACCACTTTAAACCCTAATGCATCGTGTTCTACGCGGTGACCTGCTATGATGTATATCACTTCCATGACATGATACGAAATATTTTCAGTACAGTAGAACACCCCTCTTAACGACGGTAATTGGTTCCAAAAAACTGGTCGTCAAGTGATTTGGTCGTTGAGTATAGGAAATGCACGTTAAAGGCTTAATTAGTTCCGATAGCATTGAAAGTTACCCTTTTTCACCCAAAAAACGTACTTTAGAATATTTAATGGCCATAAATACAAAAAGATACGAACAACTTTGACTTAAAACTTTCGTGACTGCAGGAATTCATATTCTTGGTTCTTTTCGTTAAAATCACGTAGATAGAGCGTACGACACACACATTGGCATTTTACGCAATCGATCCGAGCCGAAAATCAATTATTAAAATATTGGTCGCAAAAGCCTACATACGTGTTACATTCTCTTCACCCGGCTTTGGTTTTTTCCCGCTGCGATTCCCCAGTGGAAATCGTTATGGGGTTGTCGACACTCACCGCCACGATTTGATCGTCCACGCCGATCCGCCCGTCTCTTTCGGCCAGGCTGCCGGGTACCATGCTTCTCACGACAATCCCTGCGGAAAATAACAGCGGCCACAAACGGCGTACTTAATTTAGCTACATTTGTTTATATATATATATAAATAATGGTGCACCCACGTTTGAGGCACAGCTGCAACCTCGGCTGTAATGTTTTTTGGGTTATCTGACAACGGTTCAAACATGGAAGCGTTTGCAACCACATTAAGGAAGCTAAACGTTACAAATTTTTTTTTTAAAAAGCCACCACTACGGCCAGAGAGGGAAGTCACGGCATGCATGTGCCTCGCACGGTTATTTTTGTTCACTGGCGGCAGCACAAATAGTATTCAATCATTTAAGTTCTTTAATTTAACGCCGGACTGCTCTTGCTCTACACAGCGGAGGGTTTAATTTGCTTGATTTGGACTGGGATATTTTTATATATATAAATGTTTTATTGTCATTAAAGAACCCATGATTCAAAGTTAAGACTTCAAGAGGGAGGAAAAAAAACAGCATACAACAAATTAAGAAACTCCACGTGATGCGCCATCAGGACTGGAAGCACGTTAACTTTAGCGTGGTGGCGATGGTGGTGGTGGTTGTGTTGCTGGGCATGCACCACCCACTGTTGTCGCCTGTGCTGGTGAGATTGATCCCCAGGCCATGGCCACCCTTCGTGAGCTCCACATCGTATACCTCCACGTCGTCATCAACTCCCTCCTCGTCCACCTGTGGGCAGAAGCGATCACCGTCATCACTGTCATCACGCTCATCGTTAATCGGCAACTATGATCCCAAAGAGGTCGCCATCTCCCGTGCTCCCAGGATCCAACTCGGCATCTATTTAACATGTAGGCTTTTGCACCTGATAGGCTCACAGTGATGACATCACCGTACTCTATTTAAGACTGGAAACAGGAAGACTTCTTCACAATTCTGGCAAAACTCGCCCGATGACGCTGGTTGTAATCGCCAGCGAAACGCGAGTTTACTCTCCAGCACACACCGGTGTGCTGAAGTAGCAACTAATTGGCAAACCTTACTAATTGGCTGTGTCTGGGTGGTGGCAGGGTTAACGACACATTTATATGAACGCGATCTAATCCAAAAAACGTTTATTATGGAGGCATCTATCTTCCGTACAAAAGGCGGATTTCATCGCTCTATCTTAGCAATGGGTGCTCTCTAGGAAACGTTTCCTCTTTTAGGTGCCACTCTGTCATTAGCCTTGAGCACCAATCACACTTTATTGTGACACATCCTGCCCCAAGGCATCTACTCGGACCAGCAGAAGTTTTCTCCTCCACATATTCATCATTCTTTCCCACGAGTGTAATTTCAAGCGTACAATCTCTCCACGCTCCTTTGCGCACATTTCCGCTACGGTTGCAATTACTCTGTCGATGTCCGCGTATCTGATCCGTTTGTCATAGCAGATCATATAAAATGATGGAAAAACTTTTCTGGGTATATTGCTTTTCATTATTACGCTAACAGGATTATACATGCTGCCAGATGCATATGCATACAATGTGTAATGGGTAGGAAGCAGATTTTTGAGACGTCATAAAAAAATAAAACTTCACGTGCAACATATGTTAACATTAGTGACAAGCAAAACCTGTACTGGCCCTGGGGCCCCATCACTTCACCAACCAACACTGACAATTGTGGCAGTCAAAGCAGCTCTCCAAGGGGGGAGGGGGCCATCATCCAGCAGTGGATTTACAAAGGTGTCCGTAAATGTAACGTACATATGTCCGTATGTGTGTGTTTAACTTCTTTCGCACCATACGTAGCCAACAGTTTTCAATACAGACAATTTAAAAGTGCACAGCTCCAATGGCTTCCTCATGTCATAAGGAAGAGTGTTCCAGACAACAAAGCAGAAGCGCATCTAAAAGCGTGCGATACTGCGACAGTCGTACTTGCGCGCACGCGCAACTCACGCTGCTCTCGCCTGCCCAGGGCTCGGACGCGCCGGCACGGTCCGCCGCCAAGGAATGCGAAGCCTCCGAAGGGATGTAGTCGACCGGCGGGAGGTCCGGAGGAGTCTGAGCGAGTGCCGGCGATGGGGTGGCAGGGAGCTGCTCGCCAGGCTCTCCGTGAGCAACCAGGAGGAGGACGCGCGTACCACACTGGCGCAGGATAGAGATCACCTGCGAGTAGCAGCAGCATTTACAGATTAGGCTCAATTATCCGTGGGCGGATTATTTGGGTTGTGGATTCAACTAAACTTAAACTATATTTGCATTTTATTTTACTAGGTAAGGCCCACTGACCTATATAGCTCTTTTCCAGAAGCGCCCTGGCCACAAATAATAGCTCAAACAAAGCGGCTTATCATGTAGAAATTTATAGCAGCCAAATACTAAAAAAAATACTATTCAGAGCAGCCAAATACATTGGGAACACTCTTGTGCACGAGCGCATGCGATTGGTTAGCGCACCGCACAATGAACACAGCAATCTGCTTTCAATTCCTGGCCATGGCTAATATCAGTGGCGAGTGATCTGAGAACCGATCCTGAGTCACCTTCACCAACCTTGACAGAGAAGGGCAATATCTAAATTAAATGTAATTCATATTTGTCATTTTAATAACATATATAGTGGGTTCAACTGAGTCGCAGACGTAGACTTAGAGGCAACACATGTATTCAGTTTCAACACATGGGGTAACTTCCCCTGAACAGAATAACAACCTAAGGTGATGACCACCAGGCTAACTACACCAGTTACTACACTAGTAACTACACTAGTTACTACACTAGTAACTTCACTAGTTACAACATAACTGCTACTACGGACCGGGACCAATGACTTCGGCCCGGGTCCACGTGTTGGAGACTCGTTGAACGGTGAACGTAGACGAAGGGTTTCTTCCAGAATGAACAACAACCCTGGTCTCCCTCGGGACCCGGCTTATATTCTCTGCGGCGTGGCCGGCTCCACCCTTGGCCACGTCCACCTTCCAGAATCCTCGGGAAGGATCTGGGTCCTAATCACGTGATCCCCCCCTAGCCCCATCTTGGGGCCCCTCTGTCAACTTAACCAGTCACGTGTCCTCCCGCGTCAACCAGTGCAATGGCCTGACACAACCTCATCCTTCGGTCGGCACCCACACACCTTCTCCTGTAGGGTCGGCACTGCACTTAAAGCGTGGTGCCATCCAGCGCTATTATTCAGCGCACACAGTGCCCCTCTAGGGCCGGTACTACACCCACAACATTGTGGTATCCGGCAATGTCGCTACATCGCACGCCATGCTCCTCTAGGGCCGGTACTGCACCAACAGCCTGTTGAATCCAGCGATGTAACTACACATACATCATTTGTTACTAAAGCACACACCTGAAAATAATTGACAACTTCTATCTAAATGACATAATGTACAGGTTACGCAATAATTGGTAACCAATTACATTTCCTCCAGTAATTTGCAAAGTGGTCGCCACGGCGGCGAGATGTTAATTACCTCGCCTGGTATACAGGAGGTCAGGGGTTTGATCTCAACCCTGACAATGCCTGTAGATTTGGAGTTTACATGTTCTCCCCATGGTCGTGTGGGTTTTCCTCCGGGTCCTCCAAATTTTCTCTCCACATTTAGAATCATGCATTTCGA
Source organism: Lampetra fluviatilis (assembly GCF_964198595.1). Classification (NCBI taxonomy): domain Eukaryota; kingdom Metazoa; phylum Chordata; class Hyperoartia; order Petromyzontiformes; family Petromyzontidae; genus Lampetra; species Lampetra fluviatilis. The sequence continues at coordinate 4,849,354 of NC_136298.1, forward strand.
GTGTTTGACTGCTATAAATTTCCACATAAGCCACTTAGAATCATGCATTTCGAGTATTTGACTGCTATAAATTTCCACATAAGCCACTTCTTTGAGCTATTACACTGGTCAAAAAAAAAACATTTTTTTCTGGCCTGGACTTTTGCAGCTGTTTTAGACTAATTTCAGGGTGCCGATTCCAAATCTGATCTCACATTTGCTCAATCACATCATTTTTATGCTATCGGCATACCACATTTTCATTGATTTTACCCGAAATTAACTCTGTCACTTATGATTGCAAGTTGTTGCGAGTCAGTGACTGCTTTAGTGTTAAAATATGGTGCTGTATTTTTAGGATAGTGTGTTTATAATATCATTTTATGTAGATATCCACATTTATTTAATATTTTTCTTCTGCAGTTTTTATTGAAAATTACCTTAAAACCGTTGGAATACCTTATGCCAGAAAAAGTGTGTTGACCAGTGTTAGTTGTTGCCAGGTCGTTTCTGAAAAATAAGTTAATTAGCTCAGTGGGCCTTACCTTGTGTAAAAAATAAAAATCACAACTCTGCAGGGCAACCAGCACTGGCTGGCATGATCAAAGTACCGTCACACAAATCCCATGACTGACACGGTATAAAGGGAAGGCCTTCATCCAGCAGTGGAATGGCAAAGCGGCTGTGAAGCAGTGCAAATGATTATTGTAAATGGCGTTCACTACGGCTCGTCGCTCATGCGAGACTGCAGCTGACGGCTGCTTGGCTTAAAAAGCCGTGATTCGTGAAAAATGTGCAAACTAAAATATAAAATCAAATCCAGTGTAAACGGTTACCTCCTCGCTCCCCTTGCCCCGCACGTCCATGTCGCCGATGCGAAGGATCCGATCGCCCGTGCACAAGCGCCCATCCTGATTTCGTCAGAGTTTTTGGGACCAATATAGAACCACAACAAGTGAGAATGGAAAAAAATGTTGGGCTTTATACGCTGTGGGAGTCAGGAAGCACAAGAGGTTATTAACAATAATCAATCACGTAACGATTCACACCCCCACACCATTGTTGCATGACTATTAATAAACCGCATTATCTAAACGTTTTATTTTCTGGATTTCTTCGAAAAAACAACGATTTTAAGTGAATACTCGCAAACCATACGTCCAGCCATCCAGCCAAACTTTTATTCTTATATCGAGCACTGTCTCTCTCTAATGGTTCAAAAACAAGAAAATATTTTAAGGGAACATTTATTCAGTGCACTTTCAGCATAGATCATGGCATCACCATGCTACTGATGTCATCAGGCTATGCTACCGTGTGCTTTGTTCTGCTCTATCACAGTCGATGGACAACATCTGAGGTCTGCTATCCCACAATGTGGGTTCAACTCTTTCCCTTGTTGCTCAACTATAACCTCTAGAGAATAAATTTTAAAAAATCAATAATAAAAATAATATAAATAATAATAGAAATAAAATTATAAATCACGTTTCGGAGGCAACACAAGTCTCCGTCATCAGGTGGGACCGTCACAGCTGACTTGTGTTGCCTCCGAAACGTCGTGATTTATTATTTTATTTTTATTTCTATTATTATTATTGATCATTTATTATTTATTTTTCCCTACGTGACTTTACCGAAAAAACCTAAGAGTATGAATCCTTGCAGTCACGAAAGCTTCAAATCTAGAATGTAACCTCTAGGCTCCATGACCCCAATGCTGGACTTGTGATCCACCCATCACCACCTCCTCTCTCCTTGCCACATTTTATCCTGAACTCCCATGTAATTTACTCTATCCTGCCGTGAAATTTAAAGCGTCTTCCGCATTCGCGGATATCGAAGTGTATGAACAAGAGTGGCTGGGGACAATCACAATAGCCACTTGTTTTTTTTACTTACCACAGACACTTCGACTAAAAAAAGGCGCAAGAAAAGAATGAAATAATTGCCAACTGAAAATGAGGAACAGGAGAAAAGCAAAGGGGAGGGGGGCCTGGGGAAACCAGGTGAATGGCGATGAATAACGATAAATGGAGATTCTAATCACACAAGCAGCACAGCATCTTACCCTGTCAGCGACTCCTCCGGGCAAGATTGTCTTGACGGTGATCCCTGTGGCTCGGTTGCCCACGATTCCAAAGCCCATTCCACTGCCCGTAGTCACCAACTCAATGGTTTCAGTCTGCTCCAGTCCCTAGAGTAGCAGCAGAAACGGCGGCAATTAATTGGAGTTTTGGCTGAATCCGGCAGCGTCTATTGTACCCATGTCTCACCGGCCAGGCGGCATGGCGCACGCCTGTAATCCAGCACCGTGGAGGCAAGGGTTGTTGGATCTCATACACGTTGTAAAACTACCATCCCATCGGCACTGAGGTGTCATACCCTGATGTGCCGGAATGTGGTAAAGCAAAGTGCGGGGCTAATATCATCCGTCCCCCCTGTATGGGATACAGTGTTTCCCCCTCACATGCGTGAGTTTTATCCGTGTGCTCAGGTTTCCTCCCACGTGTATAAAAACTCGTTAATTGGCTAAAAACATCTTCACAAATAGAGGACTGCAGAGCTTAGGCAATTGTTTGGCGCCGGCTCACCGCCTGGCTGTCTTCCAGCTTGTCTGTGGTTGCTCAACGATTGTGAGATACAATTTGTATAAACGACGCTGTATACAACTAATCAGAATTTGTTTTATTTATTGCAACGGTCTCCCTGACCGTATCACTGCAGCAATGATCTTGGATCAATTCAAGAACAGATTTCGACTTATTTTCTTCAAATTCACCTAAGAACACCGACTCGTGTGTATGGCCTGATGAAACGGAGAGTCACTGAATGGTTATTGCATTACATTTATACATTTCTTTGTAAATTGGTTGTTGCGTTTCTAGATCTGTGTACGTTTGGTTCGCGTGCTGAACCCTTTTGTATATTTGAGATTGCAGTGAGATGTGAAGCGTGGTAAAAATATAAAATGTTGATGATTATCCACCCGTGTGGCAGAAAACCACATAACCATCATGTAAAAATCACACGCACATATGTAAAAAAAAAATTTACTCAAGGCATTCATCAGTAACACTGCCTTAAAAGAATAAAAAATATATAATAGGTAACATAACATGCTTCATGTGCTATAAAGAAGAGCCATTTCCCGAAATGTCGCCTATTATATATTAAGGTCCCAGTGTTATTGATGAATGTGTCGAGTTTTGTTGTGAAATGTGAACCACTGTCAATGCAGCATCACCAACATTTTTTGTTGCATTATGAATCCGTGATGTGTTTTAAAATAGAACATGAATGAGGAAAAAAAATCAGCGTACGCATGGATTATGTAACAGCTATGCAATGTGCGTTTATCGATGGAGGTATTTAATGAGCAGTACGGAAGCCATTGGGGTGATGGCAGAGAAAAACGTGTCTTTATATCCGCAAACGGCCCCTCACGCTCCCGTTTGTCCATCCACATTTTGGGCAATAACCCTTTGATTAATGTGGCCAGTTCCAAATTGGCAAGGTCCAGAAGAGAAACACAACATCGGACTAAAAGTTTCGCCCATATTGAACCATCTTTACAAGAGAAATGCGTTGCGGACGGATCGATGTACGGACAGAGCTGATGCACAAATGCTTCCGACCCGAGTTATAAATCTTTACATAAAAAAACTGAGAGATCGAAAAAGGAAGGAAGGGAGGGCTAAGCCCCCCCACCCCTCCCAACTACTCCCAACCCCACCCAACCCTTCCCCACCCCACCCCTCCCCACCCCTCCCCTCCCCACCCCTCCCCACCCCACCCCTCCCCTCCCCTCCCCACCCAACACCTCCCAACCCCTCCAACCCCTCCAACCCCTCCCCACCCCTCCCCACCCCACCCCTCCCAACCCCTCCCAACCCCTCCCCACCCCACCCACCCCACCCCACCCCTCCCCACCCATCCCCACCCCTCCCCACCCCTCCCCACCCAACCCCTCCCAACCCCTCCCCACCCCACCCACCCCACCCAACCCATCCCCAGCCCCTCCCCAGCCCCTCCAAACCCCTCCCCACCCCCCCAACCCCTCCCCCAACCCCCCCCACCCCTCCCCACCCCTCCCACCCCTCCCCACCCCTCCCAACCCCTCCCCACCCCTCCCCACCCCACCCCTCCCCACCTCTCCCCACCCCTCCCCACCCATCCCCACCCCACCCTTCCCCACCCAACCCCACCCAACCCCTCCCAACCCCTCCCCACCCAACCCCTCCCCACCCCTCCCCACCCCACCCACCCCACCCAACCCATCCCCACCCCTCCCCACCCCTCCCCACCCCTCCCAACTCCTCCCCACCCCTCCCCAACCCTCCCCTCCTCAGCCCCTCCCCAGCCCCTCCCCTCCCCAGCCCCTCCCCAGCCCCTCCCAACCCCTCCCCACCCCAACCAACCCATCCCCAGCCCCTCCCCAGCCCCTCCAAACCCCTCCCCTCCCCACCCCCCCAACCCCTCCCCCAACCCCCCCCACCCCTCCCCACCCCTCCCACCCCTCCCCACCCCTCCCACCTTTCCCCACCCCTCCCACCCCTCCCCACCCCTCCCACCCCTCCCCACCCCTCCCACCCCTCCCCACCCCTCCCCTCCCAAACCCACCCCACCCCTCCAAACCCCTCCCCTCCCCACCCCTCCCCTCCCAACCCCTCCCCACCCCTCCCCACCCCACCCCTCCCCACCTCTCCCCACCCCTCCCCACCCATCCCCACCCCACCCCTCCCCACCCAACCCCACCCAACCCCTCCCAACCCCTCCCCACCCAACCCCTCCCCACCCCTCCCCACCCCACCCACCCCACCCAACCCATCCCCACCCCTCCCCACCCCTCCCCACCCCTCCCCACCCCTCCCCACCCCTCCCCTCCTCAGCCCCTCCCCAGCCCCTCCCCTCCCCAGCCCCTCCCCTCCCCAGCCCCTCCCCAGCCCCTCCCAACCCCTCCCCACCCCACCCACCCCACCCAACCCATCCCCAGCCCCTCCCCAGCCCCTCCAAACCCCTCCCCTCCCCACCCCCCCAACCCCTCCCCCAACCCCCCCCACCCCTCCCCACCCCTCCCACCCCTCCCCACCCCTCCCACCTTTCCCCACCCCTCCCACCCCTCCCCACCCCTCCCACCCCTCCCCACCCCTCCCACCCCTCCCCACCCCTCCCACCCCTCCCCACCCCTCCCACCCCTCCCCACCCCTCCCCTCCCAAACCCACCCCACCCCTCCAAACCCCTCCCCTCCCCACCCCTCCCCTCCCAACCCCTCCCCACCCCTCCCCACCCCACCCCTCCCCACCTCTCCCCACCCCTCCCCACCCATCCCCACCCCACCCCTCCCCACCCAACCCCACCCAACCCCTCCCAACCCCTCCCCACCCAACCCCTCCCCACCCCTCCCCACCCCACCCACCCCACCCAACCCATCCCCACCCCTCCCCACCCCTCCCCACCCCTCCCAACCCCTCCCCACCCCTCCCCACCCTTCCCCTCCTCAGCCCCTCCCCAGCCCCTCCCCTCCCCAGCCCCTCCCCAGCCCCTCCCAACCCCTCCCCACCCCACCCACCCCACCCAACCCATCCCCAGCCCCTCCCCAGCCCCTCCAAACCCCTCCCCTCCCCACCCCCCCAACCCCTCCCCCAACCCCCCCCACCCCTCCCCACCCCTCCCACCCCTCCCCACCCCTCCCACCCCTCCCCACCCCTCCCACCCCTCCCACCCCTCCCCACCCCTCCCACCCCTCCCCACCCCTCCCACCCCTCCCCACCCCTCCCACCCCTCCCCACCCCTCCCCACCCCTCCCCTCCCAAACCCACCCCACCCCTCCAAACCCCTCCCCTCCCCACCCCTCCCCTCCCAACCCCTCCCCACCCCTCCCCACCCCTCCCCACCCCACCCCTCCCCACCTCTCCCCACCCCGCCCCACCCATCCCCACCCCACCCCTCCCCACCCAACCCCACCCAACCCCGCCCGACCACTCCCCACCCAACCCCTCCCCACCCCTCCCCACCCCACCCACCCCACCCCTCCCCACCCCTCCCCACCCCTCCCAACCCCTCCCCACCCCTCCCCTCCTCAGCCCCTCCCCAGCCCCTCCCCTCCCCAGCCCCTCCCCAGCCCCTCCCAACCCCTCCCAACTCCTCCCCACCCCCCCAACCCCTCCCCCAACCCCCCCCACCCCACCCCTCCCCACCCCTCCCAACCCCTCCCCACCCCCCCACCTCTGTTGGGGGCGTCTCAGTGTCGTGGGAGAAGCGGGCGACCGCGAGCTGCACGGGCCCCGTGGTCGTCTGCAGCAGCCGCACCGCCTGCTCCTGTGAGACGCGCTCGTCCAGCGGCATGCCATTGATGGCCAGGATCTGGTCTCCCTCTTGGAGACGGCCATCCCTGGGGGTGCCGCGGTGGCGAAATGTTAAATACCACACCTGGATTTTTAGTAACTCAGCTTATTGTAGAGTATATTTAGCATACTGATGATACTAGTTGTTTACGTGGTGGTTTTAGTTACTGCAGCTACATACTATTAACACTCCTTCCCTTTATTAATGCTACCCCTATCCCCTCCCTTTGATGCTGCTAATCCTGCATAATGTACGGGCAAAAGTGGTACTGGTCGCATACCTGCATTTCCCATGGGTATGCTAGATTCCTCTTGATATGCGAATTCCTTTGTCGGGGCGCTCTTCCCCTTCCAACCCAGCTTAAATATACGCTGCCAAGCCTGGTGGTTTTCATTCAGACGCTGTCTTTCTGACAGACCTGTTCTTCACCTGAGGACGGCTGCTTGCGTTGTGGCCGAAACGTCGTGAGAATTATTTTATTATGTTTTATTTTTATTATTTTATTACTTCCCTTCTACGTGACTTTACCGAAAGAACCAAGAAGATACCTCGCCTGGTATACAGGAGGTCGTGGGTCCCGTCCTGACCCTGATGCCTGCTGTATATTTTTGAGTTTGCATGTTCTCCCTGGGGTCGCGTGGATTTTTCTCCAGGTCCTCCGGTTTTTCTCTCCACATTTAGAAACACGCGCTTTAGAGTATTTGGCTGCTGCTATAAATTACCACATGATAAGCCACTTCTCGTTGGGCTATCATTTGTGGTCAGGTCGCTTCTGATAAACAGCTTTATATCTCAGTGGGGCTTACCTGGTAAAATAAAAATATAAATTAGTATTCAATTGTAAATGTTGTGGGTTTACTCTCCAACACACCGGTGTGCTGTACTACGAATTAATTGACATGTTTTGATTACGTGACAAACCTTATTAATTGGCTGTGTCGGGTGGTCGCGGGTTTAATGCCAAATTTATATTTACGCGATCCAACCCAAAAAAACACTATCATGGATAGTTTTAGTAGTTTTAGCAAAAGGATTTCAACAGCATTCGCTTTCTCAAGTCGGGGTCTTGGGCTCGTTCCAACGCAACGTAGCAGGGTCCTATAAAACTGTCTTAGATCAATTTAAAGCTTTCGTGACTGCAGGGATTCATCTTGGTTCTTTCGGTAAAGTCACATAGAAGGGAAGTAATAAAATAATAAAAATAAAACACAATACGTCGTGAGAATTATTTTATTGTGTTTTATTTTTTATTATTTTATTACTTCCCTTCTACGTGACTTTACCGAAAGAACCAAGATGTATTAGATCAGAATATTTATTCGTACTGGAGAAATCCGATTAACTTTAAAGCTCTTATTCACAGATGCCCAGTATGATTTTGAATTTATCACTGCTGTATCATCACTATAATATTCCTTAATGTGACCACTGAGTATCTTTAAGATATTTCCATGAGGATACTCTACTCTACGAGATTGTGACCTGTGGCTACATCACTCTTGATGATGACTTTTTGAAATTCGACCAACAGCATTGAACCCTAAGAATCCTAAATATGCCTTTGCCAGAGCGCCTCGGGTCAAAACAGTGATGCCTAAGAATCTTAAAGCGGCCTTATTCTGACCGCGAGTATTGGGGCAATAACCGTCTAATCCTAATGATCAAAACAGCTGCCTCAGTTTGATTCTATGGGTCAAAGGTAACGTCTATGACCCCTAAGAACCCTAAAAATGTGCCTTAGTTTGACTCGATAATGCTCGAGCAATAAGGTTAAATGCCCCCTAATTCTAGAGTCGAGCTCTCCGTGGAACATATTCATACACGCCTTATGTAATTACGTCACGAGCCCTGTAAGCCAGGAAAGAGGCTCCACATTCACCACATCGGCAAAAAAGGCAATCATATTGTTGAGAGGACCTGCTTGTGCTCAGAGTTGCAAGAACTCATCGAACTGCAAGGGGACATACGGAGGTGGTGGTGGTGGCAGTGGGACCTGCCTGCGCCCAGAGTTGTGATAACTCATCGAATTGCGAGGGGGCAAGGGGGGGGGGAAGAGGCGAATCGTCACACGCCCACCTGCCGACGATGCTGTCCGCGTGGATGGCCTTGATGAAGATGCCGTTGTGTCCATTCTCGCTCCTCACGCCCATGACACTGAAGCCCAGGCCGACGCCCTCAGGCTTGTCGAGGTCCACAAAGTGCACAAGCCGGCCCTGCCCCGTTGACGACAACACAGCAACGCAATTAGCGTAGCGTTTAACAATAATAATAGTTTTGTGCAATTGGTATTAGCGTCATTCTCATAGTACAAGGCTATCGTGAAGGGGCTACGTTTCACGTAGTCTGCAGAAGTTTTACAGTTGGGGGCGATGGTGCTGGGTGTAATCCCAATTCAGTAATGTGCAGGTAACTTTCACAGGTGGCAAATTTGGACCACAATGCTGGCACGCGACAGCTTACCCTCTGGTTTTTTCCTCCACATTTGGAAACACGTGTTTATATTATTTGGCTGTTCCTATACATTCCCACGTGATAAACCACTTTGTTGAGCTATCGTTTGTGGCCAGGTCGCTTCTGAGAAAACTCTGTAGGCGTTATCCGGTACATGAAATAGTTGTGGTACTTTACCTTGGAATCATTGGCACATAACTGTAAATGATTTGTATCCCAATGTTTTTGATATATTATAAAATTATTACAGTTTTTTCCCCCGGCTTAGTTTATAGTTTTAAAACGAATTGATAGTTTTAATAGCATTGTTTTTTTGTTGCAAATATGCACATGGGTACACGCACATTTGAGAACAATAGGAACAATGACATATTGTATATTTTTTACTATGATTGATGACAAGATAATAATGATGATTCTGGCTATTGATAATGATCACAATATTGCTATTGGCAGGTACCACTACATGATGCTGCACGCTGCTGGCAGCCAAGAGGAGGGAACATGCGAGATGATATCGAACAATGAGAAGGCCCGATGAAATTGGTTTGCATGCCGATGATAGATATGTAGTTACATTTCAGTACCGAAAGATGGCAATGGCTTAAGAGGCCTTCATCCAGCAATGGATAGGCCATGGCAGATGATGATGACTACTGCTGCTGTTGCTGCTAATGACACTGCAACTGCTACTGCTAGTTACGATAATATAACCATTTGGTGATTACGATGACAAATATTACTCTTTAACCATGAAGAACGATCATAATAACAAAACACGATGATAATAAAGCAATTGATGACAACGACGATGACAATGGTGATGACATCGTCAAACATGACGATGTTGACAGTGAGGAACAATAATTAAGATCATAATAAACGACGATGACGATGAGAACCCACCTGAGCTAGATGCTTCACCACCAGGGTAAAGTCCTCATCATCCACAGTGGGGGGCAGTGGCGCCGCTGGGAGCTGGATAATGGGAACGGATGTTCCGTGCTCCTCAAACACAAGCTCGCCCGACGGCGAGAAGTCATACTGGGACACCCTCCTGCTCGGCAGCGAATCCAGCTGCAGGAGAATTACACAGGTAACACATGTAACGTCAAGTTCAAGTTCATTTATTAGGTATAGCCCTGTGAGCCATTCGGCTCTTGAATCGGGAGCAACCGCAACAAACAAAAAACAAAAACATGAACAAAAAACATCTTAAAGTGAATATGTGACTGAGTGCAAACAGAAAATCCAAGAAAAGACAGCAAAATATTGCAGAAAAAAGCACCGTACACCAACGCTGTGTGCAAAAATCCCAGTGGGATGCAAGTCAAACAACAACAACAACCACAAGACAACTTAGATTAAGGCCATCAGTCTAACTCTGTACTACAACAAACAAACATGGCTAAACCAATACACTTTTCGAAATCACCAAAATAAAGCCATGAAAGCAATGAAAAAGCAATCATAGGAACTGTGACGGAATTTTCACAATAACGTCGAAAATAGCGGTGGCGCTGTGTCATCAAAATATCAAAAAAAACACCAAATATTCAAATGGGACAAGGTGCCAGCCCTGGCATAATATATTAAATTTGGATGCGTAACAGAAGCCGGGTATTCACCGCCACAGGATCACACGTAAGTTTACTTTCCACATCAGTTTGGGAAATATTTTACTTCAAATGTAGCCTACAAAGGTGTTAAATAATAATGAACAGCCCTTTGTCAGTTCGTTGCTGGCTAAAGGCCTTCTGAGAGTGTTATGGGCATGGGGGAGATTTGACTATACTTCACTATGCTGGTTGGTGTGGATTGAAAGTTGGCCCAGAACCAGTTAAGAAATCACTCATCACCGATGTCAGCCGTGGACGTGACTCAAACTCTAAAGTCACTGTTTTCATAGCTTCCATGCCACATCGAAGATACGGTCGCATAACCTAAAGGCAGCAGTAGACACGTCACTGCTCCATTGTTGTCATCATCACATTAATACACATACCAAGTATATCCATTTGTCCCAACTACAGAACCATTGTCAAGATCACCAACAGAATGTCCCCTGCCCCACCCCTCCTCAACTCCCGAGTGTTAAAATAGCGATGCACTGTCAGACGCAGAGCCAGACCTGCTTGTCAAGCTGCGCTATGGAGCCCTGCAGTGCAAAGATGCTCCGGAATGTCGAACTCTGCAGGGTGTCCTTGAGCAGTCTTAGGTGCGCTTCGTGCGACGCTACATCGACCTTGGCCCGTCCACCAACGCCTACGCCGCCGCTCCCGCCCGCCCTCTGTCGCAGGCGTTGTTGCAGTCGCTCGATGGACTGCACAGCCTCCTGCACATCTGCACAGCGGCAGCAACATCCTCTTGAGCAATGTCACGGTGGGGCGGGTTCCAGGATTTTGGACGTGCGCGTCGAGACACTACGCCGTACACACGAATCCTCCAAACAACCGCACCGCATGCGCAGTGAATGGACGTGGTTGCAGAAGGCAGATGGGTGGGTCGGGGGTGAGATCACAGAGACAGAACTGTTGTGCACCTGTGTTCGATTTGGCCTTGCCACGTGCGATTAACTCACATTCTCACGTGCAGTGAGTTGATGGTCTCAGGTTGGTGACCAATTAGTGTACGTAAAATGTAATTAGGTTTTTCTATCACTCCATCTGGATACATTCCAGCCATCACAAAAAAAGATATCAGTTTGACTGCCATGAGCCACAGTATTCCCCTTCGTATATGCGTGTGTGGGGGGAGAGATGTACATACAAATATAATTCAGTAGCAGTTCTGTGATGTCCATCTCTGTGGCCTGTTCTCTGGACTATTTTGCAAGGATTCCAAATAGCGACACGATTATGAACACACACATCAGACACATTAAGGATTTTGATGAGCTTTAATATAATCGCTATATTTATTTGATTACTTGTATATATAGCATACCAACCTTTTTAGGATTGCAATTCAAACATAAATAATCTGTACACTTTTCATGATAAGGAAAAAATGCTCATAAAACACACACAATTGTGGACGAACCTGGCCAAACCTTTTCATCCATGCCAAGAAGCGATTCTGCATTCTGTTTCAAGCCAATGACTTATTCCATGATTAATCCTTATTTTCGAAAAATATTGATATTACCTTCAAAATCACTCCCCATATGCATTGTTATGATGACCGATTAAAAAAATATTAAACTGAGGTTTCCTAATCTGCAGAACTTCTCAGTGGGTAGCTGAATATCCAAACGTGTTCTACCAGAATCCACCTAAACATCAGCAACAACATTCCTGCAATGTATCCGAGGCAAGATGTAGCCAGCCTGAATACATCGGGTTATGATATATCAAGATAACACTGAAAATTTTGCTTGCTACTTGTAGGCTAAAATACTGTAATCTTGGTCCTAGAAGATAAAGAGCTGTAAAACATGATGAAAATATAACAAGAAGTTTTACCCTTTCTGGCAATGTTAAGATGTTCAAATACCAAATAGATACATTTTGCAAGGCATCAAGTCTGCATTAACCACACATACTTGTGGCAAAACATGCAAAAACAATGCTCCGATAAAATATGCATTGTCCTTGAAACCAAAAGGCCTACACTAGATACAGCATGGCCTTGTCTGACATGTGATAGAGCAGAGAATGCCAAAAGTCCAACAGCAAATACAATACAAGTAACAGAACACGTAACGCTCGGGTCGAGCAGTTACATCTATGGCAGGGGTCGGCAACCAAAATAACAAGAAGAGCCATTTCTTTCCAATTCGGTACAAAATTCAGTATTTCAAGAGCCGCAATGCATCTGAGTACATACTGTACATACGTACATATCGTCAAGAAGCAGCCCGTAAAGAGCCGCATGCGGCTCCGGAGCCGTAGGTTGCCGACCCCTGATCTATGGGAATATTTTGGCATTATCCAAGATGATGAAAAATGTATAGGTTTTATTATCCTTTCTGGCAATGGTAAAACCTATGCTTATGTTTTGGCATTGCCAGAAACAGGTAAAACCTATACAGGTAGTCCTCTGCTTAAGATGGAGATGCGTTACGACGACCCCAATGTAAGTGAAAAATATCGTAAGTCGAAGATGGCCTAGCCTACCCAGGAGTCTTAAAGAAAGGTGATAATTTAGCAAAACAGAGCAATTTACAGTACCGTACCGTATAAACTATATACTGTATGTATTTATTAATTACAATACTGTATTGCACAGTAAAATGTGAAGTAAAAAACAAGGTACATTCTTAGCCTACCTATATGAACTTTAATTTAATAGAAATTTTTTTCAGGAAACAATCCCATCTGCTATAAAAACTTTTAACATGCATTGAAAGTATCGTATCGTGGTAACCCTAAAATGAAAACGCTAAAGCTACGTATCATACATGCATTGAACGTATTGTAACATATCATATTGTACTGTACTCGCCAAGATTCGTACGCTGATGCGTTTGCCTGCCGCACGAAATTTAAAATATTTTACAATTTTGTCGTATCGCCATCGTAAGGTCGAAATATCGTAAGTCGGACCATCTTAACTCGGGGACATCTGTACTTATTTTTTCATGATCTTGGATAATGCCAAAAAGATTCCAAAGCTGTAAAACTAATTTTAAGTCCCAAAAATAGGCCTAAACAATGCATGTTGCTCATTATCAATGCCTCAGCATAAATATATATTCTAAAGACAATCATCTTAACATGCTTCCCCTCATCTACAACACCCACATCCAACCCCCGGCCTACACCAAAACAAATTAAAGGTTAATTAAAATGAAGCCCTCCGTGAGAACACCCCCACAGTTTCATTGCCTCTGAGAAATATGGGTTTGGTCTAGATGGGGTGATTCGAAATGAATTCATATTAACCAGTGCAGTGGCCCCATATACACAAGTCCATATATTAAACCTTGTTTTGAACCATTAATTTTTTTTATATAAATGACCATTCAAAACCGATCAATACCGCAAAAGGAAATAAACATCACACTTGCTCCAACATTAATAACGTGGGTGAAATACCTTCAATACTTGGCATGGCAGCGTAGGCTCAGAGTCATCTTTTTAAAAGCAGCCGCATGATAAACCTGCGATCCGACACACCAATTAAATAGGCTGACACGTTGTACTTTGACTAACCTCCATTTCATGCTGCACACCAATCAAAGTATTTAATAGGACATGCATTAATTGAGTCTGGTAGTGGAGCATTAACACAACCATTAGAAAATTAATCTGCCTAAGCGGGGTTTTAAAAAGATGTACAAGCACTGATCCTTTCACATCGATTCGTTTACATTATATCACCGCTTCATTACAAGTGACAGTCAAGGGATGGAACACCTCTGAGAGGGCGTCCACCGATAAGATGGAGTGGGACGAAATTAGCTCGTGCGCAGGCGCTGGCTGGATCATTGCATTGTGAGATTGTAAGAAATGGAGACGTTGGGGAGGACTGCATCCAGCAGTGGATTGATCATGGCCGATAAGGTTGTTTCTCTGTGGTGGTAAAAAAAAGCCACTTTTTTCAAATTTTCTTGCTGTGGTTTTCACACCTGACGATTGCTTGTGTTGCAATCGAAACGTCGTGAGAATTTTATTGTTTTTATATTTTTATTATTTTATTGTTTCCCTTCTACGTGACTTTACCAAAAGAACCAAGAAAATGAATCCCTGCAGTCACGAAAGCTTTAAATCGGACATTGTGTCAGTTTTTACCGAAAGAACCAAGAAACTAACAAAAGTAAAACAAAAAATAGGTGACACAAATATATGTATGTTGAACTTCTGTCGCACCGTACATAGCCCATCGTGCTAATTGGAGGTGTGGGGGAAGGACAACAAACTAAACACAAAAATCAAAGAGAAATCAGCACAAAAACAACGGTGTCGCTTGAGAAATTGAAAGTCTTGCACAAACAAGACGAAGACCTCTCTCCAAGCTGTCGCTATCCCTCATGGTCCTGTGATGTCACAGTCCGCTCAGCAAATGCACACTCGCTGATTTGATTGCTCCATCTCTCTCGGACACGTCCCATCTCTTGGCTGTCATTCCAATTATTATTCTTGACCATCGGTCATCATCGCTTCTCGCAATGTGTCCTGCCCAAGCCCACAACATCATTTAGTATTTTTAGATTAACGGAAGCCTCTTTTGCAGGCAATAATATAAATTATATGATTTTTCACCGTGTTAAAATTCAGTTTATAGAAACATTAGCCATAAAAAACATCCCCAATTGAGACAGAAGTGTGACTCATTTAACAGCAGCGTTAAAGCATTAATACATATTATAAAAACTCATTCAAAGTCCAATACAAATAATATCGGCAGTCTTTTAAAAGTGCAAATAAAAACCACACTATATTTGGTAATGACACTGTTTTATAACAGGGAGCATTGGTGCAACGGTCAGCAACACTATGCTCTCAACACGGCAACCCGAGTTTGTTTTCTGGCCATGGCTTAACATCAGTGGCAAGTGATTTCTGAACTGGTCCTATACCAATCTTGATTTGAAGCTTTCGTGACTGCAGGAATCCATACTCTGGTTCTTTCGATAAAAGTCACGTATTGAAAAATCAAATAAATCACGACGTTTCGATCGCCAGCCAGCACTGAACAGTATGGTGAAATATGGTTTAACAGCTGTAATGACCTAGACGGCATGGGAATGCGTTCATCCAGCATTGTAAATTATTTTTACAGAACATTCCGAACAAGTGAATTTAATTTCACTGCATTGCACAATTACAATACCGCAATGACACACGCTCAGAAATGATCACAATAATTATCAGTAAGAGAATAAAGAGAGTGTTCCTCCAAAAGTGCACAAGTGTACACGTTTTCAAATGAGTGCCAATTCCAATTAAATTCACTAATTGGAATGAGACACATCGGTGGACATGCAGAGCAGTAATAGCACTGCTGGAAATTCATGGGATTTACACGATTATTGTACATTGGAATGCAAAGTGCGTTATAAAATTTATCATAACACAGTTGTGCATATGTTCCATTTGTGAAAACTGTTGCACTTACAGTAGTTGTGTTGAATTAGCTTTAAAAACGTGGGCTACACTGTTTATTTTATCTAAGCAAAGAAAAGCATTAAGATTGTACGAGTTCCGCCAAGTTTGAAGACGGATCTGCCTCTTAGAGCTGTGATAGCTACAAAAAAACCAAGTTATATCAAACCGCGAGCCCTGTAAAGGTGTAAAGAAAATGTGGCCACGTTAAACAAAACGGTGGTTATGATGATGGTGATGATTATGATGGGATGCCACATCACACTCCAGTGGCACAACATCAAGCAATATCCTTGTTGATCCGCAGATGTTTCTTGCTGACAAAAGGAGTTACCTACACACCTCCTATTGGCACGGTTAGCTACATACAGTGCGAAATAAGTTCAACATGGATACATAAACACACATTAGGATCTGTAAACAGCATAACTACATTTCGATTAAAAGCTTTCGTGACTGCAGGGATTCATATTCTTGGTTCTTTCGGTAAAGTCACGTGGAAGGGAAATAATAAAAATTAAACAAATCAAACAAAAAAATTCTCACATTTTACTGTTTAATTTTTATTATTTTATGATTTCCCTTCTACGTGACTTTACCGAAAGAACCAATAATAGCATAACTACACTTAACTGAAGTGTCAGTGTACACTTCTCACACCTCAGGACTTTGCTATGTTTTACATTTGCAAATATAAGAACATGAACGATGCTTACCCACTGTTTTACTCCATATTTCTCCTAATAATCTATACAATTACAAGCGCTATGAAATTTCCCTTTTGTATGTAATGTCAATATGCGATCAATAACACGGGAATCTACAACTGTGGCAATATGCCAGATGTGGCTCCATACAGGGTGTCCAATAATGCCCCATCTCAATGACTTTTCCAAGTTAAAGTACCTTGATAAAAGATTAAAATGAGAAGTATATTTTAAAAAAAGTAAGTCAACTTATTTTAAAATGTATTTAAATGGGTTCAATCGTCTATTTCCGATGAGGAATTGTCAGATCTGTCAACCCCTTATCACCTTATTACAGATCAATTCAGACCGTATTGGTCACCCCGTGTCCTTATAAATCTCAACGTTCATCCTACACAGTCCCATCAGAAGGCAGAAACACAAACAAATAGACACATTAAAACATGTTTTTGCTGTACGCCGTATGGACCTGAAAACTCAATTTCCCTATAAAAGAATACGAGGTAAACCATAAGGGTTTACAGGTTATGATTTGTTTATATTAATCACGCATCGTCTACAACTGGGTGAAATCTACCACACGCGTAGCTGATTTTGAATTAAAATGTCATCAGCTGCGTACAAAATATCTGCATTAAAAACAAATACATACAAAGGAAGTAACAATATTTAAACCTCTTCGCATGTGGGTTACGTTTTATCGGGATAGCATTGAAATTTTTATTCCATCTTATAGAAATGTCACAATAGATTCGTGTATAAAAGCTTGGACATTTTTAAAATGCGCCTTAAAACCTATTTATACGCTTATTAAACTTTAATTTGAGTGTCTGCCGCTGCTGTGTCCTGTACAACGCTTTGAGGCCCTTGATGCAAAGCGAGAAATGTTATTATTATTAATCTTTGGTTCTTTCGGTTAGGTCACGTAGAAAGAAAATACATTAAATAATAGAACACGACGTTTCGATTTTAACACAAGCAGTCGTCTGTGTTTATCTCTCAAATTTAGCGAAGTTCTACCTGATTACGACTGCCGGTGTTGCAATCGAAACGTCGCGTTCTATTATTGAATACATTTTCTTTCTACGTGACTTTACCCAAATAAACCAAAGAGTAATTCCTACAGTCACGAAAGCTTCAAATCAAGTTTAAATGTAATTATTATTGACTTGAGGTTGAAAGCGTCCATGCAGCATTATTGGCCCCATCAGTGATGTTTGGGCAAGAACATCTCAACAAATCTGTCAATAACATAAAAGCCTTAGAGACTAAATGAATACATATAAACAGACGACGTGTTGGGCAATGAACCTTCTTCATGACACGATTGATTAGTCAATTATTATATAATTTCCCTTGAAGGTCACCCGTGAAGTGTGCTGTTAATTGTGCTTGTTAAAAGCGCTGTAATCACCGAATAGCGTTGAAGAGCGTTACAGAATCCCCGTGGTATGCACGTCTGTTTAATTGTTTGACTTTCTTCTTTAAATTAAAAACAACAGCAAGGTGCAGCAGTCTTAGCTTGCACAGGGAGTGACTGTTTTGATTTATGTTTAAACCTACGACCGCACCGCGTTGCATATTGTACAGCGTTACTCGGTCAAAGGTTTGGACACGTTACTTGGTCGCCTCACAAACTTGTGAGAAACTACTTTTTTACAGATATAAACACCGCGATATCAAATTTCACAATTTGCGAGCGTAAGGTTTAAACGTCTGTACGATATTAAGGCAATGTGCAGTACATTATATCCATACATTGATGCAGTACTTATGCACGGGTGTAACAAGTGTAAAGTATGCGGTAAAATTAAACATTAAACATCATCCCGGAACGTCTTCAAACGAGTTATGCAACAAAAAAGGTAAAGTTAAACTTTAATGATATCTTTACAGCGTGGCATATTGCCTCTCGGCAAGCCCCGGGCTCACCTAGAACGCCCTACCCACTCGAAACCAAATCCTCCGGTAGGACCAACCAGGCGAGTAGGTAGGCCCGTAGGACCGCTAGGCCTTAACAGAGTTAAAATAAAAATTAACAAATAAACTTCAACAAAACTTTAATTCACACAACGAGTGCATTCAGTACACTACCAAGACTTCGCCCAGCTGATATCACTTCGGTCTACGAAGCGACAAATATATTAATTGCTAAACCCAATCAATGCATTGTTGGTGCCTTCGTGAGGAAGCAAGTAGCTTAAACAGAAGAAAAAAAAACCTTGCGTTTAATTTAAAAATACTAAAAAAAGCAAGAAAAAAACAAACAAACAAAGCTCACCGGCGTCGGGCCGAACCCACACTTGTTGAGGACGTTCGCGTCGAAGCGACGTGGGGTTTTTTTTAGTTCGCCTAAGTAATTAACAGCTAGCAAACACGGCCGCGGAATGCGTCGTGCGGCGTGCGAGAATACTTCCTCTGTTGATGGAGTTAAAGCGAGTCGGGCCCCACCCCACAGAGACTTTGACACTCAACAGTCAGCAACACATCATCACGCACGACACATTACCACCACCACCACACACCACCACCACTCAACGACACATCACCACACACGACACATCACCACACACAACACATCACCAACACACTACACATCACCACCATCACCAACACACGCCACATCAACTTCCTTACCTGCGTGATCACCTCTCTCTCTCACGCGCTTGAGAATTAGTGGAGGGTTTGAGGTTTGTTTTATTATCTTTTATCATAGACACTTTAACCAACGAAACCTGCCTCACTCCTGTGTTACCTCACTCCTGTCTAGTCTCACACCTGTCTCACCTCACACCTGTCTCACCTCACACCTGCCTCACCTCACTCCTGTCTCACCTCACACCTGTCTCACCTCACACCTGTCTCACCTCACACCTGCCTCACCTCACTCCTGTCTCACCTCACACCTGTCTCACCTCACACCTGTCTCACCTCACTCCTGCCTCACCTCACACCTGCCTCACCTCACACCTGTCTCACCTCACACCTGCCTCACCTCACTCCTGTCTCACCTCACACCTGTCTCACCTCACACCTGTCTCACCTCACTCCTGCCTCACCTCACACCTGCCTCACCTCACACCTGTCTCACCTCACACCTGTCTCACCTCACTCCTGCCTCACCTCACACCTGCCTCACCTCACACCTGTCTCACCTCACACCTGTCTCACCTCACTCCTGCCTCACCTCACACCTGTCTCACCTCACATCTGGCTCACCTCACACCTATCTCACCTCACACCTGTCTCACCTCACTCCTGTCTCACCTCACACCTGTCTCACCTCACTCCTGCCTCACCTCACACCTGTGTCACCTCACACCTGTCTCACCTCACACCTGTCTCACCTCACACCTGTCTCACCTCACACCTGCCTCACCTCACTCCTGCCTCACCTCACACCTGCCTCACCTCACTCCTGTCTCACCTCACACCTGTCTCACCTCACACCTGCCTCACCTCACATCTGGCTCACCTCACACCTGTCTCACCTCACACCTGCCTCACCTCACACCTGTCTCACCTCACACCTGTCTCACCTCACACCTATCTCACCTCACTCTGCCTCACCTCACACCTGTCTCACCTCACTCCTGCCTCACCTCACACCTGTCTCACCTCACACCTGTCTCACCTCACATCTGTCTCACCTCACACCTGCCTCACCTCACTCCTGCCTCACCTCACACCTGTCTCACCTCACACCTGTCTCACCTCACACCTGTCTCACCTCACTCCTGCCTCACCTCACACCTGTCTCACCTCACACCTGTCTCACCTCACATCTGTCTCACCTCACACCTGCCTCACCTCACTCCTGCCTCACCTCACACCTGTCTCACCTCACACCTGTCTCACCTCACACCTGCCTCACCTCACTCCTGTCTCACCTCACTCCTGCCTCACCTCACACCTGTCTCACCTCACTCCTGCCTCACCTCACACCTGTCTCAACTCACTCCTGCCTCACCTCACTCCTGCCTCACCTCACACCTGTCTCACCTCACACCTGTCTCACCTCACACCTGTCTCACCTCACTCCTGCCTCACCTCACACCTGTCTCACCTCACACCTGTCTCACCTCACTCCTGCCTCACCTCACACCTGCCTCACCTCACTCCTGCCTCACCTCACACCTGTCTCACCTCACACCTGTCTCACCTCACACCTGTCTCACCTCACTCCTGTCTCACCTCACACCTGCCTCACCTCACTCCTGCCTCACCTCACACCTGTCTCACCTCACACCTGTCTCACCTCACACCTGTCTCAACTCACTCCTGCCTCACCTCACACCTGTCTCACCTCACACCTGTCTCACCTCACACCTGCCTCACCTCACTCCTGCCTCACCTCACACCTGTCTCACCTCACACCTGTCTCACCTCACTCCTGCCTCACCTCACACCTGTCTCACCTCACACCTGTCTCACCTCACTTCTGCCTCACCTCACACCTGTCTCACCTCACACCTGTCTCACCTCACTCCTGCCTCACCCCACACCTGTCTCACCTCACTTCTGCCTCACCTCACATCTGTCTCACCTCACACCTGTGTGATCTCAAACATTGCCTCACACCTACCTGACTTCACATCCTGTCCTCACACCTGTGTCATGTCACACTTAATGTGTGAATCGCACGTTTCCTTCCAAGGCCGAAGTGGTCTAAGTAGGCGGAGACTTGCATCCCACTGGGATTTTTGCACACTGCGTTGGTGTGCGCTGTTTTTTTCTGCAATATTTTGCTGTCTTTTCTTGGATTTTCTGTTTGCACTCAGTCACATATAGTCACTTTAAGATGTTTTTTTGTTCATGTTTTTGTTTTTTGTTTGTTGCGGTTGCACCCGATTCAAGAGCCGAATGGCTCACAGGGCTATACCTAATTAACGAACTTGAACTTGAGTTTTCGATTTAAAGCTTTCGTGACTGCAGGGATTCATCTTCTTGGTTTTTTCGGTAAAGTCACGTAGAAGGGAAATAGTAAAATAATAAAAATAAAACATAATAAAATAATGTCGGAAAGACAGCGTCTGAATGAGACGCTGTCTTTCTGAATGAGACGCTGTCTTTCTGACAGACCTGTTCTTCACCTGAGGACGGCTGCTTGCGTTGTGGCCGAAACGTCGTGAGAATTATTTTTTTGTTTTATTTTTATTATTTTATTATTTCCCTTCTACATGACTTTACCGAAAGAACCAAGAAAATAGGTGGAGTTTTATTCAGAAAGTCTAAATGTTTGCAAATGGGCTTATCTGCAGTTCTAACAATGCTTTCATTTATCTTACACGTGGCTTAGCCACACACGAATTGGTCTTACCGCTTAATCCGTGTCATTATCTAAATCTGTAAAAATGCCTTCTCCTAAGCCTGTTTGAGTAGGGAAGTTAATTACAATGTCATTAAATACAAAACTGAGCATTACAATAAAATGTTACAGAGCATCAGACTATAACGGCGGTGTACGTGCAGATTAAATTAAACCGTGTCGGTTTCTGCACGCGGTGATGGGGATGCAGCGCTCATCGTCTTTGGGAGCACTCTGCTAGCAGTGGAAATTCCACATTCCCATGGCAGATACCGGTCTTCACAGAGGACGGCGACGATCTTACACACTGCTCTATGCAACAAAACCCGTGACGCGAGTACTGTAAGACACTATTGTTACACGTACTACACGCACGTGTTCAGAGAAACGTTGACGTTAACAAAGATAATGGAACGTAAAGACTTGGCTGGAAAGTGCACGAAGAAGCGTGGGGGGGTGCATTCTTGGAATTGCATTGAGAGACAATGAGAGAGAGAGAGAGTAACACGTGGATTAGAGAACCTATGCCGGTTGAAGACAATACAAAGTCTTTATACTGGTAGGAACCTCCTGGTTACACCAGCCCACAGGGGATTATTGTGTCCGCCCGTCGTGCAGGGAGGGGCTGGGTGGGGACGAAGGGGCTGGGTGGGGAGGGGAGGGTGGGGAGGGGCTGGGTGGGGAGGGAGGGTGGGGCTGGGTGGGGAGGGGAAGGTAGGGAGGGGCTGGGTGCGGAGGGTGGGGCTGGGTGGGGAGAGGCTGGGTGGGGGGTGGGAGGGGTGGTGCTGGATGAGGAGGGGCTGGTCACCCCGTGGTGCCCTTATAAAACTCAACGCTTAACCTACTCACGCCGGCTTGTGCCCGCCCTCACAGTCGGCCATATTTGCGGAATACACCACGCCGCCGTTGACCCTGGCCATTGACCGATCAACCCAACGTTCCTACCAGCTCCCTCCGCAAGAGGAATGTGTTAAGGGCGGCCTGGGGCAGTGACACGTCGATCGAAGAGATGATGATGATGATGACAAATGGTGAAGAATAGTGATGGAGTGGCGGCCAAGAGATGGTACGCGTCCGAGAGAGTACATCCGCCGCGGAGATGGAGCGATGAAATCAGCCCACGTGCAGCATTATCGCCCGCAGGATTGCGAGGGATGGCGACGCTTTTGGGACGTCTCCATTCAGCAGTGGATTGATCATGGCTGATGCATTAATCCATTTTGTAATTTTGAAAAGGTTGAATTGCTCACTGAGCTGTAGAGCTCTTTTTCAAAAGTGACCTGGCCACAAATGATAGCTCAACGAAGTGGCTTATCGCGTGGAAATGTATCACAGCCAAATACTCTAAACGCGTGTCGATTCTAAATGTGGAGGGAAAAACCGGAGAACCTGGAAAAAAATCCATGCGACTATGGGGAAAGAGACACACAGACTCCAAATATACAGCAGTTGTCAGGGTTGGGATCGAACCCACGACCTTCTGTATGCCATGTGAGGTAATTAACATTTCGCCATTGTGGCCCTCACCTTTGGTTATCTCACCTGTGGTCGTAACCTTGCATTGCCTCACCTGGCCAGGAGACACACGGTTAAACAACCTGGGTGTGTGTGTGTGCGCGCAAATTTTACTCATGAACTTTGGAAGCAATATTTTACCAACAGCATGAAAGGCTGGAGGGGTGATTTGCCAAACGATCATAACTCCCACGTCACCGCGTCCCACACACACATATATATGAAGCAACCGCATTTTACAAAAATGCACACTCGACTGCGTTTTCTGTTTGCTGCACTCACCCCATTAACTTTACACGAGCACCAACAGTACTTAATGATATGTGCATGTAGTTCCAACCAGTGTCGGAGTGTGGTTGGCATTGGCACTGGTGCAATTAATAACAGGTCCCTGCGGGGTGGGCTGGTAGGAACGAACAAATGAATGGCTATAATAAAATGAAATGGCGGGGGTACGATACGAAGGGAGTGTTTGAGGTCTGGTTCTAGGCTTTAGGCCTAGCTGTAGGCTTTAGGCTGCTGTGAGTTAATTTTTAATTTAAATGTTTTAATAATTAAAAACTATCTCAGGGAATTATAAGGGAATGTTACACTTGTTTAGCCAGGAAAGCCTCACTGAGTCTAAAGGTTTTTGTAGGGTCCTGCCAAGTGTTTGCAGTAGGGGGCGATGTTGCTACACCTAATCGGACATCGGACGGACGGACGATATAATCTATTGTAGGCTGGTTCACTTCGTTCCTACCAGTGAAATGTGGCCTTCTGTCTAATTTCCTCACCCCCCACCACTCCCCTCTCTTTGTAGTCTGGAACCTTGGCCCCTCTGCCGCGGTTCGTATGCGTGTATGTTGATCTTCTTTCGCACCGTACGTAGCCAATTGTGCTAATCGGAGGTGCGGGGGATTGACAAAATCAAAAGAAGAATCTTAATTTAGACTGGAGGAATCGGAGGAGCGTACTGTGTGTGTGTGGTATGGGGAGCGGTGGTGTAGTAGTCAGCGCGCTGCACTACGAACCTCCGCCACCCGAGTTCGATTCCCGCTCATGGCCAACACCAGCGATGATTATCTGAACCGGTCCTGGGCCTCCCCTAGGTTGACTCAGCGTCAAATTAGTACCTTGTGCGGTGTGTAAACATCGCCACAAGGGAGACAAAAGCGGCCGGGCGTGGTGTTGGCCACCCACCGCCTCGTGTATCGAGCTGGCCTTCATAGGTTCTACCCGCGAACAGCACTTGCCCTAACAGTCTATTGTTGTGAGTGTGTGTGGTTTGTGTTGTTGAGTGTCACTCAGTGGCACCACCTGCACACTCGATAGCTCAGCAAATGTTCCAACTTTGATGATGCCTTATTATTTACATGCAAATGAGTGTTCCTTCTATTCACTTTCGTCCGAGGTTTTAAATCGTTGAACGTCTAAATAGCCCACTCAATTTAAATTTAAAATCTCAATTTCATCGTATTTCCATAAGAACATTTTTTTTTTAGCTAATGCTCACTGAGCTATGTAGCTCTTTTTCAGAAGCGACCTGGCCATAAACGACAGCTCAACGAAGTGGCTCATCGTGTGGATCTTTATAGCAGTCAAATACTCTAAACGCACCTTTCTAAAGACTTTTTTTTAATTACGTTTGATGATCGTCATTGTTTTTTTGTCAGTTATGTTTTTAACATTTTTATTTACATTTTTTTTTACATTAGTGGAAGAGTGGTGGCGCACAGCAGTTATTGAACGTTCCCTCTGAACACGGTGACCTCAGTTGACTTCCTGGCCACATCGGCGGCGAGTGATATCTGAATCGGATTGTTGCATGGCAACGTGAACTTGCGGAGGACACACATCGAGCCGTAGATAGATCACACCCTGACAATGATGAATTGAAATTGGGCTGTAGTGGTGGTGCAGTCGTTAGCGTACTTGTGCCATGAATCCGGTGTGCCCAGATTTTATTCGGGACTATGGCTTAAACATCAATGGAGATTGATATATGAACCGATTCATGGCTCGCATCCCATTCACCAACTCACACTTACCAGCGTGGTGAAGTATGCTCAAATAGCGCACACAATTCGAATGGCGCGGGGAGGCTCTCATCCAGCAGTGGATTGACAAAGCGCTGTACATCTTCACCCCTTACCCTAAGTCATAATATTTATAACTATTTTGATGTCTCATATTGTCGACATCTTTTGACCACCAATATCATACCGCAACAAAAAAAATCCAAAATAACCCCGGGCAGTATTTGCTGCCCTCTAGCGCCAATGGTGCCATGGGCGTGTGTAGAGTCCACGGTGGAAGCGAATGAAGCTTGCTCTATGAACAATGCACACCACAAGTTCCATGGGCGTGTGTGTAAAGTCCACGGTGGAAGCGAATGAAGCTTGCTCTATGAACAATGCACACCACAAGTTCCATGGGCGTGTGTGTAAAGTCCACGGTGGAAGCGAATGAAGCTTGCTCTATGAACAATGCACACCACAAGTTCCATGGGCGTGTGTGTAAAGTCCACGGTGGAAGCGAATGAAGCTTGCTCTATGAACAATGCACACCACAAGTTCCATGGGCGTGTGTGTAAAGTCCACGGTGGAAGCGAATGAAGCTTGCTCTATGAACAATGCACACCACAAGTTCCATGGGCGTGTGTGTAGAGTCCACGGTGGAAGCGAATGACGCTTGCTCTATGAACAATGCACACCACAAGTTCCATGGGCGTGTGTGTAGAGTCCACGGTGGAAGCGAATGACGCTTGCTCTATGAACAATGCACACCACAAGTTCCATGGGCGTGTGTGTAGAGTCCACGGTGGAAGCGAATGACGCTTGCTGTATGAACAATGCACACCACAAGTTCCATGCGCGCGTGTGTGTAGAGTCCACGGTGGAAGCGAATGAAGCTTGCTCTATGAACAATGCACACCACAAGTTCCATGCGCGCGTGTGTGTAGAGTCCACGGTGGAAGCGAATGACGCTTGCTCTATGAACAATGCACACCACAAGTTCCATGCGCGTGTGTGTAGAGTCCACGGTGGAAGCGAATGACGCTTGCTCTATGAACAATGCACACCACAAGTTCCATGCGCGTGTGTGTAGAGTCCACGGTGGAAGCGAATGACGATTGCTCTATGAACAATGCACACCACAAGTTCCATGCGCGTGTGTGTAGAGTCCACGGTGGAAGCGAATGACGCTTGCTCTATGAACAATGCACACCACAAGTTCCATGGGCGTGTGTGTAGAGTCCACGGTGGAAGCGAATGACGCGTGCTCTATGAACAATGCACACCACAAGTTCCATGGGCGTGTGTGTAAAGTACACGGTGGAAGCGAATGAAGCTTGCTCTATGAACAATGCACACCACAAGTTCCATGGGCGTGTGTGTAGAGTCCACGGTGGAAGCGAATGAAGCTTGCTCTATGAACAATGCACACCACAAGTTCCATGGGCGTGTGTGTAGAGTCCACGGTGGAAGCGAATGAAGCTTGCTCTATGAACAATGCACACCACAAGTTCCATGCGCGTGTGTGTAGAGTCCACGGTGGAAGCGAATGACGCTTGCTGTATGAACAATGCACACCACAAGTTCCATGGGCGTGTGTGTAGAGTCCACGGTGGAAAAGAATGAAGCTTGCTGTATGAACAATGCACACCACAAGTTCCATGGGCGTGTGTGTAGAGTCCACGGTGGAAGCGAATGACGCTTGCTGTATGAACAATGCACACCACAAGTTCCATGGGCGTGTGTGTAGAGTCCACGGTGGAAAAGAATGAAGCTTGCTGTATGAACAATGCACACCACAAGTTCCATGGGCGTGTGTGTAAAGTCCACGGTGGAACAGAATGAAGCTTGCTCTATGAACAATGCACACCACAAGTTCCATGGGCGCGTGTGTGTAGAGTCCACGGTGGAAGCGAATGACGCTTGCTCTATGAACAATGCACACCACAAGTTCCATGGGCGTGTGTGTGTAGAGTCCATGGTGGAAGCGAATGACGCTTGCTCTATGAACAATGCACACCACAAGTTCCATGCGCGTGTGTGTAGAGTCCACGGTGGAAGCGAATGACGCTTGCTCTATGAACAATGCACACCACAAGTTCCATGGGCGTGTGTGTAGAGTCCACGGTGGAAGCGAATGACGCTTGCTCTATGAACAATGCACACCACAAGTTCCATGGGCGTGTGTGTAGAGTCCACGGTGGAAGCGAATGACGCTTGCTGTATGAACAATGCACACCACAAGTTCCATGGGCGTGTGTGTGTAGAGTCCACGGTGGAAGGGAACGAAGCTTTCTCTATGAACAATGCACACCACAAGTTCCATGGGCGTGTGTGTAAAGTCCACGGTGGAAAAGAATGAAGCTTGCTCTATGAACAATGCACACCACAAGTTCCATGCGCGCGCGTGTGTAGAGTCCATGGTGGAAGCGAATGACGCTTGCTCTATGAACAATGCACACCACAAGTTCCATGCGCGCGTGTGTGTAGAGTCCACGGTGGAAGCGAATGACGCTTGCTCTATGAACAATGCACACCACAAGTTCCATGCGCGCGTGTGTGTAGAGTCCACGGTGGAAGCGAATGACGCTTGCTGTATGAACAATGCACACCACAAGTTCCATCGGCGTGTGTGTAGAGTCCACGGTGGAAGCGAATGACGCTTGCTCTATGAACAATGCACATCACAAGCTCCATGCGCGTGTGTGTAGAGTCCACGGTGGAAGCGAATGACGCTTGCTCTATGAACAATGCACATCACAAGCTCCATGCGCGTGTGTGTAGAGTCCACGGTGGAAGCGAATGACGCTTGCTGTATGAACAATGCACCCCACAAGTTCCCTAGGCCGCATGCCAGCGGTGCTCAGCACGTGTGTTGAGCCATTCGGGGTGGTCGAGGAAGGGGGTAATCCAGGCTGCAGCGTGGATATCGTGCAGGAGAAATATCGAATGTGCGCGGAGAACGCCAGCGCCACTTAGAGAACTTATTGGTGTGTTTAGTTTGTTGTCCTTCCCCGACACCTCCGATTAGCACGGTTGGCTACGTACGGTGCGAAGGAAGTTCAACATACATACGTACTTGCCACGTTGCGGAGACGAAAACGCACGAATACACAGAATGAAACATAAATGCCTCGTTGACCATGAAGGTTTGATTACACCAAGCATTTGTGCTTACGTTCCCGTACTTACACTGTGAGACCTCCTTTACCAGTGGCAAAATATAGTGATGGGTTTTTACCCTTTAAACTGGTACAAAAACTGACACCTTTATACAAGGCATCATGTTTGCAATAACCACAACACAAGCAGTCAAAATGCAAACAAAATGAAACAACTCTGATGATGATGATAATGATAAGGACAGTGGATATCATTATCATCATGCATATCATTGTTTCATTTTGTTTGCGTTTTGACTGCTTGTGTTGTGGTTATTGCAAACATGATGCCTTGTATAAAGGTGTCAGTTTTTGTACCAGTTTAAAGGGTAAAAACCTATCACTATGTTCCCGTACTTCATTTGTGTTTTCGATTGTTTACCTTCAAAAAGATCTGGCCACGTCTCACACCCCCAGAAAGGGCATCTCTCATCCCCAGGTGCGTGCACCCCAGGTTAAGAACCACAGATTTAGATTATTTTTCCACTATGCATTTCCACATCATGCTCCGCTTTGTTGAGCTGTCATTTGTGGCCAGGTCGCTTCTGAAAGATGAGTTAATATCTCAGTGGGCTTTACCTGGTAAGATAATATATATAGTTTAGTTTTCGATTTAAAGCTTTCGTGACTGCAGGGATTCATCTTCTTGGTTCTTTCGGTAAAGTCACGTAGAAGGGAAGTAATAAAATAATAAAAATAAAACATAATAAAATAATTCTCACGACGTTTCGGCCACAACGCAAGCAGCCGTCCTCAGGTGAAGAACATGTCTGTCGATAAGACAGAGTCTACATGACACGTCTTAGGCTTGCAGTGTCTATTTAAGCTGTGAGGGAGGAGAAAGAGAGCCTTGACAAAAAAAATTGCATTTGAAGAGGAATAAATATGCTAAATTCCTCTTCAAATGCAAATTCTTTTGTCAAGGCTCTCTTTCTCCTCCCTCACAGCTTAAATAGACACTCCAAGCTTAAGACGTGTCATTTAGACTCTGTCTTATCGACAGACATGTTCTTCACCTGAGGACGGCTGCTTGCGTTGTGGCCGAAACGTCGTGAGAATTATTTTATTATGTTTTATTTTTATTATTTTATTACTTCCCTTCTACGTGACTTAACCGAAAGAACCAAGAAGATAGTTTAGTTTTACTTATACGTATATAATTTTAACAGTGAATTGTTTACCTTTGTAATACTTTGCACTCCTATCGTGTTTTTCTATTATTTGTTGTTGAAACGTTCTGACCCGCCCCTACTGGACATTTGTGAAAAAGAGCTTTATAGGTCATCGGATTCCTCCAGTGTAAATCAATATTCTGATGCTGATTCTGAACAAAAAATACTCAACGAATTCGTGAATAACAATGTAGCTTTAAAATGAAACCCCCATATATAATTGGCGACGTTTTAGTCACCGGCCCTTCTTCGTAGCACGTGGGCTATAAAAAAAAACTAAACGGCTTACTTTTTAAAAAGTCAACAGCGGTTGCTTTGTAGATGGGAAAGCCCCTGCCGCAGAAATGTGGAATTTCCACCACCAATATTCTTTCGGTAAAGTCACGTCGATAGGTTCATCGTAGATAGGTTCAACCTATCTACGTGACTTCACCGAAAGACCCAGAGAATATGAATTCCTGCAGTCACGAAAGCTTTAAGTCAAGATTCCACCACCAAGTTCATCACCACCAAACAGGGAGGTGATGAGGTCCATTGGTTCATACGCAAACGTTTTAACAACAGGTGGCGCCAAACATCTGAGCAAAAGCAAGATCGCAGACGTAAAATAAACAAATAAAGTGCGCCCATTTATTATCGATCCACCAATGCGTGAAGGTCTCTCCGCGCCGTGTCGGTCATGGGTGAGTACATACTTCACCACCCTGGTCAGTGAGAGTTGGTGAACGGAGTTGGGGGGGAGGGAGGTGATTACAGAGCCGGTCAAGATATCAAATGATTGTCTGCTGCAGCGTTGGCAATGGTGCACAAAGCACAGTTAACACACGCAAGACAAACGTACCACCTTCCATCAATGACACTGCCTAAAAAATTAACCCGTAAAAACAAAGTTTTTCACTATAAATCCTTTATATGCGTGGCATCGGTTTTATTTTATTATTCATTTGTGTTTTTCTTGAGTAAGAGTTTCATTTTCATCACATTGGTATTTTAAATTAAATATGAAAAAAAATGTTCCTAAAAAGTGGAAAATTTTGGAAAAAAATTTTCACGAAAATAAATTGTCACGCACAACGAGTCTGTGTGCAAAATGTCAGCTCGATTGGATCACGGGAAGTGGGTTAAAAAACGACCGAAAGATTTGCACGGTCGTAAGCGCGCAAGCAAGCAAGCAAGTGAACTTAATATAAAGTATTTAAAAAAAAAGAAATATATACTAGGAAACGTTTTGGGCAACGGCCTTGTGTCACGAAGAAAGCGCTTTTCCCGGAACGCCGCGTGTTTTCTATTCTCTAGTGAGGCTGCAGTGCTATTGACGAATGTGGTTCGGATAAACACTCGCCGCCGATGTTCAACAGGGGCGCGGGATTCAAACTCGGGTGGCCCGGTTCCTAGCACAGCGCGTTACGACCGCAGCCCACACGAGTTAAAACGACGACGTCCTCGTCAAAACTGCGTCTGACGAGCGGGGTGATCACACAGGACGCCGCGTTCGTCTCGTTTCAATGCCCTCAAATGTGAATGTGAGGTCACCGAGCATTGCGTCACTGGCCCCTTCGACGAGTGAGGAGCCGCTCATAATTAAATCAGCACCACCACCATCGTCATCATCGTCATCATCGTTATTTTTCTCGTAGATGAGGGTTGACGTTTACGTGCGATCTTTTACACACGTTCGCCATCTGAACGTGTGATAAAGGGCGCCACGGTGGCGAGATGTTAACTACCTCGCCTGGTATGCAAGGGGTCGTGGGTTTGATCCCGACCACTGACGCCTGCTGTATATTTGGAGTTGGCGCGTCTCTCTCTCCCCGTGGTGGCGTGGAATTTTATCCGGGTCCTCCGGTGTTTCCCTCCACATTTAGAATGAACGTGCGTTCGGACTATTTGACTGTTGTACATTTCCAAATGATAAGCCCACTTCGTTGAGCTATCATTTGTGGCCAAGCCGCTTCTAAAAAAAATAGCAAAATAGCTCAGTGAGGCCTTACGTGGTAACAATAAAAAAATAATTAGTTTCATTGCTTATCCTTCGTGCACCGTCCACCAGCTGATTCGCTCTCTTGCTATCGTTCCTTCGACGGTTTCCTTGCAGGGCCAATATCCATTCATTCTCCAGCTCAGCCTCTTGACGGCGTGTGTCCTGCACACGTGCACTCCCCCCCACATTACTTCTCATTCGACTCCCCAGTAAATTCCTGCTCGCCGTATCAATTCCCCGCGAGTACCACCTCGTTTGTATCTTTAAATTTAGATTTAATTCGGGTGGGGGGGGGGCAATTGTATTAATCTGCGGCATAAAACACGTGCACACAGAAGCCCTCTTGTTGTTATTATTTTTTCTCCCTGGGAACATTTCTAAATAATTGCAGGTTTGGTTAAATTGGCCATGACACAAGCACGAAATTGACCCACCGAATGATTAGCGTGCCATATGGAATGTCACTTGACGAGGTCACGTTTATCCTGTACGTTATTATCATCATCATTATATGAATTTTAAATTACAGTCGACAAAGAACGTGGAATGAAAGCTCGAAAGTGTCGCAAAGTAAGCGTGGAGAGAGGCACGCTTGAGAGTTAGAGGGACAGGAGGTAAGGAATACCCGGAGCAGATATCAAATGCAAATTATATAAATCACCTTAAATGAAAAAAAAATGTATTCATCAATGCATTTATGGACGGAAATATGGATTTTCACAAAAAAAATTTTAACAAAAAAAGATGAAAAGTGAAGAATAGAAACACGGAGCAGTGCAAGCTTTGAGTTACACCGGGAGACAGAAAGACACGTGCACGCTTGTACGTAAGTTGAACTTCTTTCGCACCGTACGTAGCCAACCGTGCTAATTATAGGTGCGGGGGAAGGACAACAGACTAAAGACAAAAAGCAGTTCTAAAGAATTAAAGTTTTCATTGCTAGCAAAAAGGTGAACCTTGATGTTGATTTTAAGCTTTCGTGACTGCAGGAATCCATACTCTTTGGTTCTAGTGATTCATTTTAATTTATACCGACGTGACTTTACCGAAAGAAGCAAAGAGTATGAACCTTGATGGTTACGTGGATTGTCCGTGGTCGAGACTCAGGACAGAGTGGCAGCCAAAGGTGGGAGCGAAAGAGAGAGAGCATGCCCGAGAGGACATCCACCATGTGGATACATTTCGGTAAAGTCGGCTCGTGTGGAGAAGCTTGACTCCCAGATGGCGGATCGTTGCATGAGACGATTTTTTTTGTCCTTCCACCCGCACCTCCGATTAGCGCGTTTGGTCACGTACGGCGCGAAAGAAGTTCAACGTAGTACTAATCGCATATCTGCATTTCCCATAAATATGCTAAATTCCTCTTGATGTGCAAATTATTTTGTCAAGGCGCCCTTCCCCCCTCCATCCCAGCTTAAATAGTCGCTCCAAGCCTGGAGTGTGTCATTCAGACTCTGTCTACTCGACAGACCTGCTCTCCACCTGAGGACGGCTGCTTGCGTTGTGGCCGAAACGTCGTGAGAATTATTGTATTATGTTTTATTTGTATTATTGTATTATTTCCATTCTACGTGACTTTACCGAAAGAACCAAGAAGAAGTCCAACGTACACATGCAAGATGTAAATGGGGGAGACCAGTGGATAGGTCACAGCTGATGAAAGTGATTGAAGCGTGAATTGTTGGTGAAGGGCTGAGCCCCCCCCTCCTCCCTCCCCCGTTCACCCCCCTCCTGACTCGTGGTGTGCTGCCCCCTGCCTGTGCCGGCTGTCCCTGTCCTTCGGAAGTGCCGAGTTGTCTGCATTGACATTGGGCCCCTGGTGACTTCATGCCCCTTTTGGGAGAGGCCTTCACCCAGCAGTGGATAGATCGTAGCTGCTGATGATGTTGCTGCTGCTGATGATGATGATGGGCACGTGACTGCAAGCTGGAGAGGCTAAGCTTTTCATTTGTGGCCAGCTCGCTTCTGAAAAAGAAGAGCTGAGTGAGCCTTACCTGGCAAGATAAACATAATAATTGTTTAGCTGTATTTGTCTATATTGATTTGTTTACCTTTGCTGTACTTTACACTCCTATTGTGCTTGTTGTATTGTTGTTGTCACGTTCTGACCCGCCCCTACTGGACATTTATGAGAACAAAGAGCTTTACAGCTCATCGGATTCTGTTCATGGTTACGTGGATGGGTCGGTTGTCGAGCCTAACGACGGATCGGCCGCCAAAGTCCCGAGGGGGGGGGAGAAATGAAGATTCTCGCCCGACAGGATTGTCAACTGGGATGACATCAGCCGTCGGCGCTTAGACGATGGGCTCGCTGCATCGCGCCAAGGTCGTGAAGAGATGACGACGATGATGATGACGATGTGACGATGATGATGACGACGACGATGATGATGACGATGATGATGTGATGAGGATGGTGAAGACGACGATGACGACGATGATGACGACGATGATGATGATGTGACGGCGATGATGTGACGATGATGATGACGACGAGGACGATGACGATGATGACGACGATGATGATGATGTGACGGCGATGATGTGACGATGATGATGACGACGAGGACGATGACGACGACGATGATGACGACGATGATGATGATGATGTGACGGCGATGATGTGACGATGATGATGTGACGAGGACGATGACGACGACGATGATGACGACGATGATGATGATGTGACGGCGATGATGTGACGATGATGATGTGACGTGGACGATGACGACGACGATGATGACGACGATGATGATGATGTGACGGCGATGATGTGACGATGATGATGACGACGAGGACGATGACGACGACGATGATGACGACGATGATGATGATGTGACGGCGATGATGTGACGATGATGATGTGACGAGGACGATGACGACGACGATGATGACGACGATGATGATGATGTGACGGCGATGATGACGTGACGATGATGATGTGACGAGGATGATGACGACGATGATGACGACGAACGTTGGCGAGCAACGATGCCCCGCGCGCTGCGGAGGTTTCACCTGGGAGTTGTTTTTGGAGACGGCAACACCGTGGGGGGTGGGGGGGGGGTGCGGACGTTCGGCCCACGTGGAGATGCACGCCCGTGCAGACACGCGGGGCCCTTATGCAACGCGGTTGTGCGGGGGCATGCAGGCCGCTTCATACCTGCCAAGGGTCCCTCCTCACCCAGAGCTGCTGCTGCTATTGCTGCTGCAGCCTTGGCACCGGTGAGGAATGTTCTTTACAGGGAACGGTGGGAGAGGGATGGGGGGAGACGGAGGGGAGGAGAGGGCCGCCAAAACGTAAAGGAAGACAGAGTCCTAAAACGAAGGGTTGAAATATCGTTGCGATATAAACAACAACTCTTATGTATGTATAGATGTGTACGGTACATGTATTTCACGAAAACGCACTGACCGCCATGGTGAAGTATGGTACAAAAACACCCCGACATGACCAACATTGGTATTGGGAGACCTTCACATACCACGAGTCTAGTTGTCTCTTCTCGTCTCACTCTACTCCCCTCCACGCACTCTCCTGCCTCTCCCCTCTCATCTCACTCCACTCCCCTCCACGCACTCTCCTGCCTCTCCCCTCTCATCTCACTCCACTCCCCTCCACGCACTTTCCTGCCTCTCCCCTCTCATCTCACTCCACTCCCCTCCACGCACTCTCCTGCCTCTCCCCTCTCATCTCACTCTACTCCCCTCCACGCACTCTCCTGCCTCTCCCCTCTCATCTCACTCCACTCCCCTCCACGCACTCTCCTGCCTCTCCCCTCTCATCTCACTCCACTCCCCTCCACGCACTTTCCTGCCTCTCCCCTCTCATCTCACTCCACTCCCCTCCACGCACTCTCCTGCCTCTCCCCTCTCATCTCACTCTACTCCCCTCCACGCACTCTCCTGCCTCTCCCCTCTCATCTCACTCCACTCCCCTCCACGCACTCTCCTGCCTCTCCCCTCTCATCTCACTCCACTCCCCTCCACGCACTTTCCTGCCTCTCCCCTCTCATCTCACTCCACTCCCCTCCACGCACTCTCCTGCCTCTCCCCTCTCATCTCACTCTACTCCCCTCCACGCACTCTCCTGCCTCTCCCCTCTCATCTCACTCCACTCCCTTCCACGCACTCTCCTGCCTCTCCCCTCTCATCTCACTCCACTCCCCTCCACGCACTTTCCTGCCTCTCCCCTCTCATCTCACTCCACTCCCCTCCACGCACTCTCCTGCCTCTCCCCTCTCATCTCACTCTACTCCCCTCCACGCACTCTCCTGCCTCTCCCCTCTCATCTCACTCCACTCCCCTCCACGCACTCTCCTGCCTCTCCCCTCTCATCTCACTCCACTCCCCTCCACGCACTTTCCTGCCTCTCCCCTCTCATCTCACTCCACTCCCCTCCACGCACTCTCCTGCCTCTCCCCTCTCATCTCACTCTACTCCCCTCCACGCACTCTCCTGCCTCTCCCCTCTCATCTCACTCCACTCCCCTCCACGCACTCTCCTGCCTCTCCCCTCTCATCTCACTCCACTCCCCTCCACGCACTTTCCTGCCTCTCCCCTCTCATCTCACTCCACTCCCCTCCACGCACTCTCCTGCCTCTCCCCTCTCATCTCACTCTACTCCCCTCCACGCACTCTCCTGCCTCTCCCCTCTCATCTCACTCTACTCCCCTCCACGCACTCTCCTGCCTCTCCCCTCTCATCTCACTCCACTCTCCTCCACGCACTCTCCTGCCTCTCCCCTCTCATCTCACTCTACTCCCCTCCACGCACTCTCCTGCCTCTCCCCTCTCATCTCACTCTACTCCCCTCCACGCACTCTCCTACCTCTCCCCTCTCATCTCATTCTACTCCCCTCCACGCACTCTCCTGCCTCTACCCTCTCATCTCACTCTACTCCCCTCCACGCACTCTCCTGCCTCTCCCCTCTCATCTCACTCTACTCCCCTCCATGCACTCTCCTGCCTCTCCCCTCTCACCCCACTCTACTCCCCTCCACGCACTCTCCTACCTCTCCCCTCTCACCCCACTCTACTCCCCTCCACGCACTCTCCTGCCTCTCCCCTCTCATCTCACTCCACTCCCCTCCACGCACTCTCCTGCCTCTCCCCTCTCATCTCACTCTACTCCCCTCCACGCACTCTCCT
Organism: Lampetra fluviatilis; assembly: GCF_964198595.1. Classification (NCBI taxonomy): domain Eukaryota; kingdom Metazoa; phylum Chordata; class Hyperoartia; order Petromyzontiformes; family Petromyzontidae; genus Lampetra; species Lampetra fluviatilis. Next base: position 4,886,173 of record NC_136298.1, read on the forward strand.
GCCTCTCCCCTCTCACCCCACTCTACTCCCCTCCACGCACTCTCCTACCTCTCCCCTCTCATATCACTCTACTCCCCTCCACGCACTCTCCTGCCTCTCCCCTCTCATCTCACTCCACTCCCCTCCACGCACTCTCCTGCCTCTCCCCTCTCATCTCACTCTACTCCCCTCCACGCACTCTCCTACCTCTCCCCTCTCACCCCACTCTACTCCCCTCCACGCACTCTCCTGCCTCTACCCTCTCATATCACTCTACTCCCCTCCACGCACTCTCCTGCCTCTCCCCTCTCATCTCACTCTACTCCCCTCCATGCACTCTCCTGCCTCTCCCCTCTCACCCCACTCTACTCCCCTCCACGCACTCTCCTGCCTCTCCCCTCTCATCTCACTCCACTCCCCTCCACGCACTCTCCTGCCTCTCCCCTCTCATCTCACTCTACTCCCCTCCATGCACTCTCCTGCCTCTCCCCTCTCACCCCACTCTACTCCCCTCCACGCACTCTCCTACCTCTCCCCTCTCACCCCACTCTACTCCCCTCCACGCACTCTCCTGCCTCTCCCCTCTCATCTCACTCCACTCCCCTCCACGCACTCTCCTGCCTCTCCCCTCTCATCTCACTCTACTCCCCTCCACGCACTCTCCTACCTCTCCCCTCTCACCCCACTCTACTCCCCTCCACGCACTCTCCTGCCTCTCCCCTCTCATCTCACTCCACTCCCCTCCACGCACTCTCCTACCTCTCCCCTCTCATCTCACTCTACTCCCCTCCACGCACTCTCCTGCCTCTCCCCTCTCATCTCACTCTACTCTCCTCCACGCACTCTCCTACCTCTCCCCTCTCACCCCACTCTACTCCCCTCCACGCACTCTCCTGCCTCTCACCTCTCATCTCACTCCACTCCCCTCCACGCTCTCTCCTACCTCTCCCCTCTCATCTCACTCTACTCCCCTCCACGCACTCTCCTGCCTCTCCCCTCTCATCTCACTCTACTCCCCTCCACGCACTCTCCTACCTCTCCCCTCTCATATCACTCTACTCCCCTCCACGCACTCTCCTGCCTCTCCCCTCTCATCTCACTCTACTCCCCTCCACGCACTCTCCTACCTCTCCCCTCTCACCCCACTCTACTCCCCTCCACGCACTCTCCTGCCTCTCCCCTCTCATATCACTCTACTCCCCTCCACGCACTCTCCTGCCTCTCCCCTCTCATCTCACTCTACTCCCCTCCACGCACTCTCCTACCTCTCCCCTCTCATCTCACTCTACTCCCCTCCACGCACTCTCCTACCTCTCCCCTCTCATATCACTCTACTCCCCTCCACGCACTCTCCTGCCTCTCCCCTCTCATCTCACTCTACTCCCCTCCACGCACTCTCCTACCTCTCCCCTCTCACCCCACTCTACTCCCCTCCACGCACTCTCCTGCCTCTCCCCTCTCATATCACTCTACTCCCCTCCACGCACTCTCCTGCCTCTCCCCTCTCATCTCACTCTACTCCCCTCCACGCACTCTCCTACATCTCCCCTCTCACCTCACTCTACTCCCCTCCACGCACTCTCCTACATCTCCCCTCTCACCCCACTCTACTCCCCTCCACGCACTCTCCTACATCTCCCCTCTCACCCCACTCTACTCCCCTCCACGCACTCTCCTACATCTCCCCTCTCACCCCACTCTACTCCCCTCCACGCACTCTCCTACCTCTCCCCTCTCACCCCACTCTACTCCCCTCCACGCACTCTCCTGCCTCTCCCCTCTCATATCACTCTACTCCCCTCCACGCACTCTCCTGCCTCTCCCCTCTCATCTCACTCTACTCCCCTCCACGCACTCTCCTACCTCTCCCCTCTCATCTCACTCTACTCCCCTCCACGCACTCTCCTACCTCTCCCCTCTCATATCACTCTACTCCCCTCCACGCACTCTCCTGCCTCTCCCCTCTCATCTCACTCTACTCCCCTCCACGCACTCTCCTACCTCTCCCCTCTCACCCCACTCTACTCCCCTCCACGCACTCTCCTGCCTCTCCCCTCTCATATCACTCTACTCCCCTCCACGCACTCTCCTGCCTCTCCCCTCTCATCTCACTCTACTCCCCTCCACGCACTCTCCTACCTCTCCCCTCTCATCTCACTCTACTCCCCTCCACGCACTCTCCTACCTCTCCCCTCTCATCTCACTCTACTCCCCTCCACGCACTCTCCTACCTCTCCCCTCTCATCTCACTCTACTCCCCTCCACGCACTCTCCTACCTCTCCCCTCTCATCTCACTCTACTCCCCTCCACGCACTCTCCTGCCTCTCCCCTCTCATCTCACTCTACTCCCCTCCACGCACTCTCCTGCCTCTCCCCTCTCATCTCACTCTACTCCCCTCCACACACTCTCCTGCCTCTCCCCTCTCATCTCACTCTACTCCCCTCCACACACTCTCCTGCCTCTCCCCTCTCATATCACTCCACTCCCCTCCACGCACTCTCCTACCTCTCCCCTCTCACCCCACTCTACTCCCCTCCACGCACTCTCCTGCCTCTCCCCTCTCACCCCACTCTACTCCCCTCCACGCACTCTCCTACCTCTCCCCTCTCATCTCACTCTACTCCCCTCCACGCTCTCTCCTACCTCTCCCCTCTCATCTCACTCTACTCCCCTCCACGCACTCTCCACTGCATCAACAAAGGCTTTCTGTCGATGCTCCAGGGTCAACCTTCGCTCAGCGGGAGCCATGATGATTCTCCTCTGCTGCCCTCGTGCTCTCGAACTCTCTCCCCCCCAGTCATCCGTGCTGTCGATGCCCAGCCCCTGTTCAAGTCCAGGCTCAATAACTCCGTATTCTCATCTGCCCACGAGTGTAAAATAAATAATTCCCACCATTTCCGAACAGCACCTTGAGATGGTGTCGCCTTTATAGACTCTAGACGAAGCCAGCATGCATGACAATGCATTCGGACAATGGGCGAAGTGAGGGTGTGTGGGTTGAGGGTGACAGTGAGGGCATGGACACATGGGGGGAGGGAAAGGGAGTTGCCCACGTGGCACGGCCCAGGGCCGACGCGACCCCTCGCAAGGGGGGACGGGGTGGGAGGGGGCAGGCAGGCGAAGCCGCCAGGGCCCCCATGTCAATGGCCACAGATCGGCACGAACGAATGCCAGGGACAGCCGGGGCTGCCTCGGTGGGGAGGCGGGGGGGGGGCTTCACCCACTGTTCGAGTCTTCTGCGTGATGATGGCAGCAGCAGCAGAAGCAGCAGCAGCAATGTGTGCAGGGGCTAGATGCCAATGTCGACGTCTGCTGCTGGCCACGATGAGAGGGCTTCAGCAGAGCGAGAGAGAGAGAGAGAGTTCGTGTCGTTCTGCTGTTCCTCGTCCTCCTCCGTTGAAGGAGCGCAGACTACCGAGTGGTTTACCATACGGTCCTTAGTTTAGATTTGAAGTTTTCGTGACTGCAGTGATCCATACTCTTTGGTTCTTTCGGTAAAGTCACGTAGGTATAAAATAAAATAAATCACGACGTTTCGGGCGCAACACAAGCGTCCGTCATCAGGAAACGTCGTGATTTAATGTATTTAATTTTATACCAACGTGACTTTACCGAACGAACCAAAGAGTTTGGTCCTTAGTTTGTGTGGCATGGCCACCATCGCACTGCCGCTTGCCTTCGCTGCATGTTACACGTGCGGCATTTCTACGGGGTCTCCGCGTATCTCTGTTTGTCTCTGCGGGTTTACGAGACGGCAGAGGTGGGACAAAGTCATTGTTATGCAAGTCCAAGTCGAGTCGCAAGTCATCAAATTCATGACTCGAGTCTGACTCGAGTCCAAGTCACATGACTCGAGTCCACATCTCATAGGTGGGACAAAGTCATTGTTATGCAAGTCCAAGTCGAGTCGCAAGTCATCAAATTCATGACTCGAGTCTGACTCGAGTCCAAGTCACATGACTCGAGTCCACATCTCAGAGGTGGGACAAAGTCATTGTTATGCAAGTCCAAGTCGAGTCGCAAGTCATCAAATTCATGACTCGAGTCTGACTCGAGTCCAAGTCACATGACTCGAGTCCACACCTCTGCGAGACGGTCCGTGGTTCGTGTCTTCTGGTCGTTCCCACTTACGTGGGAGGATGTAGCGCGTCAATCCCGCTGATGTGATGCCGCGGTTGATGCCTTTCACCGCGCGTGTCTTCGCGGAATGTCAACGGCCTCGCGCATCGCGGTGGATGAAATTGTCGCCGGGAGGAATGGAAACGATGTCACGCCGACTCGGGACGACGCCGTGGAAGGGGAGAAGGGAGATGTGGGGGGAAGCTAGAATATGAGGCGTACTGCCTCGTTGCGGAAGGAACCAGGTGATCTGGGTGATACAGCTCTGGGACTAAGAGGAGATCTGCAGAGCAGCGGCGTGGTGTGTGAGCACGCGTGCATGTGCAACGAATAGAAGGGCGCCACCCTGTTCCAACACAATACTGCACACAAGGAACATCCCATTAGCCGATGGCTGTTTTTTTTTCTGGACGAATGTAAGACGCATCCCAAGACTTGTGCCTCGTGTCATAAGAAATACAAAGATCCCCCGTGTAGCTTTAACAGACTGTTGGGGCAAGTGCTGTTAGCGAGCAACCTATGAAGGCCAGCACGGCACAGGAGGAGGCGGGAGGCGAGCGCTACGCCCGGCCGCCTTTGTCTCCCCAGTGGCGATGTTTACGCAGCGCACCAGCTACTCATTTGAGGCTGAGTCGACCTAGGTGAGGCCCAGGACCGGTTCAGATAATCGTCACCAGTGTTGTTGGCCGTGAGCGGGAATCGAACCCGCATCGCCGGGTTCGTAGCGCAGTGCACTAACCGCTGCACAACAAAGACAAAGATCCCCCGCATAGCCTTACCAGGTTTTTGGAGTAAGTGCTGTAAGCGAGCACCTACGGAGGTCTACACGGAACAAGAGGGGCACACCCACGCACACGCGCGCCACCTACTAGGCCAGACCCACAACTTTTGCTTTAAAACGCCGGAGAGCGGGGGGGGTGTTTGATAATTAATCCGTGAGAATACGATAACACTTACCCCACTGCGTGTGTCACCTCTAAGTACAAGCATCTGGGGGGGGGGGGGTATCAGTGGTGTCTCCCGATATGAGCATTCATCTGGTCCTGCCCAGTGCACAAAGAGGTCAGGAATCATATTCTTAGGTTTTTTCGGTAAAGTCACGTAGGTAAAAAATTAAAATTAATAAAAGTAAAATAGAATAAAAATCACGATGTTTCGGAGGCAACACAAGCTTCCGTCTTCAGGTGGGACCGTCACAGCACGATAGCTGTATCAAGTGAGAGAAATACCAAGAAAACAGTATTTGTATATTGGTATTTCTCTCACTTGATACAGCAATCGTGCTGTGACGGTCCCACCTGAAGACGGAAGCTTGTGTTGCCTCCGAAACGTCGTGAATTTTATTTTTTATTTTACTTTTATTAATTTTATTTTTTTACCTACGTGACTTTACCGAAAAAAACCTAAGAATATGAATCCTTGCAGTCACGAAAGCTTCAAATCTAGGTCAGGAATCAACGCATTCGGGTGGCGCAATCGCCGACAATCCGCACGGAGCAGAGACCCAAACAGAGATCGGAGAGGAGCTTCATCGTAAACTATTGGCTCGCCGTGATGTACGTATTGTATGTTGAACTTCTTTCGCACCGTACGTAGCCAACCGTGCGGAGGAAGGACAACAAACTGAACACAAAAAGACGTTTTAAAGAAATTCCTTTGTCAATCTCGATGTGAAAGTGCACAGCTCCGGTGACTTCCGAATATCGGATGGAAGAGCGTTCCAGACGGCCGCAGAAGCGCATCTGAAAGCGCCGCGCGATGCAGTGGCCCCGTCTTTGCTCGATCGACATCCGAAAGCCGCTGCTTGTTAGGATGACCGGAGTGTCGCGTGATGGTTTTATGCTCCTTGCCGAGACCGGCCAGGTATTGCGGTTCATTTGTGGCAAGCAACTTTGTCGCGCGTAACGAGTGCGACCTGGCGCCCAGTGTTGAATATTTCCGCCCCTAACATTTAGTGTTCGTGATAATAGTGGCAGAGTGATGCCGTATCTGTGTCTACACGGCTGTCACAACAGTCCCGCACATTGTAAAATGCATGAGAATGAACCGATGCATTGTCTGATCAACGTGTTTTTATTTAAGTAACAAAACCTAAACGCATTCGTCAACAACGTGACTTTTAAAGGGAATATATATGACAGGCGACGTGTATATTTTTTTCCTTTTAAGGCCACAGTGTTGACGAAAGTGTTGAGTTTTTGTTGTTGCTGTTGTTGTTGCTAATTGTGCTTGTCCACCACTGCCAACGCAGCAGCAGCAGCAGCACCATCGCCAAATAATATTTTTAAGGGCGGCTGCGCCCTACCCACAATGCAGTCGCCTCACTTTCAGCAAGCGCCCTTACAATGATGAATTGTGAGCGCCCTCTTGCCAAGCTTACTGATTTAACCAATATCCCGCAGTTTATAAAGGCATTCACTGCACACCGGTGTCCCCTCCCCATCCCTCCTCCCCGCACGCTAATCGTATTGGCTTTGCAAAAAAAAACCAGAGAGAGAAATGTGAGGAAATCTCTTCTTTGGAAACTGCTAATATGCGGTAAAAAGGGTTTACAAATTGGCAGTCTACCTCTTCCACTGGCAGTCGTCGTCGGTACGGCTGGTAAGTAAAGTACAACGTCGCATGAAGGCGGATATGTGAACAGGATGGGATGTGTGAACAAGATGGGACATCATTGGAACCTCATTTGCCAGTAAAAAATATGATAATTGGTTTTTTACCCTTTTATCTGGCAACAAAACTGACACCTTTTTTTTACAAGGAGTCATGTTTGCATAGACCACAATACCTGCGGTCATAATGCAAACAAAAAACATAACTCTGATAATGTATGCACTGTCCTTGAAGTTGATTGGTCCACACCCGAGACCTCGTGTTTTTGAGTTGTGCGCCTTTTGGCGTCATCTGGTCCAACCCATGTGAGACTAGGCTCTAAGGAACGCTGTCTCGGGTGTGGACCAATCAACTTCAATGACAGTGCATGCATTATCAGAGTTGTGTTTTTTTTTGCATTATGACTGCAGGTATTGCGGTATATGCAAACATGACTCCTTGTAAAAAAAAGGTGTCAGTTTTGTTGCCAGATAGAAGGGTAAAAAAACAATTATCAAGATGGGACATGTGAACAAGATGGGAGATGTGAACATCGGCCGCTATGCATAAATGCCGCAATGGGTGTGGGCAGTTAACGAAGGCGGCAAGGCTTGGAGCTGGCCACCCACCCCCTCGTGTGCCGTGCGGGCATTCATAGGCGCTGCTCGCTCACAGCACTTGCCCCCCAACAGTCTGTTAAAGGCTACACGGGGGATCTTTGTATTTGGTGTTGGTGATGATCTGAGAAGAGACGTGGTGGGTGGGAGCGGTGGTGCAGCGGTTAGCATGGCTCTGCTACGAACCTGGCCACCTGGGTTTGATTCCCGCTCACGGTCAACACTGGTAACGATTATTTGAACAGGTCCTAGGTCTCCACTAGGTCGACTCAGCTTCAAATGAGTACCTGGCGCGGTGTGTAAACATCGCCACGAGAGGAGACAAAGGCGGGCGGGCGTGGTGCTGGCCACCCACCCCCTCGTGTGCTGTGTCGGCCTTCATAGGTGCTACTCGCGAACAGCACTTGCCCCAACAGTACGTTAAAGGCTATAAGGGGGTCTTTGTATTTGGTGTTGGTGATAATCTGGGGAAAGAGACGTGGGTGAGAGAGTGGTGGGTGGGAGCGGTGGTGCAGCGGTTCGCGCACTGCGCTACGAACCTGGCGACCCGAGTTCGATTCCCGCTCACGGCCAACACCGGTGACGTTGATCTGAACCGGTCCTGAGCCTCCCCTAGGTCAACTCAGCCTCAAATGAGCACCTGGTGAGTTGTGTGAACATCGCCTCTGGGGGAGACAGGGGACCGGGCGTGGTTGCTGGGCCTTACCCCCCTCGTGTGCCATGCCGGCCTTCATAGGTGCTGCTGCCCGCTAACAGCACTTGCCCTAACGGTCTATTTAAGGCGATGTGGGAGGGTCTTTGGCGTTGGTGATGGTCATGGAGGGGGGAGGGAAGAACCGTGGGTGATTGAGAGAGCGGCTGGTGTCATGTGCCACCAACGCTGTTGTGCTGTGGGAAAATCCGCGGAGAGAAAGAAGAGAGAACAGAGAAACCAAACACACACAAACCCGACGGCACAGATCACTCGGTTTGGGTATGACTGGCAGCGGTTGGCGAGAAGACCCCGGTGGGCATGGCTTTCTGTTCTTCCATTGCCAACCTGCTAAATATATTCAGACCTTGAGCGGCTCGCGAGCCACTTGAAAGCAAACACGCTGCGCGAGCCTTTGCCGAACGCCGCCCAGGCCCAACGATGGATGATGATTCGGGTGATGTCCCTCGGTTCCTCGCGCGTACAGTTACCACGAGGTTGTTTTTGTTGGGCACCCATCGAAAGTTGAGTTGTTTAAATATATTCACTTGGTGGTTGGTGGTGGTGGTGGTGGTGATGGTGGTGCTGCTGCTGTTGCGTTGGCACAAGAACAATTAACAAGAAAAAAACTCACATTCGTGGCAATAACACCGTGGCTTTAAAATAAATATATTTAAAAGACAGGTGACGTTTCGGGCAATTGCCCTTATTCATACAATAGCATGTGCTGGCATAGCATGTGCTATGTTATATATGTTAAGGCAGTGTTGTTGATGAGTGTGTCAAATGTGCAGTTTAGTTCGGGGTGACTGGCTCGTGAATAGACTAAAGTTAGAACAAATACAAATATCCCCCGTATAGCCTGAACAGACTGTTGGGGCAAGTGCTGTTAGCGAGCACCTATGAAGGCCAGCACGGCACACGAGGAGATGGATGGCCAGAACCGCGCCCGAACGCCTTTGTCTCCTCAGTGGCGATGTTTACACATCGCACCAGGTACTCGTTTGAGGCTGAGTCGCCGGGTTCGGAGCGCCGTTCAAGAGGTGGAGTCACGGCTGGCCGTCACGGCACGTGTAGCTGGGGGCAATGAATTCCCGACCACCTTTGTTTCCCTTGTGCTGATCGTGGCTACTTTCCATCGGGTGCACATTATTGGCTGAGTCAATGTGAACCTGTAGCGATGGCTCAAAGCAGGTTCAGGTGCGTTACTGACCGCAGGTAAATGATGTGCGTTATCGGCACACATTGAGCCTTGAGATGGTCAAGGAATGTGATTAATACTCTATAATTATAAATTTCGATTTAAAGCTTTCGTGACTACAGGGATTCATCTTCTTGGTTCTTTCGGTAAAGTCACGTAGAAGGAAAATAATAAAATAATTCTCACGAAGTTTTGGCCACAACGCAAGCAGCCGTCTTCAGGTGGAGAACAGGTCTGTCGAGAAGGCAGAGTCTGAATGGCACGCCCCAGGCTTGGAGCGACTATTTATGCTGGGATGGAGGGGCAAAGAGCGTCTTGACAAAATAATTTGCATATCAAGTGAATTTAGCATATTTATGGGAAATGCAGATATGCGATTAGTACTACTTGTGAAATGCGTAGGAGGTTTGGCGAGGGGTTTAAAGTCATTATGCCCATGCATTATGCAGGATTAGCAGTATCAAAGGAAGGGAGTAAGGTTAGAATTAATAAAGGGAAGGAATGTTAATAATATGGCGACGCAGCAACTAATATGCTTATAGACTATACATTGTAATATTACACTATGTATTATTCTACCCACCCAACTGTATACCACACTGCTGTATATTCACTATACAATTACGATACTATATATTACCTTATACATTGTATTAAACATTACACTTTAATACTATTTATTATTATACAATATGCTATACACTATACCAGGGGTCTGCAACCTTTAAGACATAAAGAGCCACTTGGACCCGTTTCCGAAGGAAAAAATAAACTGGGAGCCGCAAAACCATTGCAACATTTAAAACAAATATAACACTGCATATATTGTTTCTTACCTTATTGCTATATACAGGATCGTGCAGTCAGCTGTCAATCTGAATAAAAAAATGACTTTTTCACTTAACAATGTAAAATATATTTTTGCAAATTAATAGCTAAATTACCTAGTTAATGGGATTTTTGCTCCTGAACCTCAGTGCACAGTGTCTGCACATCAGGGCTGTAAGACGTCACCTTCATTTTCACACAGGCTTGCAAGCTGTCATCTGTGAGGCGTGATCGATGTTTGTTTTTAATATAGTTCATGTTGGAGAAGACCTGCTCACATACATATGTGGAGCCGAAGATCGACAGGACTCCAAATGCATACTTTTTCATGTTTATATAAGTGTTGGGGATGGCATTCCATGTTTCGAATACAAGTTTGTCCTGTTTGGGAAGGTTTTCAATATCACTCCATTTATGATTCTGAGCCAGAATGGCCTTCTGACGGGCAACATCCTCAAGAGTAGCGGTCAAGCATTTGAACTTGGACACCCATATATCTTTGTCGGCTATATCGGCCAGTTCCATCTCAAGATCAGGTTGATATTCAATAGGGATGGATCGATCGCCAGGGGAGTGACAGGGAAGGATAATGTCGTTTTTTCCTCTCTGAACTCACAGAATCGTTTCCCAAACGAACTTTGCATTGTGGTGATTGCAGACTTGAAATATTCCAAATTTATCGTATCATGACTTTGTTTGAACTCTCTCAAAGAGGGAAAGTGAGACAGTGTACCTCTCTGTAAATCTTTGACAAACACTGTCAACTTGCGCTCGAATGCCAAAACCTCCTCCAGCATGTGCAGGGATGTGCCTCCTTTCCCCTGAAGGGTTGTATTTAGCGTGTTTAGATGTGCTGTCATGTCTACCATAAAATGTAAATTTTCCAGCCACTCTGGCTGTTCCAGCTCAGCAAAGGTGAGCTCTTTGCTGCCCAGGAAGGGTTTTACTTCTTCCAAACATGTGACAAAGCAACGGCAACGTTATTGCCTGTCACCGGGCGGGCAGTGTGGAGCGGAGCGGCGACCTGTCAGCAGCGGCAACGCCAGAGCAGGTGTCACAGTGCGCCTCCTCCCCTCGCTAGCATCCGCCCCGGAGCCGCGGTCAAGGTTCAAAAGAGCCGCATGCGGCTCCGGAGCCGCAGGTTGCCGACCCCTGCACTATACCATTGACCGTCGCGTGAAGGTACTAAGAGGAAGCAACGAAATATGTCAATGGGAGAGTGGCGGTAGGAATCTTGCAGCGGAGCAAAGAATCCATTTCCTGCGGAGAATACAAGATACATAGTCATGCCAGTGAGTGGACTGCGGTCTGAAAGTCACCGTAAACGTGAACACAATCAGTTAAGATCCGAAATGGTTTATTACGTCCTTCCAATTATAAATACTCTCACCCTGGCCCGCAGATACATACACATACGAAGACAAAGATCACCCGTATAGCCTTAGCAGACTAGGGGCAAGTGCTGTTAGCGAACACCTATGATGGCTGGGACACGAGGGGGCTGGGTGGCCAGCATTGGTCGCTTTTCTCTACCAAGTGGCAATGTTAACACACCGCACCAGTTACTCATTTGAGGCTGATTCGACCTAAGGGAGGAACAGGGCCGGTTCAGATAATCACTGGCGTTGACCGTGAGCAGGAATCGAACTCGGGTGGCCGGGTGTACACTTGGGTGTGCGTGTGCGCTACGAACACTAATGTTTCGTTTCTTTAGAACTGCCTTTAGTTTGTTGTCCTTTCCCAGCACCTCCGATTAACACGGTTAGCTAGGTACGGTGCGAAAGAAGCCCCACGTTCAACACAATAGAGACACGCATACGCGTGCGTACACAAGCAAGAGGACAAAGACAAATATACTTGTATAGCCTTAACAGACTAGTGGGGTGGGGGGGGGCAAGTGCCGTTAGCGAGTAGCACCAATAAAGGCCGGCACGGCACACGAGGTGGCCAGCACCACGCCGCACACGTGTACACAACCACCAGGGTAGTTGGTTGTTGGTGGCTCGGGGTGGGCTCGTCACTAGCCACCGCTTCAATGTCAGATCACGTGTTTCGTTGGGATGCACGCGGAGTTGAAGGTGCATTGCCCCCGGGTGATGACGAGCAGGGCGACACGTGTTTATTGACTCTGTGGACAGGAAGCGCGAACACCCCTGTTGTGTCTCTGTGTGAAAAATCGACATCGATTTTCGATGTCTCTCTGTTGATTATTTAGCAGGTAAGGCCCTCCGAGCTATATCTTTCTTTTTTCAGAAGCGACCTGGCCACCACAAATGATAGCTCAACGAAGTGGGCTTATCATTTGGAAATGTATATCAGCCAAATACTCCAAACGCATGTTGATTCTAAATGTGGAGGGAAACACTGGAGGACCCGGAGAAAAATCCACGCCACCACGGGGAGAGAGACAACGCAAACTCCAAACATGCAGCGGGCGTCAGTGGTCGGGATCGAACCCAGGTCCCCCTGCATGCCAGGCGAGGTCGATCACATCCCGCCACCGCGGTGCCATTCAGAAAGGCGCCTGGCTTAGGATTACAACCCACGCCCTTCTTGCTCTGCGACACGAGTGTCGCCACTGCGCAAACCCCGCTGGGCTGACATCTGACAACCCAGCGGTGTTTGTTTAACAAGACTCTCTCTCTCTGCTGATGGGTCGAACCTGGTCAGGAGCTTTATTAATTAAACAAATGCCGCTGCTACCGAAAGAACCAAAGAGTATAAATGCTGCTGCTGCTGGATAATATTCGTCTCATTCTGGAAAGCCAATAGGCTAATGGACTACCCATACCCCGTATGTATGTTGCACGGAGAGACGGGACGGATTCCGCTTACATCTGCTCTTACCAGCAATGCTCCACAACGCACAGATGGGGCTGTTGCGTGCGGTGCGTATGGGGAGCAGCCGCACAGCGGTGAGCGCGCTCCGCCACGAGCCGGGCCGCCCGAGTTCGATTCCCGTTCACGGCCAGCACCGGTGATGATTGTCTGAATCGGTCCTGGGCCTCTCCTCTAGGTCAACTCGGCATCAAATGAGTACCTGGTGCGGTGCATGCCTACCAGCTTTTGTTTGGTCGGATCGAGGGGGCTAAACGGGCGCGGCACGGGCTAGAGAAGAGATGGAGTGATGTGGTACAGGAGGACGTGGAGCTGAGTGGACTTGCCGATGACTGGTACCAGCGGTGTCAAGATCGGCCTCAGTGGAGGAGGCTCGTGAAGGACGCTACTGGGCAGTTGGAGGCAGTCGCCCTCCAACAACAACGGAGGGCGGAGGAGCGACGCTCACAACAACGAGCGGAGCGCCGGGTGGCTAAAGCACAGCAAGTTGGCACAGTAGGGGGCACAGGTGGTGCATCAGCCAGTCATCTCGGTCATCTCAGTCAGTCGACCCGTGGCATTTGGGTCTGCCCCGTGACCTCCTGCCAGCGGGCGTTCGACACTTCACGTGGTCTCAAGGTGCACATGGCCTGGCACAAGCGTCGTGGTGACGTCACCGCCACTTAGTAGCAAATGGCGGTTGTTGTCGCGTGCGTGAATATAAGTGCGTGAATGTGTGTGTGTGTTTGAATGTGTGTGATTGAATGTGTGTGCTTGAATGTGTGTGCTTGAATGTGTGTGCGTTAATGTGTGTGCATGAATGTGTGTGCTTGAATGTGTGTGCTTGAATGTGTGTGCGTCAATGTACGTGAGTGAATGTGTGTGTTTGAATGTGTGTGCGTGAATGTGTGTGCGTCAATGTGTGTGCGTGAATGTGTGTGCGTGAATGTGTGTACGTGATTGTGTGTACGTGAATGTGTGTGTTTGAATGTGTGTACGTGAATGTGTGTGCGTCAATGTGTGTGCTTGAATGTGTGTGCGTGAATGTGTGTACGTGATTGTGTGTACGTGAATGTGTGTGTTTGAATGTGTGTACGTGAATGTGTGTGCGTCAATGTGTGTGCTTGAATGTGTGTGCGTGAATGTGTGTGCGTGAATGTGTGTGCTTGAATGTGTGTGCGTGAATGTGTGTGCGTGAATGTGTGTGCGTGAATGTGTGTGCGTGAATGTGTGTGCGTGAATGTGTGTGTTTGAATGTGTGTACGTGAATGTGTGTGCGTCAATGTGTGTGCATGAATGTGTGTGCTTGAATGTGTGTGCGTTAATGTGTGTGCTTGAATGTGTGTACGTGAATGTGTGTACGTGATTGTGTGTGCATGAATGTGTGTGCTTGAATGTGTGTGCGTGAATGTGTGTGCGTGAATGTGTGTACGTGAATGTGTGTGCTTGAATGTGTGTACGTGAATGTGTGTGCGTGAATGTGTGTGCGTGAATGTGTGTGCGTGAATGTGTGTGCGTCAATGTGTGTGCGTCAATGTACGTGAGTGAATGTGTGTGTTTGAATGTGTATGGGTGAATGTGTGTGCGTGAATGTGTGTGCGTGAATGTGTGTGCGTGAATGTGTGTGCGTCAATGTACGTGAGTGAATGTGTGTGCGTGAATGTGTGTGCTTGAATGTGTGTGCGTGAATGTGTGTGCGTCAATGTGTGTACGTGAATGTGTGTACGTGAATGTGTGTGCGTCAATGTACGTGAGTGAATGTGTGTGTTTGAATGTGTATGGGTGAATGTGTGTGCGTGAATGTGTGTGTGCTTGAATGTGGGGAGCGGTAGTGTAGGGGGTAGCGTGCTGCGCTGCGAGCCTGAAGACCCGGGTTAGATTACCGCTCACGTCCACCACCAGTGACAATTATTTGAACCAGTCCCGAGCCTCCCCTAGGTCGACTCAGCCTCAAATGAGTATCTGGTGCGATGTGTAAACATCGCCACTAGGGAGACAAAGGCGGCCGGGCGTGGTGTTGACCACCCACCCCCTCGTGTACCGTGCCGGCATTCATAGGTGCTCGCTAACAGCACTTGCCCCAACTGTCTGCTAAGGCTATACGGGGGATCTTTGTCTTTGTGAATGTTTGAATGTGTGTGCGTGAATGTGTGTGTACTTGAATGTGTGTACGTGAATGCGTGTGTGCTTGAATGTGTGAGTAAATGTGTTTGTGCTTGAATGTGTGTGTGCTTGAATGCGTGTGCGTGAATGTGTGTGTGCTTGAATGTGTGTACGTGAATGCGTGTGTGCTTGAATGTGTGAGTGAATGCTTGTGTGCTTGAATGTGTGTGCGTGAATGTGTGTGTGCGTGAGTGTGTGTGTGTGCGTGAGTGTGTCCGCGTGTGCGTGTGTGCTTGCATATCCAAGTCGCTTACGATGGAGCCATCCTGTGGTATGCTGCGCTGGGGGATTAAACAGAAACAGGTGGAGGGCCCCATATGGCGAGCAGCCACGGCAGATGAACATTAGCAACTGAAAGACTCCAGCTGCTGCAAATTTCGCCGTTTATCACAGTTCAAACGCTAAAGACGGGCTTGGATTTTAAGCGGGAAACCGTGAAAAAGCCCTAACGAATCTCACCTTTGCCGATGTTTTTTGTAGCTCGCTTGGAAATAAATAAATAACGCTGCTGTTACGGACCAAAAAAAATATTTTTAATTTTTTTCTCCTTTTCCAGAGAGCGGATTATTTATATTATTATTATTATTGCAAGATCTGTTTATCCACTGAGCCTCAAGGCTCATTTATCAAGAAGATCCTGCCGGAGTGGTTCTGGTGGCGACCGCGATTGCTGTTTTGTCAATCAAATGATTTTGCAAGCACCGTATGTGTACATTTACATTTGATTTGCCAAATGTCTATGCTACCCTTGTGAAAGGTAGAACAGCACTGGAATTTTTCGGGCAGAGGAAAAAATTATGATTCATTATTATTTAGTTTTGTAACATAATAAAAAATAAGTGAAAGACCCTGAGTAGCGTCAGCACACAGTTTATGTGCATAGACAAATCTAGCAAAGAAAATCCCCACACCTCCTTCCCCCCCCCCACCTCGCCACCCCCCATTCAAATCGCAAGTTTTCTTCCTTATAAGACCACCGCAGTTTTTCTGCAACCGGAAAAAAAAAAACGGCACCACAATTATGCGCACTCACTCGGCCGAGCGAGACGCCTTTTGTGCGGAGAAGGGAGATTAAATCCCCCGCAAGGCCGTACACGAAAATAAAACTGCCACAAGGCAACACTTGGCTCTCTGCACGAAGTCGCTCCTAGGGCTGACGACAAATAATCTCGGTCTGCGACACAGCGCGTGGCAAGCGGTACTCATTTGTCCCACGCGGTTGGTGTTTCCCTTTATAGCGGCCCTTGCCTGCCGTGGGGCGAGCTGCCTCGCCGTGTGCAGTCGGCAAAGGGGTTGTGGTCCATCGCCACAACTGCTTGGTCTCAAGAGCAATATTCCTCTGCGTTGCTCGGCAAGTGTTCCCTGGCGTGGTGTGGGTGGAGAGATGTTGACTACCTCGCCTGGTCGTGGGTTCGAACGCGACCCTGACGACGCCTGCTGTGTATTTGCAGTCTGCTCGTCTCTCTCCCCGTGCTCGCGTGGATTTTTCTCTGGGTCCTCCGGTTTTCCCTCCACATTTAGAATCGGCATGCGTTTACAGTATTTGTCTGCTGTAAATTTCCACGTGATAAGCCACTCCGATGGCCACGGTTTGCCCTGCCGGCCTTAATATATGTTCGCTAACAGCACTTGCCCCAACAGTCTGTTCACGGCTACACGGGGCCCGGTCTTTGTCGATGTTTGGTGCGCGCGTAGTAATTGTCTGTCACCTGGGGGTCTCTCCCGTGGCCTCCTGCCACATGCGAGCCTCGGACATTTCACGTGGCCTCAAAAGTACTGCGACCTCGCCTGGCACAAAGCGCCGAACGCGACATCGCCGCCAACAATTGGCGACCGGCGGCTTCTATTTGTTGTTCGAAACGTCTTGGCAAAGGCTCACCTGTCGTTGACAGATTGCGTAAATTCCACATTCCTACGGCGGGACCGAGTCTATCCACATGACGACAACCACCGTTGACTTCACCGCAAAGCGGTGCTCACTAGTTCAAGTCTCCTGGTTTGAGGTTGACTCCAGCCCATCATCCCTGCCGGGTGGATAAATCGGGTTGTTGGATGTGAGCGTGCGGTGCATATTGACCGATCAAAGCGGTGGGCGCAGCGGTTCGTGCACTGCGCCGGACCGACGATATCTGAACCGATCCTCGGCCTCCCCCAAGGTTGACTTGGACCTTCGAATGAGTAGCTGATGCGCAGTGTAAACATCGCCACTCGCGAGACAAAGGCGGCCGGGCTTGTTGCTGGCTACCCCACCTACCTCGTGTGTTGTGTCGGTCACAGCACTCGCCCCAACAGTCTGTTCAAAGGCTTTTCGGGAGGTGGGAGATGTGTGCCTTGCAGTATGCGCCGGTGGTAATGTTTGATTTATTTTTCATAAAGCAAATTACTTGTTTATTTTAATTCATTAATAGATTTTTAAACCAGGGTGAAATATTGCACTGTGAACCCATCCATAAGAGGTTTTTTGTTTTTTGGGTTGGATCGAGTAAAATATATCAATGTGTCGTTAAACCCGCCACCACCCGACACAGCCAAACAATTAGTAAGGTTTGTCACGTAAACAGAACGTGCCAA
Organism: Lampetra fluviatilis; assembly: GCF_964198595.1. Taxonomy (NCBI): domain Eukaryota; kingdom Metazoa; phylum Chordata; class Hyperoartia; order Petromyzontiformes; family Petromyzontidae; genus Lampetra; species Lampetra fluviatilis. The sequence continues at coordinate 4,903,753 of NC_136298.1, forward strand.
TTCGTTACCAGTACAGCACACCGGAGTGTGTTGGAGAGTTGAAAAAAGAGCCTACGTGTTGAACTGCATACCCAGTTTGTTACATAAGCGCCGCACGTCACCGTGTGTGCGCGTGTGTGTATGTGCGTGTGTATGTGTGTGTGCGCGTGTGTGTGTGTGCGTGTGTGTGTGCGCGTGTGTGTGCGTGTGCGCGTGTGTGTGCGTGTGTGTGTGCGTGCGTGTGTATGTGTGTGTGCGTGCGTGTGTGTGCGCGTGTGTGTATGTGCGTGTGTATGTGCGTGTGTGTATGTGCGTGTGTGCGCGTGTGCGTGTGTGCGTGTGTGCGTGTGTGTGTGTGCGTGCGTGTGTGTGCGCGTGTGTGTGTATGTGCGTGTGTGGGCGTGTGTGTGCGTGTGTGTGTGCGTGTGTGTGTATGTGTGTGTGTGCGTGTGTGTGTGTGCGTGTGTGCGCTCCAGGGTCTGCTGGCACTGCTGTGGGGAGCGGTGGTGCAGCAGTGAGCGAGCTACGTTATGATCCCGGCCTACCCGGGTTCGATTCCCGCTCACGGCCGACACCGGTGACAATTATCTGAACCGGTTCGGGACCTTCCCTAGGTCGACTCAGCCTCAAATGAGTACCTGGTGCGGTGTGTAAACATCGCCACTGGGGAGACTGCAGCGGCCGGGCGTGGTGCTGGCCACCCACCCACTCGTGTACCGTTCCGGCCTTCATAGGTGCTCGCTAACAGCACTTGCCCCTACAGTTTGTTAAGGCTATACGGGGGGATCTTTGTCTTTGTGCGCTCCAAGGTCTGCTGACACTTTTGACCGTGAGCCGAACCCGCTGCTGCGCCTGTGGACAAGTGGAATGGGCAATCTGCGTCGTTTGTTTGTTTGTGCAGCGCAGGGGGTATGGTGGTTATCGTGTGTTGAACGCGCACTTTGGAGCGCGTCTAGATTACGCGCGATGCTGCCGAACAACAATTAGAATACGTCTTTATACTGATAGGAACCTCCTGGTTACACCAGCCCACAGGGGATTATTGTGTCCGTCCGTCCGTCGTTTATCACGAGAGATGATGGCAGATTGGGGAGGATTTAATCGAGCAGTGGAATGACCATGGCTCGTGATGATTTACGTGTACTGGGTGCGGTGGCGGTAGTGGCGGTGGTGAATGCACCCCTCTCTAAAGCCAGGGACGTTGAAGGAGGGGGTGTGGTTGGTTCATCGCCAAAAGATGAAGCCCTTGGTGAGCCGTGCACTCGATAAAGAGAGGCGGCATTGGGTTGGTGCTAGATTTGAAGCTTTCGTGACTGCAATGATTCATATTCTTAGGTTTTTTTTCGGTAAAGTCACGTATGTAAAACATTTAAATTAATAAAAGTAAAATAAAAATATATAAAATAAAAATATATAAAATAAAAATAAAATAAAAATCACGACGTTTCGGAGGCAACATACCATACCCCCTGCACCGCACAAGTGATACAGCTATCGTGCTGTGACGGTTCCACCTGAAGACGGAAGCTTGTGTTGCCTCCGAAACGTCGTGATTTTTATTTTTATTTTACTTTTATTAATTTTAATTTTTTACCTACGTGACTTTACCGAAAAAAAACCCTAAAAATATTGGGTTGGTGTTTGTGTGGAGCAGTGTAATCGGCGATGTTTGTTGCTCTGAAAATCGACGTTCGTTCGCCGTGTTGATGCCATTCGTCGCGATTTATCACGTTTCACAGAGTGCTTCCATACCCCTCATTCCCAGGCCAGACCTACTCATTGCCCAACTCGAACATTGTGTGTCTCAGCAGCCGTGTCTCAACAGGATCTTCTCTCCCCCTACTCCACACCACCCGCCCCCTGCATCTCTCCTCCCTGGCTCCGCCCCCCCCCCCCCCTCTTACCTTATATAATCGCTTGTCACAAACAGGTCTCTTTGCCCACTACAGCAATTTGTTGTTTCTTACTGTGGTTGTCCCACCTGATGACGGAAGCTTGTGTTGCTTCCGAAACGTCGTGATTTAATTTGATTATTTATATTCTTATTTTTTATTTTTTTCACTTACGTGACTTTAACGAAAGAACCAAAGAGAGTGGATCCTTGTAGTCACGAAAAATTCAAATCGAGAGTGGAGCTGCTGCTGCGTGAAGTCTGTCGACGCGGTTGTCTGGGCTCAATCGCCTGAATGTGAAATCGCAGTTGTTGCTCTGCATCATCATCATCATCGTCATCGTCAAACTCCACGGGCAGAAAGCCCGCAGGTGTCCACTGCAATTATTTCCTTTTCTGCCACTTCCTCTACCCTGTGCCAACGTCCTGAGGCTACGCCACATCTCTCTGGCACCAATCTCTTATTAAGTCATCCAGCCATTCTCTACAGGGTCTTCCTCTTCTTCCACTCCCCTCCACTATTCCCATCATTACAGTTTTTGTTTTATTTTACTGTCGTTCTCCATCCTGCACGTGTGGCCCAAACAAGCTCACTTTCATACTCTGATGGTGCATTGTCTTTGAGTTGTGCGCCTTTTGGCGTCATCTGGTCCAACCCATGTGAGACTAGGCTCTAAGGAAAGCTGTCTCGGGTGTGGACCAATCAACTTCAAGGACAGTGCACATTATCAGAGTTATGTCTTTTGTTTGTATTATGACTGCAGGTATTGCGGTCTATGCAAACGTGACTCCTTGTAAAAAGGTGTCAGTTTTTGTTGCCAGATAGAAGGGTAAAGAACCAATTATCATATTTTTACTGGCAAATGAGGTTCCCATAGTGTAGATGCTTGCCCCGAGCTCTCATACTCTGATGGTGCATTGTCGTTCAGTTGTGCGCCTTTTGGCGTCATCTGGTCCAACCCATGTGAGACTAGGCTCTAAGGAAAGCTGTCTCGGGTGTGGACCAATCAACTTCAAGGACAGTGCACATTATCAGAGTTATGTTCTTTTGTTTGTATTATGCCTGCAGGTATTGCGGTCTATTCAAACATGACTCCTTGTAAAAAGGTGTCAGTTTTGTTGCCAGATAGAAGGGTAAAGAACCAATTATCATATTTTTTCATTGAGACCTATAGACATAGAGCCACACAGAGGCCCATAGCGAGACATAGAGACACGTTGGGATGCATTAAAGACACGCCCCAGCATTGCAATGCAACTCAAAGTATGGACCATATTACTGGTAGGAACCTCCTGGTTACACCAGCCCACAGGGGAGTCTTGTGTCCGTCCGTCGTGCATCCAAAAATGGGAGGGGTGGGGCTGGGTGGAGAGGGGAGGGTGGGGAGGGGCTGGGTGGGGGGTGGGAGGGGTGGGACTGGGTGGGGAGGGGCTAGTCACCCCGTGTTGCCCTTATAAAACTCAACGTTGAACCTACTCACGCCGGCTTGTGCCCGCCCTCACAGTCGGGCATATTTGCGGAATACACCACGCCGCCGTTGACCCTGGCCATTGACCGAGCAACCCAACGTTCCTACCAGCTCCCTCCGCAGGAATGTGTTAGTAAACCCACTTGTGGGCTGCGCTTCTTCAACGGAGGATGGAAGAGGTTCAGCAAAAAAGACGACGCGAACTTTCTCTCTCTCTCTCTCTGCTGAAGCTCTCTCACCGTGACCAGCAGCAGCCTCGGCGGGGTTGGCATCTAGCCCCTGAACCGTATTGCATAACACGCAGGAATAGACATAATCGATAATCCCCCCCCAACATAACCGATGCGGCTTGGTGGTGATGAAGGCCTCCATCCAGTAGTTGATTGATCATGGCTGTTAACTATACCCCCGCCGCCCAGATCCCCCCACTGTTTTAACGCTCATCACTGCCAGCGTCTTAGCCCCCCCCCAACCCACGAGTGGGAGGGGGGGTGGGGGCTAGACACCCCGCTTAACAACACGTGGCTCCTCACTCAGCAGGGCTCCTGGCTGCCGCCGTGACACCGCAGCAGAGCTCCGTGTTGACTCTCCTGCGTGCCGAGGAGATTGTGCGCGCGCGCGTGTCATCATGCGCGTGCGCGCGCGTGCACACACACACACGTGGTGGCCGGGCGTGGTGCTGGCCACCCACACCCCTCGTGTGCGGTGTTCGGCCTTCATAGGTGCGACTCGCTGACAGCACTTGACCCAAAAGCCTGTGAAGGCTCGACGGGGGATCTGTGTATTAGTCTCTTTGCACGTGTCATCAATACTGGGGGAGCGGTGGTGCAGCGGTTAGCGCGCTGCGCGACGAACCTGGCGACACGGGTTCGATACCCGCTCACGGCCAACACCGGTGACGATTATCTGAATCGGTCCTGGGCCTCCCCTAGGTCGACTCAGCCTCAAACGAATACCTGGTGCGATGTGTAAACATCGCCACTGGGAAGACAAAGGCAACCGGGCGTGGTGCTGGCCACCCACCCCCTCGTGTGCCGTGCCGGCCTTCATAGGTGCTCACTCACAGCACTTGCCCCAACTGCCCGTTAAGGCTATACGGGAGATCTATGTTTCATCAATGCTGTGCACGTGTCACTGGACAAAACCCTGGACACCGATATGCTCCACATTCGAGTAATTTTTCGAGTGAAATGTGTGTTTGTTTATTTGTTTTAAGATGCGAGAGTTGGTGTTTGCAAGAAGTGTTGTAACTGTGGCCGTCGGGGGAAATGATATGCACAGCCACGTGCAGTGAATACAAGTGAAAGCGCAGCCCCTGCAATTGCCTGTTCCGCTTCGCTGCAGGCGGAAGGGCCTTCACTGAAAGGAGCTGTCGAGTGGCATTTGGTCTCCTCTTCCACGTGGACCAAATTGTCTTCGTAAGAGGCGGGAGTAGCCACCAGTGCTGCATTATCCTCGTAGCAAAAGCAGCTGCATATGCTACGGGACCCGCACTTTCAAGGGCCCCGCACTAAATGCTTTCAAGCTATCAATTCCGGTTAAGTGATTCTGCACTTGCTCTGTTACTATAGTACGATACCGCCTTCGACTTTTATGAACGACTGGGTGTTTAAGGTTAGCGATTTGTCGTATTGTCTGGCTGTATAGCAAATGAACAAATACAATTACTATATTTCATTAGACCTCCTTTGCCAGTACCAAAATATAATAATAATAGGGTTTTTCCCTTTTTTCTGGCAACAAAACTGAAACCTTTTTACAAGGAATCATTTGTGCATTAACCACGATACTTGTGGTCAAAATGCAAACAAAAAACACACTCTGATAATATATGCATCGTGTGGGTGGCCAGCATTTAGACCACAAGTATTGTGGTTAATGCAAACATGCTTCCTTGTAAAAAGGTTTCAGTTTTGTTGCCAGAAAAAGGGGAAAAAACCCCTATTATAATATCTATACTATGCAAGTAAAAAAATGTGTGTTTTAATATTTACGTGTTTTTTTTTTATTTAGGGCCCCTTTATAACAGATGCTACAGGCCTCGCACTAGCTTAATCCGGCACTGGTACCCAGACTTTATCCCACTACACGTGACCTGAAGGTCAATAGGCCATGGAGACTAAATGATGGTTTTACTTTAAGGTGTTTTATTACTTTAATATTGTTATGAGACGTTTTATTTTCAAGGATGTGTATTTGAAGACGAGCAAAGTGCACGGACGTGGTCGTGCCGTGCCAGCCAGCCAGCCAAACTTCAAAAAAAAAAACATCGTATGATACAGAGCGTTAGGTGGTTATTAAATTCCTTACGGATTTATTTCGAGTGTGGGGACCCCCCAACTAGTACAAGGGAATGAAACAAAATATAAATCCATACAGAGGTCACTAACTTATTTGCTGTGCAATACATCAAAGCTGGAAACTTTAAATGTTTTTTTTTTGCTGCAGCAAAATCGGTCATTAACAGAGTTTGTTGAGATGCCTCGACAACGCTAAACTTAATAATGCATTGCGCTATTGATAAAACGACACTGAGAAACATTGATCGCGAGAGCCAAGCGGGCCAGCGGACAGAGTACTCTCTTTTAAGTGATTAAACAACACATTTGTTTTCATTTTAACTTCGCTTCACGTAGACGATGCCCAATTTCCCCCGAACATCGGCTGCCGTCTTCAAAGTTATTTAACAACGACGGTAATCAGGACTTGGTTAACACAGCACCGTCATCATCAGCATAATCAGCAGCAGCCATCAATCAATCAATCAAACTTTTTTTCTATAGCACTATTCGTACAAAAAAATCCAATACATAGTGCATTACAGGTATGAACAATAAAAGTTAATTTGTAGGCAAAAATAAAATCACGTTGTAACAAATTTCTAGCAAAGACATAGTAAAAATAATACATTAAGAAAATCCTAATTAAAAACAAGTTTAAAAAAGCAAGTTTTCAGATTTATTTTAAAAGTGCCAAATTATTCTGAAGCCCTCAGAATCATGATCATTCCACTGCTGGATGAAGGCCTCAACCCACGCTGAATGAACTTCGTTGCCCCATCTCCGCGGCTTTTGGTCTGCCCCCCATAGTCATGTCTCGTCCTTTGCCTGCCACTCGCTCACCACGTGCTCCCTTCTATCCGTGCCCTGGCCCCGAGCCCTCTCACTCATTCACTCGCTCACTCGTCTTAAGTCAACGCAACATCATCTCGAGCTACACCAGGGGGGGAGGGGTCGGCAACCGAAATAACAAGAGGATCATTTTTTTTATTTCGGTGATTTTTTTTTCTTCTCTCTCTCTCAATATTTCAAGAGCTGCAATGCACTGTGAATACTTACACCACACACACACAACCACAACAACCGCCATTCGCCACTAAGTGGCGGTGACGTCACCACGACGCTTGTGCCAGGCCATGTGCACCTTGAGGCCACGTGAAGTGTCGAACGCCCGCTGGCAGAAGGTCACGGGGCAGACCCAGGTGCCACGGGTCGACTGACTGAGATGACTGAGACGACTGGCTGATGCACCACCTGTGCCCCCTACTATGCCAACTTGCTGTGCTATAGCCACCCGGCGCTCCACTCGTTGTTGTGAGTGTCGCTCCTCTGCCCTCGGTTTTGGTTGGACGGCGACTGCCTCCAACGGCCCAATAGCGTCCTTCACGAGCCTCCTCCACAGAGGCCGATCTTGACACCGCTGGTACCAGTCATCGGCAAGTCCACTCAGCTCCACGTCCTCCTGTACCACATCACTCCATCTCTTCTCTAGCCCATGCCGCGCCCGTTTAGCCCACTCGATCCGGCCGAACAAAAGATGTTTAGGCATGCGGAGGCTGGGCATGCGGGCTACATGACCCAGCCAACGCAGCCTTGCCTGCCGGAGGAGCTCACCGATGGGACTTTGTCCAGATCTTTCAAGGATTTGTGAGCTCCTCACACAATCCAGCCTAGTTAAACCCATAATGGATCGTAGGCAGGCCAGCCTAAATGTTTCTAACCGGCGAAGATGTTCCATTAGGGGGGTCCACGTTTCGCAAGTGCAGAGAAGGAAGAGAATGACTGTGGCCGAGAAGACCTGAAGCTTCGTGCGGAGCGACAGACCAGGTAGCTTCCACAGCGTTACGCAACCGATAAAAAGATAATTCCGCTCGGCTAATTCGGAGTGAGACCTCTGCTTTTAAACCGGAGCCAGTCATGAGCACGCTGCCCAGGTATGGGAAACTCTCCACTCTCTCCACAACTGCCCCATCACCGATTGGGAGTTGTGGGGGTGGAGTGTCCGATGGTACAAAATACCCAGGCAGGTGCTTAGTCTTGGTGGGGCTGATGGTAAGGCCCCACCTCTTAGTGGCAAGCTCCAGGTTCAGCAGCAGCACCTCCAACTCCTCCTCTGAGTGGGCAGCAATGACCAGATCAGATCATCGGAATACATAACATGGTTGAGCAATAGGGAGCCATCCCTTGACCGCACCCGGGCATCGATCAGCTTCCCATTATATCTGTACCAGATGGAAATTCTTTCGGGACAGCTATTGAAGGCTTCACGAACTACGTGGTCGAAATAGATGTTAAATAATGTGGGAGCCAGAGGACATCCCATGTCGCACCCCAAGGTGTACAGGGAAAGGCTCCGACTCCCGGCCACGTAGTTTTACCCGGGCCCGCTCACCATCATGAAGGTCCTTAATGATCGTGAGCAGAAGGTCAGGGACTCCGAAAGCACGAAGAACAACCCAGAGGCCAGGCCTACTGATGGTATCATAGGCCTTGGCCATGTCAATAGAGCAGAGATGTAGGTCTTGTTGGAATTCCCTACACCTCTGCTGTAGCAGACGGACAGAAAATATGGCATCTGTGCAGGATCGCCCTTTCCTGAAACCGCATTGGGGCTCCGCAAGCCTCTCCTCAGCGTGCCTAGCAAGGCGATGTTGAATAATCTTTGTCAGGACCTTTCCCGGCACACTGAGGAGTGAGATGTCCCTGTAGTTGTTACAGTCTGTGCGGTCCCCCTTCTTAAAGAAGGGGGGCACCAGGGCATCCTTCCAATCATGCGGAACCCGTCCAGTGGTCCAGACTGTTATTATGATGTCATATAGGGCAGTCTGTGCACGAACGTCACCCTCCCTCAGCATTTCGCTTGGGAGATCATCTCTGCCCGGTGCCTTGGTCTCAGACTCTGGATCGCCTTCAGTACTTCCTTAACAGATGGCACCTCAGCCATCCACTCACAGGGGGTGACTTCTTCCAATATTTGAGGCACCGCAGCCTCGGCTGGGTCATCCCTACTTTGTACCACGTTGTTATCCAGGCTGAGGGATATCCCGTCCCCCAGGACCTAACAGAAATGCTCAGCAAATCTGCAAACTTGTTTCTGGGGGTCGGAGAGTGCCTCACAACCCTTGCAGCTGTGAGGCACGAGCGTTGTCACTTTGCCACCGAGACGCCCGATGGTAGGGTGAGAGTCACTCCCTAGCGTAAGCAACAAATAAAGACAAATACCCCCCGTGTAGCCTTAACAGGCTGTTGGGGCAAGTGCTGTTAGCGAGCACCTATGAATTCATCAGCCGCACCTTAACAACTCTTAGAACCTCCCAGTTCAACCAGTCTACACAACAAAGGCTCATTCCTAACAGCGTGCTTCAGCCGCACCGAACCTCACAGAAATAATATCCAGGGCCTACCTTGGCTCCTCCCACCCTCAACCAGTATATATACAAGGACTGTTTTTTTGGAATTTCTCTTACTTGATACAGCTATCGTGCTGTGACGGTTCCACCTGAAGACGGAAGCTTGTGTTGCCTCCGAAACGTCGTGATTTTTATTTTACTTTTATTAATTTTAATGAACATTTTTTACCTACGTGACTTTACCGAAAAAACCTAAGAATAAGCACTTATGAAGTCCGGCACGGCACACGACGGGGTGGATGGCCAGCACCACGCCCGACCGCCTTTGTATCCCCACTCGCGATGTTGACACACTGCGCCAGGTACTCAGTTGAGGCCGAATCGACCTCGCATAAGCACAAGACGAAATACGCACATATCCTGACATGTCTTTTGAGAGAGAAAAAAAATACGTGTTTTCAATCGTCATTTTTATGAGTACGTGGAATCATATATCTCTATTGCCGTACAAATACTGGAGGAAGGGCCTTTGCTATTGATGCCCCCAGGGTCTGGAATGCTATTGCCAATAAACTGCAACTTGAATCACTACCTATGAGATCTTCACTCAAAACTGCTCTAGAGGAGTTGTACATCCCTAGCTGCCACTGCTATTCAGTGGCCTAAAATAAAATAGAATGTTTTGCTCCGGATGACCGCTGCAAAATATGATCTGTGTTTTGATTTAGTGTGCTGATCTTAAAGGTGCATTGAAAATGTTTGATACTCCGACTGATGCTCATGCTGTTGTGGAGTGACTCATGCAGCCAGCTGTGGCTGCATGGTTTGGTGGTACATGTTGTTTATGTCGTTTATTGTGAAAATTCGGTCACAGTTCCTATGATCACTGTTACATTGCTTTTATGGCTTCATTTTGGCGATTTCGAAAACGTTAATTTGGTTTGGCCATGTTTGTTTGTTGTAGTACGGAGTTAGACTGATGGCCTTAATCTAAGTTGTCTTGTGGTTGTTGTTGTTTGACTTGCATTCCACTGGGATTTTTGCACACAGTGTTGGTGTAAGGTGCTTTTTCTGCAATACTTTGCCGTCTTTTCTTGGATTTTATGTTTGCACATAGTCACATAGTCACTTTAAGATGTTTTCTTGTTCATGTTTTTGTTTTTTGTTTGTTGCGGTTGCACCCGATTCAAGATCCGAATGGCTCACAGGGCTACACCAAATAAATGAAACTGAAACTGAAATATATCGTGTCAATCCACTGCTGGATGAAGGCCTCCCCACACTCCGTTGGCCATCTGGGTTGTTCACCAGACTTCGCCGTGCCGGCCACTGTAGGATTGGTAGAAGTGGAGGCGCACAGGACTGGTTGAGATATCACTCGCCACTAACGTTAGCCGTGCCCGACAATCGAACTCAGGGCGCAGGATCCACAGCGCGGTTGCGTTTAACCACTGCGCCACCGCTCCACCCACACAATGGCACGTGACCAAAATAAAAAAAATAAAGCCGCAACTTCTTTAAGGGGAGATTTAGCGCAAATCGATTTTGTACATGCTTAATAATTAATTAACTGTTACGTATTAATGCCATTTCCGAACGGGAGTGCCGTTATAAAAGTTTCAGGCTCATTAATTAGAAGAAAATCGATCGTCCGTTCGATAGCACAATCGCCGTCTTCACATCGTCATCAGCCATGGTCACTCCACTGCTGGATGACAGCCTACCAAAGCAGCCACCATGCCTCAGTAACGCAACGTAGCGTTTCGCGAGCCGATTCCACTGCTCCATCTCCACGGCGAATTCACTTCTTGGGCGCGTTCCATCTCCTAGCTACCGCTCAGTCGTTGCTCACAACCACCGGGTGACTCCGGTTGACGATAAAGGCGCAGCCCTGAAACGTCTTGGACACACCACTGCTGGTGGACAGGCCTCCACTAGAGGGAGCTCTAGTGACCCCCCCCCCTCCACCCCTTTAGAAGGGGGTCGAGAAAGCCCACGCTCAATTTCATCCTTTGGGGGGGGGACTGTCACTGAAACTGAATTGATGAAGGGGTCGTCAACTATGAGCATCACTCATCATACAAAGGGGGGCCGCGGTGGCAAAAATGTTAACTACTTCGCCCGGTATACAGGGGGTCGTGGGTTCGATCCCGACCCTGACGCCTGCTGTATGTTTGGAGTTTGCGTGTCTCTCTCACGGTGGTGGAGTGGATTTTTCTCTGGATCCTCCAGTTTTTTTTCCCCTCTACATTTAAAATCAACAACACGCGTTTAGAGCATTTGGCCGCTATACATTTCCACGTGATGAGCCACTTCGTTTGGATATCATTTTGTGGCCAGGTTGCTTCTGAAAAAGGGCTGTACAGCTCAGTGGACCTTACCGTGTAAAATAAATAAAACATAGTTTAGTTTAGTTTTAGTATCCTGCAGTGCCGTATTATCCTCGTAGCAAAAGTAGCATATTCTACGGGCCCCGCACTTTCAAGGGCCCCGCGCTAAATGCTTTCAACATATCAATTCCGGTTCAGTGACTCTGCACTTGCTCTATTACTATAGTACTATACCGCCTGCCTTCAACATTTATGAACGACTGGGTGTTTAAGGTTAGCAATTTGTCGTATTATCTGGCTCTATAGCAAATGAAAATTGACAATTACTTTACTATGCAAGGTAAACATTTACGTGTTTAAAATATTTAGTGTTTTTATTTAATTTAGGGCCCCCTTTATAACATATGCCACAGGCCCCACACTAGCTTAATCCGACACTGGTATCCTGGTCGGTACGTAACAAGTGCGGACGAGAAGGCCAAACCGCTCAGCTGACCGCATCACTTCCCAGCGCAGCCCTTTAACTCCCGGCTCACTCCGTGCGGACGCTCCAAAATTCAAGAGGCAAAGGTGAAACATCTTAGCAGCCTCATTAACCGCATCAGCTCCGAGGGGAGATGTGCCCCGTTTGTGTTTGGAGCGATGCGGGTGCGCTAATTGGCAGGCAATGACGAATGAGACGGTAACAGTTCAGCCCGGCAAGAGGGCTTCCCCTCTGGGGGACGTTCTGGAGGAGATTTTGGCCTACTCTTCCGCGCTGGCCAGACGCCTTTGAAGAGGTGGGTGTACCCACCCTCTACCCCGCCACACGCAACCTGCCCCATCGACTCACTGTATCCATCCACGCTGCATTTGGTTGGACAGAAGCGGAGATTTGAGAAACTTGCGCCGTTGTGGAAACTGCCGCTCCGGCAGATTGAACTGAACTGGCGAGTCCTCGTGTGCTAAGGGGCCGTCCATAAATGACGTCACGCACCTGGGGGGTGGGGGGTCAGACATTTGTGACGATGTGTGACGAGGGGGGGGGGGGGTTGAGAAATGTGACGTCACATCAAAATGCGCAACTTTAAATAAATATAAACAACACGTTCTACTTAATTAAATATACTTTTTAATACATGTTTTCTCCTACAACATCAGAGTGCAGCGCCACATTAAATACGCACTACAATGACAATAGTTTAAAGCGATTTGAAGCATGTTTTATTTTCAAAATAAGAAATATGGTTTTGGGGGGATGGGAGCAGAGATTTGTGACGTCATATTTGAGGGGGGGGGTCTGCCTTTTTGTGACGCCGTGTGACGAGGGCGGGGGGGGGGGTTAAAAATAATCAAAAATCGCGTGACGTCATTTATGAACGGCCCCTAACCAATACAACCACGCCGGCATCCCTAGCAATGAATTACAGGCACTGACCAGCGTGAGGAAGTATGGCCAAACAACCCCCATGACTGACAGCAGTGGATTGACAAAATGCTGACATTCCATTGTATTGATAGATTTCCACGTGAAAGTTAAGTCAAATTGTGTATTTATTCAACAGAGCAATGCATCAGCACTCATCTCTACTGGCAGACCTGAACCAGAGCTGGAAATTCCACAATCCTATGGTGGGTGCCAGTCCCTCCGTAGCTTGACCAAACATAGTTAAGGCCCAAACTCTTGAAATTGTATCACCAGTCATGATCGACCCACTGCCGGATGAAGGCATCCCTGAGTCATCTCTCCCCTTTCTCACGGGCCCATGTGAAATTGTAGTTGTTGCTCTGCATCTACATCGGCCATACGAAAAAAGTAGAAGAAGTAGAACAAGACGAAGTACAAGAATAACTATGAGAAGAACACGAAAAAGAACAAAACGAACAAGAAGAACAAAAAGAACAACAACAACAAGAAGAACAACAAGAAGAAAAAGAAGAACACGAACAATAAAAACAAGAAGAACAAGAATAAGACCAAAAGAACAATAAGAACAACAACAACAAGAACAACAAAAAGAAGAAGAACAATAAGAACAACAATAAGAACAACAAGAAGAACAACAAAAAGAAGAACAATAAGAACAACAACAAGAACAACAAAAAGAAGAAGAAGAACAATAAGAACAACAACAAGAACAACAAAAAGAAGAACAATAAGAACAACAACAAGAACAACAAAAAGAAGAAGAAGAACAATAAGAACAACAACAAGAACAACAAAAAGAAGAAGAACAATAAGAACAACAATAAGAACAACAACAAGAACAACAAAAAGAAGAAGAACAATAAAAACAACAACAAGAACAACAGAAAGAAGAACAATAAGAACAACAATAAGAACAACAAGAACAACAAAAAGAAGAACAATAAGAACAACAACAAGAACAACAACAAGAACAACAAAAAGAAGAATAATAAGAACAACAATAAGAACAACAACAAGAACAACAAAAAGAAGAAGAACAATAAGAACAACAATAAGAACAAGAACAACAAAAAGAAGAACAATAAGAACAACAATAAGAACAACAACAAGAACAACAAAAAGAAGAAGAACAATAAGAACAACAATAAGAACAACAACAAGAACAACAAAAAGAAGAACAATAAGAACAACAATAAGATCAACAACAAGAACAACAAAAAGAAGAAGAACAATAAGAACAACAATAAGAACAACAACAACAAGAACAACAAAAAGAAGAACAATAAGAACAACAATAAGAACAACAACAAGAACAACAAAAAGAAGAACAATAAGAACAAGAACAAAAACAACAAGAACAAGACAAAGAAGGCGAAGGGTCCAGCGAGAGGGGTCCAGCACCGTCAATCGCTCCATCTCCAGGGTGGACGTTCTCTCTCTCTCTCAGGCGCGATCCCTACCGCTCCAACGTTCGTCTCAACCACCGGGCCATCGGCATCCCTCCTAGCGACGTTCCCTGGGCCCCAAGGCACGCTCGTGTTTCCTTAAATAATTGAAGCTGCGTGCGTGTGTGTGTTTTTTCTTCTTTCTCACGACGAGTCCTTGTGGAATATTCTTTGATGCCTCTACGTTTTCATCTCCGCGACGCTCGTTATGCCACAAGACACGCGCGTAAGAAAGGCGCCCGCAAAGCTGCGTACAATTATTTCATTTTCGCTATTGATTCTGTAATCCATCATTAAAATTAATAGTACCGTTTAAACTTTAACGCAACTTGCGGGGGATCCCAACTTGATCACCGTCGAACGGTTTTGGATTTCATGAAAGATGCATCAACGCCGACGTTGACGATGCCGCTGTTTGATGAAAGGTAAAAAAAAATCCGCGCAGTTTTTGGGGTTTAGATCGTCGATTGCTGTCTTTTGGACCGAAAAGAAACCTTAAAAAAAGTATATATATATAAAAAAAAATGTCGGCCTTTCATTTACAATTCCGATTTCGTGATGGCCATGAGACTAAGACTCACTGAGCAGCGTGCATCGCCTCTGTGTTTGAGAATGGTCCACAGAAGTGGGCGTCACCGAGCTACATCCGAGATCCCTTCACGTGACCTCTGATCCCTTCACGTGACCTCTTCACGTGACCTCTGATCCACGCACGACAGCCCCCCCCCCCTCTTCCGACACATTTTGCCAACCCGCCCTGCCGGCTGCAGAGAGTTGTCTTTTTTCGATGTAAAGCTTTCGTGACTGCAGGGATTCATCTTCTTGGTTCTTTCGGTAAAGTCACGTAGAAGGGAAGTAATAAAATAATAAAAATAAAACATAAAACATAATAATTTTTATTTTTATTATTTTATTACTTCCCTTCTACGTGACTTTACCGAAATAACCAAGAAGAAGAGTTGTCTTTGTCACACGACCGTCACGGTGATTTATTTGTTTTCATTCTCAGAGCTCGAGTTTAACCAACATTTAGTGGCAAGCCACATTTTGATGATTGGTTTTTTACCCTTTTATTTGGCAACAAAACTGACACCTTTTTTTACGAGGAGTCATGTTTGCATATACCACAATACCTGCAGTCATAATGCAAAAAAAGCATAACTCTGATAATGTATGCACTGTCCTTGAAGTTGATTGGTCCACACCCGAGACAGCTTTCCTTAGAGCCTAGTCTCACATGGTGTTGGACCAGATGACGCCAAAAGGCTTCATCTAAAAAAGGTGTCAGTTTTGTTGCCAGATAAATGGGTAAAAAACCAATTATCATATTTTTTACTGGCAATGAGGTACCAAAGCCACATTTTATCAGGTCGGGTTTTGTGCAGTGACTGGACTGAGATCATCAACTCTCAACTGCACTTGAGAACCCAAATTAGCACGGTTTGCTACGTACGGAGCGAAAGAAGTTCAACATACATGCAATAATGTGTGGCTGAGATGCAGATTCAAACCCTAGATCTCAGCTCTAATTGCCAAGTCGCCTGGCTAACTCATTAATAATGTATTTCAGTATTGCAATTTGATTCGGTTTACAATCATAATTGGGGTGGGGAGGTATATAAAATCAGTAACACTTTACGAAAGTCAACACGAAGGACTGATCCTTGCCATATGAATGTGGAATTGTGAGCGTTCGGGCTTAGGGGCAACCCATGGAGGTGAGCAACACCCAATGCCTGCTTGAGCATGGAGTCGCTATTTTGAATTTTTAAAATCGCAGTTTTACTTCGCAGCGTGGGCATTTATGAATTGCTCGCTCTCCCTGTGTGTGTGTGTGCGGTGCAATAGCAGGCGTAGAGGTGTCAGCAAAGAAGAATGCGCTTGTTCCGTTATTTATAATCTTGTGGGGCGGGAGAGTGGCGGTGTAGTGGTTAGCGCACTTGCATTCTAAATCCGGTGCAATAGGGGGCCCGTGTGCCCCCCCCCTCAACGCCTTCAAACTAAACCGCCAGAATTGCGTCTGACACGTGACGTCGAAGCGCGGGGCCCCCCAAAGCGCGGGGCCCGGGGCGACCGCTTCCTGTTCACCGTTACCCTCGGGACGGCTCTGACTGAGACAAATTCGCGGCTACGGCTGACGTGAGTGACAACTTTAGTTTTAGTTTAGAGTTTAGCTGCAGTTTAGAGTGTAATTCTAGTTTAGAGTTTAGTTCTAGTTTAGAGTTTAGTTTAGTTTAGAGTTTAGTTTAGAGTTTAGTTTAGTTTAGAGTTTAGCTGCAGTTTAGAGTGTAATTCTAGTTTAGAGTTTAGTTCTAGTTTAGAGTTTAGTTTCAGTTTAGAGTTTAGTTTAGTTTAGAGTTTAGCTGCAGTTTAGAGTGTAATTCTAGTTTAGAGTTTAGTTCTAGTTTAGAGTTTAGTTTCAGTTTAGAGTTTAGTTTTAGTTTAGTTTAGAGTTTAGTTTAGAGTTTAGTTTTAGTTTAGAGTTTAGTTTCAGTTTAGAGTTTAGCTGCAGTTTAGAGTGTAATTCTAGTTCATGGTTTAGTTCTAGTTTAGAGTTTAGTTTAGAGTTTAGTTTTAGTTTAGAGTTTAGCTGCAGTTTGGTTTTAGTTTAGAGTTTAGTTTCAGTTTAGAGTTTAGTTCTATCTCATCATGGGGCCTCCTTTGCCAGTACCACAATATGAGAATAGGTTTCCCATTTTTTCTGGCAAACAAAGCAGGTGTTAAGATGTTAAAACACCAAACTGAAACCTTTTACAAGGAATCACGTCTGCATTAACCACAATACTTGTGGTCAGAATGCAAACAAAAAACATACTCTGATAATATAATATATGCATTGTCTATGAAACTGATTGGTCCACACCAGAGACAGCTTTCTTTGGAGCCTCGTCTCAAAAGGTGTTAGACCAGAGGACGCCAAAAGGTGTACAGCACAAAGACAAGCACTAATCTTTGTTTACTTTGTAATGATGTTAATATATAATTTACTTTGTACTGACGTACAAAGCTAGCAGACTTTCTCAACTCGCTCAGCAATCATCGACTGGACCGACGTAATTTGCTAACGAGATGTGGGGGCCGTGCATTGCACTTTGATGGCACGTGGCATGCGTTAGGCTGGCACAGTTGAAGATTGTTCTGCCCATTACATCTGCAGACCGTGTCAAAGCGATCAAGCGAGGAACACTGGAATACGTTCATCGTGTGTGTGTGTGAAGTGGTTAGCGCTACGCTGCGCTACGAACCCAGCGACCCGAGTTCGTTCCCCGCTCACGGCCACAAACACAAGTGACGATTATCAGAACCGGTCATGGATTCATCTTCTTGGTTCTTTCGGTAAAGTCACGTGGAAGGGAAATAATAAAATAATTTTAATGAAACATAATAAAATAATTCTCACGACGTTTCGGCCACAACGCAAGCAGCCGTCCTCAGGTGAAGAACAGGTCTGTCGGGAAGACAGCGTCTGAATGAAACACCCCAGGCTTGGAGCGTATATTTAAGCTGGGTTGGAGGGGGAAGAGCGCCTTGACAAACGAATTTGCATATCAAGAGGAATTTAGCATATTTATGGGAAATGCAGATATGGGAGTAGTCACTACTTGTGAAATGCGTAGGAGGTGGGCGGGGGGTTTCAAAGTCATATTATGCCCGTCATGGATCTTTGCCTTTGTTTACAACTGCCCAGGGGTGAAATAGCGATCAACAATAACTCACGTGCTGCATCTACCACCTGGCTAACGTGATCGTGGTAACGTGATCGTTTCAACGTGATCGTGGGTAACGTTATCGTGGTAACGTGGCGTGCGCTTTCTTTCCTTCCGTCAAAGCCCCCATCAGGTGCCACTTCCCACCCACCGTCCCCCGCGATTCGCATCTTCGCGACGAGAGAGAGAGACAGAGACTTTGTTATATTTTGTTGTTGTTGTTGTTGGTCCCTCCGCACCAAATCATCTCGCCCCACGGACGACCGCCGCAGCGTTAACAATCGCGACGTGCAGCGCTTCTAAGCCTAGTCGGTTTACGCCAAACCCTCACTTTTGTTCCCCTCTCTCCTTCCTCTCTCCTCGCTCTTTCCTTTTTTTTGCGATCAGAGGAAACAAGAAGATGCTCGGTTTAGTCGGCGATTTGCTTGGTTCATCATTTCGGCTTTTTTAGTTTTTTTTTCCATTGCGTTGCTTTATGTGCTCCCACCACCCCCCTTTGAAAATGAAACATTGCACGTATTTTCCCACTGTGGAACAAAATCAATCTGTGCTACTTTCTTCGTAGACACAAACATCACCACGAAGAAGCACGATCTGCTTCCCCTCCTTACCCATTCCCTATCTCTCCACCCCCTTCTCTCTACCCCCTCTCTCTACCCCCCCCCCCCCTCTTTCTAACCCCCCTCTCTCTACCCGCTCTCTCTACCCCCTCTCTCTACCCCCTCTCTACCCCCTCCCTCTACCCCCACTCTCTCTACCCCCTCTCTCTACCCCCTCTCTCTACCCCCTCTCTCTCTCTATGTTCCCCCTGTTTTCTGTGATTTTTTTCTATAACTACAACAAGTGCTGCATCTGCACCCAGAACTCGCAGTCCTATGACCTCCGACGGTAGCTCATATCACCCCTCTCTCTTCGCTCTCTCTCCTTCCTCTCTCCTTCCTCTCTCCTTCCTCTCTCCTTCCTCTCTCCTCTCTCTCTCTAAAAGCGCCGTTGCTTTGCCAACACCGATGCAGGATTAGGCTGGGGGGGGGGGAGCAGTGGGGGGGGGGGCCCTGCTCCTGTTAAGAGACTTTGCTTTTTTAACAACGTAGCCACATTCATGGCACGCAGGCCAAAGGCGGGCGGGCAACGCGCGAGATTTTTAAGGAACACGGCGCTTTAATGACGGGGGGGGGGGGGCGCCCCCCCCCCTCCCCCACCGCTGTTGTAATTCTCACGCGAGCCCCGTACTTTATTTTAGTTTTAAGCTGCTAGTACCCAGGAACAAAACGTCGTGTTACATCGTGAATAATATAGTCCCAACTGGCCCCCTCGGCCTCGAATGAGCACCCACGTTGCGGGTGTGAAAAACTAAAAAAACGTCGCCACTTGGGGGGAGACAAAGGCGGCCGGGCGTGGCGCTGGCCGCCCGACCTCTCCGTGTGCCCTGCCGGCCTTCATGGTCGCTACTCGCTAACGGCACTCGCACCCCACACGATCTCTTTGCGTCTAGGCGGTGCAGGTGCTTAGCGCGCCTTTGTGCGAGTCGCTGCCACTGAGCTTTGCTTGGTGGTGGTTGGGGGGAGAGGGGTCACGGAAGATGGCAAGGTCACAGTGTGCCCTACAGGTGCCCTGCGAACCCCGCGGTTGACCTTCCGCTTGGCCTTTCTTGCGAGCTTGTCCGCATTCAGAAACGTGCATTGAGATCATTTAGATTCTGCTGCTGCTGCTGCTGCTGCTTTAGATGTCCACATTGATGGGCCACTATTTTGAGCTCGCAGTTGCGGCAACGTCGCTTCTGAAAGATGAGTTAATGCCTCAGTGGGCTTTGCCTGGTAGGATGGGGATGGGTTTCGTTGTATTTGTACGTGTTTGGGTGATTTTTATTCACCTTTCTTGTGTTTTGCACGACTATCATGTGGTATTACTGTTTGTTGTTGTAACGTTCTGACCCGCCCCTGTGAAAAAAGAGCTTTATAGCTCATCGGATTCCTCCTGCAATGATTCTGATGTTGACTCTGGATGCACACGCCGGACGGTTTCGACATGGACGCATCACGCGGGTGAAACCCCACGTGATGATGTTGCTCGTGAGTGAATGAGTGGGTGGGTGAGCGAGTGGTTGAGTGGGTGGGTGAGCGAGTGGTTGAGTGGGTGGGTGAGCGAGCGAGTGAATGGGTATATGATTGACTGGGTGAGTAAGTGGGTGAGTGAGCGGATGGGTGAGTGAGTGGTTGAGTGGGTGGGTGAGCGAGCGAGTGAATGGGTATATGATTGACTGGGTGAGTGAGTGGGTGAGTGAGCGGATGGGTGAGTGAGTGGTTGAGTGGGTGGGTGAGCGAGCGAGTGAATGGGTATATGATTGACTGGATGAGTGGGAGAGTGGGTGGGTGAGTGAGCGAGTGAATGGGTATATGATTGACTGAGTGAGTAAGTGGGTGAGTGAGCGGATGGGTGAGTGAGTGGTTGAGTGGGTGGGTGAGCGAGCGAGTGAATGGGTATATGATTGACTGGGTGAGTGAGTGGGTGAGTGAGCGGGTGGGTGAGTGAGTGGTTGAGTGGGTGGGTGAGCGAGTGGTTGAATGGGTATATGATTGACTGGGTGAGTAAGTGGGTGAGTGAGCGGATGGGTGAGTGAGTGGTTGAGTGGGTGGGTGAGCGAGCGGGTGAATGGGTATATGATTGACTGGGTGAGTAAGTGGGTGAGTGAGCGGATGGGTGAGTGAGTAGTTGAGTGGATGGGTGAGCGAGTGGTTGAATGGGTATATGATTGACTGGGTGAGTAAGTGGGTGAGTGAGCGGATGGGTGAGTGAGTGGTTGAGTGGGTGGGTGAGCGAGCGAGTGAATGGGTATATGATTGACTGGGTGAGTGGGAGAGTGGGTGGGTGAGTGAGCGAGTGAATGGGTATATGATTGACTGAGTGAGTGAGTGGGTGAGTGAGCGGATGGGTGAGTGAGTGGTTGAGTGGGTGGGTGAGCGAGCGGGTGAATGGGTATATGATTGACTGGGTGAGTGAGTGGGTGAGTGAGCGGATGGGTGAGTGAGTGGTTGAGTGGGTGGGTGAGCGAGCGGGTGAATGGGTATATGATTGACTGGG
This sequence comes from Lampetra fluviatilis, assembly GCF_964198595.1. Classification (NCBI taxonomy): domain Eukaryota; kingdom Metazoa; phylum Chordata; class Hyperoartia; order Petromyzontiformes; family Petromyzontidae; genus Lampetra; species Lampetra fluviatilis. Next base: position 4,924,689 of record NC_136298.1, read on the forward strand.
TGAGTGAGTGGGTGAGTGAGCGGATGGGTGAGTGAGTGGTTGAGTGGGTGGGTGAGCGAGTGGGTGAATGGGTATATGATTGACTGGGTGAGTAAGTGGGTGAGTGAGCGGATGGGTGAGTGAGTGGTTGAGTGGATGGGTGAGCGAGTGGTTGAATGGGCATATGATTGACTGGGTGAGTAAGTGGGTGAGTGAGCGGATAGGTGAGTGAGTGGTTGAGTGGGTGGGTGAGCGAGCGAGTGAATGGGTATATGATTGACTGGGTGAGTGAGTGGGTGAGTGAGCGGATGGGTGAGTGAGTGAGTGGTTGAGTGGAGGTGTTAGTGAGTAAATGAGTGAATGGGTGGGTCGAGACGGGGCTCACTCGAGCCCACTCTCGTGGGAGGCACTTCCAAAAAGCTGCCCCTCGGCTGGACATTTGTGAAAAAATGCTTCATAGTTCATTGGATTTCTACAGGGTGAAAAAAAACAAAGATCCCCCATATAGCCTTAACAGATTGTAGGGGCAAGTGCTGTTAGCGAGCACCTATGAAGGCCGGAACGGTACACGAAGGGGTGGCCACCAACCACGCCAGACCGCCTTTGTCTCCCCAGTGGCGATGTTTACACATCGCACCAGGTACTAATTTCAGGCTGAATCGACCTTAGGGGAGGCCCAGGACCAGTTTACATATTCGTCACCGGTGTTGGCCGTGAACGGGAATCGAACACGAGTCGCCAGGTTCATAACGCAGCGCGCTAACCGCTACACCACCGCTCCCTACACACACACACACAGACACACACAGACACGAGTCGGTGGTCACGTGGCGTCACCCCCGCTACCAAGCTTGCCATGTACCCAGCTCTTTCAAACGTCACAATCATTGCCAAATCGCCGGGAGACATTTTTTAAAAAATATATAAATATATGTATATGTATCGAGAAGATAATGAAATGGTTAATCCTGCGGGTGTACCGACCATAAACTAGGCTCGGTCTGCTTCACAGCGGGCCCTTAAGATGCCGGGACGTCATTTTAAAGAGGCCACTTTGTGTGTGCCGGCGTCATGGATACAATTTTTTCATTTTACAAATTTGAAAATAAATATTCGCAAATCAACTAAATCGGGAAAAGCAGAGCAATCGCCCCCCCCCGCCCCAACTGCACAAACCCTTAGCAGGATCCTCCTGTGAATGAGTCTTGAGACTCAGTGATGCTTTGCTGGGTAAATGAGTGGGAATAAAAACAGTGAATAAACACTGACCGTGTCTTGAGTTCATGAGTGACAAAATAAACTAAATGAATGTATAGTCAGACAATAACGTCTCGTATCCACACCGCCGTCGTTCCACGGTATTTCTTTACACATCCCATCAGCAGCATTGGTTCAGGACGCGCGAGCTGTGTGTGTGTGCCGGTTTCAACAAACACGGCGGCCTCATCAGCCTCGCTCCACTCGAATTCAAACATCGTCACGTCAGAGCCAAGGGGAGCCTGAGAGATGTCGCTGTGGCGTACACGTGGATGATGTGTACACGTGGAAGTGTACACGTGGATGGCGTGTACACGTGGATGAGGTGTACACGTGGATGAGGTGTACACGTGGATGAGGTGTACACGTGGATGAGGTGTACGCGTGCATGTGTGCACACAACAGATAGAGAGATCATCCCTCGAGAGTGGACTTCACTGTCAACACTGGATGGCAGTGTTTCGCCTGTTCTGAGCAACGGGAGTCGCGCACAACAATTCCTATCGTCGGCATTGTCTGTTGGGGAAAGTCTAAAGCACGCGCACAGACGTTCAAATGAGCTCGCAGTGAATTCATTCAGAGAACAGGTTTGTCGAGAAGACAGAGTCATTCAGACTCTATCTTCTCGACAGACCTGTTCTCCACCTGAGGACGGCTGCTTGCGTTGTGGCCGAAACGTCGTGAGAATTATTTTATTATGTTTAATTTTATTATTTTATTATTTCCATTCTACGTGACTTTACCGAAAGAACCAAGAAGATGAATCCCTGCAGTCACGAAAGCTTTAAATCGAAACTAATAATCATCATCATCATCTTAATTTTATTTTTACGTTACCCGTTATTTATTGAATTTAACGGAACAAGTCTATGAACAAACAAAAGTCACCGGACAAACAATTCACCGAACAAAATGCCTACTTTGGAACTGTAATCGTCATCACCTTAACGAGCCGTGGTCTATCCACTGCTGTATGAAGCCCTCCGCACACCATCGCCATTCCTCACACTTTTGTGGGACACGGACAATCCATCCCACCCTCGAACGCAATCCGATGTTCCTACGCGTGTATACCATACACAGATACGAATACCATACATGACCACACACACATCGCCACCATTCGTTGTTATATTCTTGTCGATCCACTGCTCACCACCACCACCGGCATCGCCATCACTCGTGATGCTGCGATGCCACAATCCATGGCGCTCCTGCAATTTTGACCGATTGGATCTCGGTAGCGGCACCTCCTCTTGGGTGCGTTCCCTACCTTTGGGCGCCACGGTGACGAGATGTTAACTACCTCGCCTGGTATACAGGAGGTCGTGGGTTCGATCCCGACCCTGACGCCTGCTGCTGTATATTTGGAGTTTGCGTGTCTCTCTCTCTCATCATCATCACGGTGACTAGGAGATGTTAACTACCTCGCCTGGTGTACAGGAGGTCGTGGGTTCGATCAACGACCCTGACGCCTGCTGCCGTATATTTGGAGATTGCGTGTCTCTCTCTCTCATCATCATCACGGTTGCTATGAGATGTTAACTACCTCGCCTGGTGTACAGGAGGTCGTGGGTTCGATCCCGACCCTGACGCCTGCTGCTGTATATTTGGAGTTTGCGTGTCTCTCTCTCTCATCATCATCACGGTTGCTATGAGATGTTAACTACCTCGCCAGGTATACAGGAGGTCGTGGGTTCGATCAACGACCCTGACGCCTGCTGCCGTATATTTGGAGTTTGCGTGTCTCTCTCTCTCATCATCATCACGGTTGCTATGATATGTTAACTACCTCGGCTGGTATACAGGAGGTCGTGGGTTCGATCCCGACCCTGACGCCTGCTGCTGTATATTTGGAGTTTGCGTGTCTGTCGCTCTCTCCCCGTTGTCACGTGCGTTTTTATCCGGGTCCTCCGGTTTATCCCTCCACATTTAGAATCAACATCACGCGTTTAGGATGTATCTGCTGCTATACATTTCCACACGTTAAAATAAAAAGGTCCCATGATGATAAGCCACTTCGTTGAGCTATCATTTGTGGCCAGGTCGCTTCTGCAAAAAGAGCTGAACAGCTCAGTGGGCCTTACCTGGATAAAATAAAAACTAGTTTAGCTTTAGTTTATTTGGCTACCATTCCCTCAGCAGTCTCGTCCACGTTTCTGAACCGTCAACGTGAGATCTACGTATTCGTTCCCTGATCCATGCTCGCGCCGTCGACTGTCATTCCATCACCAGTCTCGTCCAGTCGGTCATCACGCCGTCTGGCCATGATGCGTCCTGCCAAAGCCAACTTAATTTCCATGAGGTCGGGAACACGACAGCGCGTTCGGCCGCTCGTCCTTGCAGAGATTCGCGGTTCGGCACCCAGCGGCCGCCCTGGCGATTACTGCTGTGCGGTATTCACCGTAACAAAAACACGATTTCCTATACTATGGACGGTAAAGCTCCCGTGGCGTCATTCTGAAGAGTTATGCCATTGCGTGCTGGCCTCACGGGTCCACAATTTTCTCGATTTGAAGAATTACACCGCTCATGACTCAACTTGAATCTACACAGATAAATCACCGCCCCCCCCCCATGCGAAACCTTGGCCTCTTGAAAGAGAAGCAGTGAGACTCGACGTGGCTCTGCCGCGTGGACACGAGCGGCATGACAATGAACAATGCGATGTGTCTCGAGACACCGTCCCCCCCGCCGCCCCGATCCACGTGGAGCAATTACAACGCGGTACACAGCAAGGGTTCAGCCCACGTTTTTGGTTTATCCACTGCTGGATGAAAGTTTCCACATGCATTGTAGATTTGAAGCTTTCGTGACTGCCCCCCCCCCTCAACCATTATATATACGGAGTGGTATCTCTTGTAATCTCTCATTTACTTGATACAGCTGTCGGGCTGTGACGGCTCCACCTGAAGATGGAAGCTTGTGTTGCCTCCGAAACGTCGTGATTTTTATTTTTATTTTACTTTTATTAATTTTAATTGTAATGTTTTACCTACGTGACTTTACCTAAAAAACCTAAGAATATTTCCACATGCAATGTCAGTCACGGTGGGGGGTGGTTGTGTGACCGTACTTCACCACGTTAGGTCCGTGCGGGCTGCTCGCCAATAATGTTAGCCACGAGGCTGACCTCCCTGCATCCATCCCACCATCCATCCCACCAACACATCCGCACTGACCAGAGTGGTGAAGTATGGTCAGGCAACCTCCCCCGTGATCGACGCGACGTGGGGAGGAGGCTTCGGCCAGCGATGGGCCGACATCGAGCTGTACATTACGACCTTGCTGTTGTAATAATTTCAACAATTATTATTTCCATTAATAATGAGAATCCACATCGGCGTGAGATGGACTACGGCGGACGCAGCTACAGTAGATTATTATTATTATATGTGCACATCTGTTGCAATGCGTGCGTCGTGTAAGAAGGCGCTGGAAACTTTAGAGGAATTCAGGTCAAGGTGGCTGCCAATTTTTTTTTTAACTGCTCTAAATGTGGATGATGTGTAGACGTGGATGATGTGTACACGTGGATGTGTACACTTGTATGTGTACACGTGGATAATGTATACGCGAAGCTGATGTGTGCACGTGGATGTGTAGACGTGGATGTGTGCACGTGGATGATTAGTACACGTGTATGTGTACAAATGGATGATGTGTACACGTAGATGATGTGTACACGTGGATGTGTAGACGTGGATGATTGGTACACGTGTATGTGTACAAATAGATGATGTGTACACGTAGATGATGTGTACACGTGGATGTGTAGACGTGGATGATTAGTACACGTGTATGTGTACAAATGGATTATGTGTACACGTAGATGATGTGTACACGTGGATGTGTAGACGTGGATGATTAGTACACGTGTATGTGTACAAATGGATGATGTGTACACGTAGATGATGTGTACACGTGGATGTGTAGACGTGGATGATTGGTACACGTGTATGTGTACACGTGGATGATGTGTACGCGTGGATGATGCGTATACGTGGACCATGTGTACGCGTGGATGATGGGAAAAAAACCCATCGCTTCCTACCGCCCGGCTTACCGAAGGCGCTGCCAGGCACGGATTTAAGGCCCACAGTCCGCGCTATCCATGCAAAAAAAGGCACGGTGGAGGGACGTCCTCTGAAAGAGAACCATTGCCCGTAACGTCGCCTGTTATATATTTGTTTTGCTAACGAAGGCCGCGCAATGTTGCTCTCGACGGAATGTGTTGCGTTACTGTCGTTGTTGTTTGTGCATGTGCGCCACTGCCAACGCAGCTGCAGCACCAAATAAATTGTAACAGATTTGGTGAACGTTCCACAAGAACCACTTCACTTAATATCTATTCATCGTCATAAGCAGCAAGCAGTTATATATTCACGGATGGATGACAACCTCCCCTAAAAATGCTGCCGTCAATGTCGTGCCTTGTGAAGCGACGAATCCACCCAGCGTCTCCTGCTAGCGCGAGAGCTGATCTAATCGCTCCATCTGATCTAATCGCTCCATCTCCGCGATGGACGTAGTCGCTGTCGCTGTGCGCTGCTCTGCGAGAGATGCAAACGGACTCGTCCTATCCTGGCATTATACACCTCTAACACGAAGAATTACACGAAACTATATATATTGTTTATTTTAGCAGGTAAGGCCCACTTAGCTATGTCTCTCTTTCGGCAGAAGCGAAGTGGCTTATCGCGTGGAAATGTATAGCAGCCAAATACTCTAAACGCGCAAAGCTGATTCTAAATGTGGAAGGGGGAAAAAACGGAGGAGAAAAATCCACGCGACCACGGGGAGAGGGAACGTGCAAACTTCATTAGGGTGGAGATCGAACCCACGGTCTCCTGGAAACCAGGCGAGGTAGTTAACATCTCCTAGCCACCGGGAGTGGCGGGGGGGGAGATTTCCGAATAGATTCTTTGTCTCCAAACACGACAGTGATCGCTCAATTGGGATACCATTGGGGGGGGAGACAAAAACTAATAAAGAGTAAGTGGCCCTGGGGAGGAAGCACATGGCCTTGACGAGCCATGGTCTCGTAGCTATTGCTGGGCACAGACTCACTGAATAATTGGCCCACAGCTGGAGCAAAACCCAGCTGCAGTGAATAGCGAACTATATTTCCCTGTTTGCTCAAACGTGTATGATATAACAATACAATCACGTGCAGCCCTTCGTCGAGTTGACTGCTGAATGAATCGCGCCCCCAGCGCCACCCCCACGGTGTTGTTCGTCACGGGGGAGTTGTTTTGTCAATACTTCACCGGGCTGGGCCGGGTCAGTTTGGTGAATGCGGAGAGCGGTTAGACACTTGGAGCGCAGTACAGTACAACTTTGACGTAGCCCACGAAGGGAGTTCCGCAACGGCCCAAAACACAACGCCCGACGTATGATTGGTGGCAGCTCATAGGTGCGGCTCGCCAAAGCTCAAACCACGCGTCGTTTACTCACGGGGGAGACGAAGAGACACGCGGGGAGAGAGAGAGAGAGAAAGACCCACGCACAGACACAGAGAGATCTGGAGAGATTCAGGGAGATTCGCGCACAGAGACTCGGAGAGATCGAGAGAGCTACACTGAGACATTGAGACTAGGAGTGTGTGTGTGTGTGCGCGTAATATTATTATGACTACGTGGCCGGGAGTCAAAGCCATTTCTTGTTCACTTTGGGGTACAACAGGGATGTCCTCTGGCGTCTACACTCTTTCACATATTTTTTGACCACGTAGTACGAGAAGCTTTCCATGGCTGTACCGGAGGAATTTCCATCTGGGACAGATACAATGGGAGGCTGATCGATGCTCGGGTGCGGTGGAGGGGATTGCTCCCTACTGGTTAACCTTGTTATGTATGCCGATGATCTGGTGATTGCTGCTCACTCAGAGGAGTTGGAGGCGCTACTGCTGGACCTGGAGCTTGCCACTAAGAGGTGGGGCCTTACCATCAGCTCCACTAAAACTGAGCACCTGCCTGGGTATTTTGTGCCATTAAACACTCCACCTCCTCAACTCCCCATTGATGGGGCAGTTGCGGAGAAAGTGGAGAGGTTTCCATACCTGGGCAGTTTTCTTATGACCAGCTCTGGTTTGAAAGCAGAGGTTTCCAAATCAGTAGAGCGTTATTATCTTTTAATCGGCTGCGTAACGCTGTGTGGAAGCTACCTGGTCTGTCACTCCACACAAAGCTTCGGGTCTTGTCGGCCAGGGTCATGCCCTCCCTTCACTATGCTTGCGAAACGTAGACCCCCTAATGGAACATCTTCGCCGGTTAGAAACATTTAGGCTGACCTGCCTACGATCCATCCTGGGGTTAACCAGGCTGGATTGTGTGAGGAGCTCACAAATCCTCGAAAGATCTGGACAAAGTCCCATCGGTGAGCTCCTTAGGCCGGCAAGGCTGCGTTGGCTGGGTCATGTAGCCCGCATGCCCAGCCACCGCATGCCCAAACAGCTTTTGTTCAGCCGGATCGAGGGGGCTAAACGGGCGCGGCACGGGCTAGAGAAGAGATGGAGTGATGTGATACGAGAGGATATGGAACTGAGTGGACTTGCCAATAACTGGTACCAGCGGTGTCAAGATCGGCCTCTGTGGAGGGACCTCTTGAAGGACGGTGCTGCTGGGCAGTTGGAGGCAGTCGCCCTCCAACAACAACGGAGGGCAGAGGAGCGAGGCTCACATCAACGAGCGGAGCACCGGGTGGATAAACACAGCAAGTTGGCACAGTAGGGGGCACAAGTGGTGCATCGGCCAGTCATCTCAGTCAGTCTGTCCTGTGACCCGCCAGCGGACGTTCGACACTTCGCGTGGCCTTAAAGTGCCCCTAGCAAGGCACGATCGCCGTGGTAACGTTGTTATTATTAAATCACAACAATTACAATTCAACAATTGTATGTGCTACCCCTCCATAACCATCATCGCGTGATGTTCACACCACGCCTCCCATGCATTGTTAGAGGGCGGTAATGTCTATATATCTGACAACCAATGTTGACTTCCCCCCACAAAGTGGAACCCTATGTTCATTGTATCGACCCTGAAGGGGGTTAAAGGACTGAGTCAGCCTCCAGCAGGACGTGAATTCGCAACCTTCTCGACCGCGAGTCGCTGGCTCCTCCGCTGAGCCATCCGGTTAGAGCAGAGAGGGAGACGCCTGACCCCTGCCATAGCCTCGTGCACTCTCTCCTTTGCATTGGCGACAAAGGAGATGCGTGATGGGTGCGGGGGGGGTCTGCGGGTGGCTCTCATCCCAGTGGCGCAGTGTCGGATTAAGCTAGCGCAGGGCCTGTAGCATATGTTATAAAGGCGCCCTAAATAAAATAAAAATATATATTAAAACACAATTTTTCTGCTTGGATAGTAAAGTAATTGTATTTGTTAATTTGCTATACAGCCAGATAATACGACAAATCGCTAACCTTAAACACCCAGTCGTTCATAAAAGTTGAAGGCAGTATAGTACTGTAGTAATAGAGCAAGTGCACGATCACTGAACCGGAATTGATAGCTTGAAAGTGCGGGGCCCGTAGCATGATGTAGCTACTTTTGCTGCCAGGATAATTAATCCGGCACTGCAGTGGCGTAGTAACGACATTATCAACTCAGGGGGTGCGGCAATCGATCAGGGTAAGGCCCCAATATTGTGGTTTGTCTCGCACGGTCGCACCCAGGCCCTTGTTTATCGCGGCTTCTCTTGCACAATCACAACACCGCTCCACCACAACACCGCCCCACCACAACACCACCCCACCACGCCACCACCCCACCACAACACCACCCCACCACCCCACCGCTCCACCACAACACCGGGACACACACAGATTTGGCGTCTCGCGCGCGCGCACGTGCTCACTATGGGCAACAACGACAACAAAGACATCGATACATCGGGAGCGCCAATGATTTTTTTATCTGATTCATTGATGGTTTTGATATCGATCTATCCGATGACATGGGAGCATCGATGATTTTGGTTCCGAAACATTGATGGGTTTAATCAGAATATACCGGAGGAATCCGATGAGATATGAAGCTCTTTAACACAGATGTCCACGAAGGGCGAGTAAGAACGTTTCAACAAAATATTTAAAAGGTAAACAAATCACTTAAAACATACAAATTAAAATAAAACGAAACTATATGTCACCTCCGACATGAAGCCAAGCTTTCATTACTACTGCTGTGGAATTATCCACCCCCTCTCCCCACCTCTCACTCACCCCCGGGGTGCAGGGCCCTAAAGCTCATTGTGAATTTCCCTGGGCAAAAGGAGGAATTTTTTCGAGCTCGCTAAGGGGCGCCACGGCGGCGAGATGTTAACTACCTCGCCTGGTGTGCAGGAAGTCGTGGATTCGATGCCGACCCTGACGCCTGCTGCTGTATATTTGGAGTTTGCATGTTCGTCCCGTGGTCGCGTGGATTTTTCTCCGGGTCCTTCGGTTTTTCCTTCCACGTTTAGCATCAACATCACGCGTTTAGAGTATTTGGCTGTTATACATTGCCACGTAATGAGCCACTTCGTTGAGCTATCATCTGTGGCCAGGTCGCTTCTAAAAATGAGCTGTATAGCTCAGTGGGCCTTACCTGGTAAAACAAAAAAGAGTTCATAGTTCAAGAGTTCATAGTTCAAGAGTTCATAGTTCACTCGCACCACCGCAGTCTGGCATCAGAGCGACAGGGAGTGTGGCCTTGACGCGGGTCTCAGACGACGGCAAATGAAGACAAGTATGACCGCCGATGAGTGTATGTGGAACTTCTTTCGCACCGCACGTATTCAACCGCGCTAATCGGAGGTGCAAATGCGACGGAACAAAATAGCGCGGAGGGATGTTAGCGACCGTGCGTGATCCGTGCTGGGTTTGTTGGGTGAGGCCACGCGGACGTTTGATGCCAAAAGTCTTCTCGTTAATCCCTCCACCACCACCTGACAATATTAAAAAAAAAACGTGCTAACACAGATGTTATTTCTTGCACGTGCAGGCCAATGTATCGGCCACATGCTGACGGATGAAGCTTCTCACCACTGGATTAACGATTCTCATCGCTGAATTTTTTAATAATGTTTTTTTTGTTGTTGTAAAGTTACAACCTTCTGGTATTAAACTACGTGACCTAAGCCACAAACAAATACCGTTCAGGATCACTGTTGAGAAAGAGTGGTGCGAGTTTTTTTTTCTTTCTAAAATCATTCTTCCACCGCCGCTTGCCACCACAGCTCGCCGGGCAGTAAGTTGCATGCGGTGGGGGTCACACGGTGCGCACGCACATCTACTTCGCGACATCCGGACGGCGTGGAAGAGTAGGCCAAATAATGATTCAGAGGCGGGGCGGGGGGGAGTCGGGGGGGAGGGGGCAAGGTCGTTTCACCAGCAGTGGGGTGAGCGTTCAACTTGCAGGGCTGCGCCCTTATCTCCGCGACGAATTGCAAAATCCCAAACCGAATCATTATCATGACCCTTATCGTAACAGCGTTCGTTTGCCATATCGTGCAGCTGTAAAAGTATGAGCAAGTTGCAGAATGTCTGGCCCAACGCGTGTTTTGTTGCACAGTCAAGGCTGTCTGGAGCGCGAGTAGCAATCGTGCACCCAACCTTCACACACGTCGCAGAGAAAGCTCACGTATGGCCACGTGAACGTGCCACGACGGGGATATATTTAGTGGCAATGCCCTGTGCGCAGGGCTAAGCCTGGCAAAAAGCGGCATCGGTGAACATTTCAATTCGTTTTCCGTCAAATTCAAAAGTAAATGTTAGGGGAAGTGTTCACTGAAAAATATTTCACGTCAACTCGCCCAAAGGTGCCTTATTTTCTGCTCGGTGTTTTCCTGAACGCTTGCTAGGGCTGACTTGAGACAGGGATTGTCGGCGTAAGGCACTACAACTAGATACACCTAAAGTTACACCTAAACATACTAATGCTCCATTATTGTACCCCATGTTATTATAATCCTTCGAAGAGGTTTCGTAAAAATGTGATGCAGAGACTCACGACATCGGTTTCTGTAAATGAAACCCAAAATTAAATTCCCATCGAAAATAATTCCCTGGAACAGCATTCCGGAATGACAATGCCTATGGGGCCGTCCATAAATGACGTCATGCGATTTTGGACGATTTTTGACCCCCCCCCCCCCTCGTCACACGGCGTCACAAAGAGTCAAACCACCCCTCAAATATGACGTCACAAAGCTCTGCCCCCCCCCCCCCCAAAACCATATTTCCATTTTGAAAATAAAACATGCTTCAAATCGCTTTAAACTATTGTCATTGTACTGCGTATTTAATGTGGCGCTGCACTCTGATGTTGTAGGAGTGTTGGTATAACAAATTGTGTTGTTATAACAATTCTATATTCATTTAAAGTTGCGCATTTTGATGTGACGTCACACTTCTCAAACCCCTCCCCCCTCGTCACACATCGTCACAAATGTCTGACCCCTACCCCCCCCCTCCCAGGTGCGTGACGTCATTTATGGACGGCCCCTATGGCCAAATCCCCGGAGAAATGACACCTCTGAATCTAAGCATGCTAATTGTACGTAGAACTTCTTTCGCGCCGTACGTAACCAACCGTGCGAATCGGAGGTGCGGCGGAAGGACAACAAACGAAACACAAAAACGCAGTTCTAAAGAAATGCGTTTTCAAACTCGATGTTAAAAGGGCATAGCTCCCAGCGGCTTCCTCATTGTCGGAAGGGAAGAGCGTTCCAGACGGTCGCAGGAGCGCATCTGAAAGCGCCGCCCGATGCGATGACCGGCGTCTTTGTCCCATGGCCCAGCAGTAGAAGTCGCAAACGGGTTTTGATTCCTTACCCGTACCCGGCCGCACCTACCCGAAATGAGTGACAAACGGTGACTCACCAGTGACTCACGGCCTACCCGTACCCGGCTGCAGCAGGGTCGCAAACGGGTACCCGTACCCGGCCGGGTACGGGTAGCCGGGTATCGGGTAGGGTACGGGTATCGGGTACCCGGTTGCGACCTCTGCCCAGCAGCCAAAAAGCCGCTGGCCGCGAGGATGACCGGAGGTCACGTGATGTTTTTTGTTTGCTTCTTGACGAAATCAGCGAGGTATCGTGGTTCGTTTTGCAGCGAGCACTTTTCGTGTCACGAGTGTCATCTTACACTATGAGACCTCCTTTACCAGTGGCAAAATATAGTAGTAGGTTTTTACCCTTTAAACTGGTACAAAACTGACACCTCTATACAAGACATCATGTTCGCAATAACCGCAACACAAGCAGTCAAAATGCAAACAAAAAGAAACAACTCTGATAATGGTACGCCTTTTGGCGTCATCTGGTCCAACACCAATGGAGACAAGGCTCTAAGGAAAGCTGTCTCGGGTGTGGACCAATCAACTTCAAGGACAGTGAATATCATTACCATTATCAGAGTTTCTTTTTGTTTGCATTTTGACTGCTTGTTGTTGCGGTTATTGCAAACATGATGCCTTGTATAAAGGTGTCAGTTTTGTACAAGTTTAAAGGCTAAAAACCTACTACGAGTGTCATCTTGCAAATGTATTCGTTCGGCAACCCGAAGCCGACGCAGCCCGGCAAGCACTGGGACGGACACGGTCGGATCTTGCAGTGCCCCTCACGGCAGAAGCTGCAGAGCGAGGAGAGCGGTGGGATAAACCGGGCGTTGTAGTCGGTGTTGTAGGCGGTAGGGGGCAGTGCAGCAAAAATCCGTTACGGTTCTGCACCAACACCACACCCACCCCGCCACAAAGACAAACACATCTCCCCCGTGTAGCCTTCACAGACTGCTGGGGCAAGTGCTGTTAGCGAGCACCTATGAAGGCCGACACGGCACACGAGGCCGCCTTTGTTAATCGAGCGCGCCCACCCATAGACTAACACGCATGTACACACACACACGACACGCGTGTGGATCCCACGCTACGCCATCACGGAGCGTTCTGTGCAATTTCCTCAATTGAAGCACGCGCGCGCACCGAGTCCTACAACAGGAGGGTTGCCGCTCTTGTGCAGCACCTGCGCTTGGGTTATTGTTGGCCGAGACCACAGAGAAAGAGAAGGCAAGACGAGAGAGAGAGAAAGTAAAATAAACAATGTGAGGGGCGCTCAGAGAAGGGGAACTGGGGAAATGAAGCGAAAAGGGAAATCGTTTCTGGAAACTCAGAACAAACAACGCACGTTACCTGCTCTCTGCAGCTGTGGATGGAGTCGACAGTGGATTGGGTGGGGGTGAGCGGGTGTTGGGGGGTTGTTTAATCAAGTCCCTCTGATTGTGCGAGTGGGGAAGGATTGTTATTGCGGTTCTCAAGGCAAAATCCCAGGGTGAAACCCCAGGGTAAGATCCTCGAGCGAAATCCCGAGGTGAAATCCCAGGGCGAAATTCCAAGGCGAAATCCCAGGGGCAAAATCCCAGGGGGGAAATCCCAGGACAAAGTACCCAGGTAAAATCTCAGGGCGAAATTCCAGGAGGAAATGCCACGGTGAAATGTCAGGGCGAAATCCCAAGACAAAATCCCACGGCGGTGAATTCGTAGGGCGAAATTCCAGGAGGAAATGCCACGGTGAAATCCAAGGGCGAAATCCGAGGGTGAAATTCCACAGTGAAATCCAAAGGTGAAATCCAAGGGCGAAATCCGAGGGCGAAATCCCGGGGCGAAATCCCAGGATGAAATTGCAAAGCGAAATCGAAGGGTGAAATCCCAAGGCGAAATCCGAGGGTGAAATTCCAAAGTGAAATCCAAAGGTGAAATCCAGGAGCGAAATCAGAGGGCGAAATCAGAGGGCGAAATCCCGGGGCGAAATTCCAGGATGAAATTGCAAAGCGAAATCGAAGGGTGAAATCCCAAGGCGAAATCCTTAAGAATGTACTGGAGCATTTGTAAAACAGCACTTTCCAACGTTTGGCAGCAAGTGCTGATGTGTGCACACACAGTTAAAGCTGGTCGGTCAAATTATATTGAAAAGTAAATATTAACATAATTGCATAATAATATGCATGCTGAATATAAAAATGAATACAAATTTGTCCCATATATTGACATAGCAAACGTGTATTTTTTAGATATTTATCGAAATATTTTGACCGTTCAGTTATGTCTATATCTGTGCGTGTTGTGTGCTTATTATATGCCCTGCGTTCGTGTGTGTCTGTCATTATCTTTGGAACAGTTGTGCAGTTATTAGCGCACTGCGCCATGAACCCGGTGATCGGTCCTGGTCTTCCCCTAGGTCGACTCAGCATCAAATTAGTAACCCGGTGCGGTGTGCAAAAAACATTTCCACTGTGGGGAGACAAAGGCGGTCGGGCGTGGTGTTGGCCACCCACCCCCTCGTGTGCCGCTTTCATAGTTGCTCGCTAACAGCATTTGCCCCAACAGTTTGTTACAGCTATACGGGGGGTCTTTGTCTTCATGCGTTATGTATGTAAAGTATGCGAATGAATCTGCGTTCTATATTTGAGTGTTGCAATCTGTTTATATGTGCGTGCTTATGTGCGTTTGTGTATACTTCTATGTGTGTATGCCGTGTGTACTTGCTTTGTCTGTGTGTTGACGTATGTTTGTGTACTTGTGCAAGTTTACGCATACGTATTTCATACGCGTCTGCGTTCACGTATGTGCATGCATGTGTATACATTACACATGCACGTAGAGAGTACACGCACACGGACAAAATGTACACACGTATGCGCACTTGTGTATGTGTATCATTTGTTTTACGTATGTGTATTTAAGTGTATACATGGAGATACTTAAACACGTGTGTGTATATATGTATACGCTTAAACACATACGTGTGGGTGTGTATGATGTGTGTACGTATATGTGTGTAAGTTTATACATTATCCGTGGAGGTATGCACGTGTGTGTTAATGGATGCGTTGTGCGAAGTGGTGGCGCAGTGGTTGAGCACGCAGTGGTGAGCACACTGTGCCTCGAACCCGGACCAATAACAGCGACAGCAAATACCTGAGCCGGTCCAGAACCTCTACACGTAGGTCAACTCGGCCTTAAATTTGAGGACCCGGTTCGGTCTTGGCGTGACGTTGTCCCAGCCACGTGCTCGGTCCGATTGGTTTGCTCGCACGCTCGCGAACAGCACTTGCCCCAACACAGTATTGAACGCTATACGGGGGATCTTTGTCTCTTTGTGTGCACGTGGGTGGACGCATTCAAAAGACGACGCAGCTTGCCTGTCCGTCAACAGCAACAGGTTGTCCTTCCCCCGCGCCTCCGATGATCACGGTTGGTTACGTACGGTGCGAAAGAAGTTCAGCATGCACACACACATTCATAAAACAGCAGCAGCAGCAGCAACAACAACACAAACAAGGTTCATTTTCTGAACTTTATTTTTTTTTCCTTTTTGTTCTGTTTGTAAGCATTCCAAAAAACAGAGAGATAGAGAGAGAGATAGCGAGCGGTTTATCTTCTAATTGTCTGATCCTACGCAACTACAATACGGGGGTCGTAGGAGCCGGGGGGAGATGGTTTTGCAACAACGAATCGTATATATACAATACAACAGATTTTTGCAAACAGTAAAAAGTTACACAGCCTTGTTTGTTTAATTAACGTTCCAAGCGCATAGAGAGAGCAATAGAGAAAGAGGCGAGAGAGACGGCACAGCGAGCAGACACAGAAAAAAAATATGAAAATAATAGAATAATTGTTAAAAACGAATTTTACTCCGCAAGCTTCTGTCTTTTTTTTTTCTCTTTTAGCAGTCCCGGCTAGAAGATATGTTCGTCTGGACATTATAGTGCATTTAAGTCTGAAACATTGTGAAAAGTGGAAGAGATTATACGGTGGTGGTGGTGGTGTTGAAGTCGTCATTACGATATTCCTTTGTTTACTTGATTTGATCAAATAAAATAACAGACCTTTAAATTATTACGCAACCGATCAATAACACAATAGATCTCGTTTATCCTTTACACTCAATAGCCTTTTGGCTAATTAATACCGTGGTTGCCCGACACGACTTTTGCAGATGTTTATTTTAGTGTGATCAAAAACACACACACACACAAAACCACACACACCCCGCCCGTAACCGCAACTTTGGGACATCACCGCTGCAACAACAGCGAGCAGCAGCGACGTCACCAAAAGGTGACCTTTTTTCCCAAAAAAGATCACCCACGTATTGTCGGGTTGTTACCCGCGTGTTAACACCCTCGGCGTAAATATCCGACGCTTCGCTCCGACCCTGCTTGGTTGGAGCGTCTTCAGAAAGAAAGCAGGCACGTGGTGCGAAACGTCGGACGTCGTGCCGAGCAAACACGCGGTAACGATCCGAAAATCACATCGGACGGCCGCGACGCAGCGCGCGCGCACAGAACAACACGCAACCGCGAAACAAAAACCTTCACTCGAACAAAGTCGTGTCGGACACATCCAGAGAACGTCACACTAACGTGAGCTGGTGCGAGAAGAGCCGATTTGTATTGTTGTGTTGAGTGGTCAATGTAATTCGGCTGAAGCCAAATCTGTTGCATATTCACGCACGCACGTGGCACCTGGGCAAACCCGTGTTGGCCAACTCACATGATCGGCTAATAAGAAAACGTGGTGTGGTTATATATATATGTGTGTGTTCGTGTGTAACGTAACGTTGCTTTTTTGAGAACATTATTTATTTAGAAACAAGTCATTTATAGGGATCTATTAAATAACACTGGATTTACATATAACACTAGCAATAAAATAAAAAAGAATGCCCATTGTTTGACTAAGACGGTATTTGTTGTTGTTGCAAATAAATAGTGGCTTCTCATGCGTGCGTGTGTGACTCTTTATGAAACGTGTTGTTGACCTGTCAGCCCAAGTCGCCACGTGCGTGCGTGAGTGCGTACAGAGAGGCTAACACACCATTTAAAGTTACGATTCTGTAGGCACCGTATTGGCCGAAACCACAATAGTTGTCTTTCATTTCATTGTTCCATTGTACGTAATGCAAGCCTATATCACCTGCGTATACACACGTGTGTGTGTGTATATACACAGGGCTGAACCAATCATAGATGCCCCCTCGATCCACCAATCCCCCAACTGGTTTCTCGCGACTGACTCGCTTTTGCCTCACTTTCAAATCGTAACTATTCTCAACAAGGTGATGTGGATAGTGTGAGAGTGACGCATCTATCTAGCGGGTGCATCATGTGTTGAGATTGCTGGGAGATATTGTAGAGCTTTGATGTAAAAACAAATATTATTTTTAAAATCTGTAAATGTCCTGTGTTTATATCGTTATGGCGGGGTATCTATATAAACGATCGCTAATATAACAATAATGTACAATAATATAATTGCGTGTCTACGTGTTCTTATTTAAACGTCAGGTTGGTACGAACGCGAGAAAGACCATTGAACAGCTTGTCCAATCTTGACTCTATTGTTCTTGGAATGCGGTTATATCATTTGACATTACACACATATTTCGATTTAAAGCTTTCGTGACTGCAGGGATTCATCTTCTTGGTTCTTTCGGTAAAGTCACGTAGAAGGGAAGTAATAAAATAATAAAAATAAAATTAAAATTATGTTTTATTTTTATTATTTTATTACTTCCCTTCTACGTGACTTTACCGAAAGAACCAAGAAGATTACACACATGCACACGTGCAAGCGGCAATGGCCTTAGCGTGATACAGTGGCAATCGAAAAGGCCATTGGCCACGCGGTGGTTTCGTGGACAAAAGCGCGCGTGTGTGTGTATATATTGACGTTACTTTGAAAAAAAGTCATATTTGGGATTGTTTTCAGATTTTCAAGGTACAATTCGACGCTATTCATTTTCAAATAACCAACCCGCCATGGAGTTTTAATGACGCTTTTAGCGTAAAGGCTGTCAAATACCTAACCGTGTGCCTACCTGCCTCTCTACTTACGTGTGTACCTATCTACCTGCGCACCTACCTACGTTCCTTCCCATATGCCGACCCATCTATCCAATTCTGTGTTTAGCTACCTATGCACTTATCTGTATTACCTACCCATCTGTGTGCCCACCCACCTACCTACCTAACTGCCTCTGTACCTATCTCCCTACCAACCTCCTATTTGAATAAAAAAATACCATTAGTTTTCACGCACACAAATGTCCGTTAGAATATACATTTCATATATATTCTAAATTAACATCTGTGCATGCGAGAGGTCTTGATCGGGCAGCGGATTGACAATGGGCCGGACTTCATTGTCTACTTCGATTGCCGTAGAGTAACGCACACTATCCGTGCGTTGTGCCCGCGGGCGTTAAGTGATTTTGAAACGGAGTGATAATCGATAAAAAAAAAATACCCAGCGCTGTTCCAGATGAAGGTGGTATTTTAGCCGTAGAGATGGTCACAGCTTCAGCTATAGGCTTGCAATGTGTACGAGGACGGTATTCAGACACCGTGGGTTGTTGAAGACCGCGTGTAAAGACTCAGCTCGTATTGTTGATCGATTCGCCTGTTTGTAATTGATTGCATTGATTGATGCGCAATTGATGAGATCACAAACTGTGCTCGCGTTTGAGTATTTAACAATTGTGTTTTTTCTGTTTGTTTTTGTTCACGTGCGAATGAATGAACCGTAAATAAAATGATGTCCAGTGACGTCATACCCCCCAGCCGCACAACACCAACAAACAAACAACAAAATTAAAAACCAAAGGATGAAAATATAACGACCCCCCCCCCCCCCCCAAAAAAATGTAGAGTTTTGTCTTTCAACAAAACAATACACTCGATACACACGACAGCACAACACTTCCGTTCCTGTCCACATGCAAAGTTCTCGTAGCACAAAGAAATTACACAAATTTATGTATGTTATGTTTTTTTTTTACCGTACTGCATAGATAGCAGTGCCAACTTTGGTCAAAAATCAAAATCAATAATAAGCCATAAGCACAGACAGGGTAATAACCAGCGACGTCACCGAAGCAATAACAATGGGAATAAAAACGGTCAAAACAATGTGATTAATGAGAATAAATCTGCGCGACTAATCGTGTCATCGACAACAACAACAACAAATAAACGGGTTCAACAAGCGGCGCTGCTATTTCTTTATTATTCTTATTATAATAGAGGAGCCCAAAAAAAAAGAATCATCATGAAACAATAACACACGAGGAAAAACTGCATTGCATAAATTGTCCGTATATTTGATACAACAGCAAACGAAATGGAAGACAGAGGCTCAGAGAGAAAATAGTGGGTGGGGGGGGTGGAGAGGGGGGGGGTGGAGAGGGGGGGGGGTGAAGTGGGGGGGGGGGTAGTGGGGGGGGAAGTGGGGGGCAGAATTGGGTAGAGGGACTGGGGTGGGTCATTTTGCCCAACACGAATACTGCGACTCGTTATCTATATAACATTGTGTTTTTTTTTTTACCAAAAGCGTTACACATGAATGCAGATGCGCTTATACAATATACGACCACTAGAAAGAAAAAAAAATGCTGATACATGTAAATCGTGTAACGAATGACATCACTCGGTTTCTTAAACGTATTTTTTTCCCCGCCGTTTCTTTCAATTTATTTTTTAAAACTACATGAAATACAAAGATGTCAGATCTTATCATCATAACAATCGCACGGATAATTCATGCAGCATATTAAGGTGCAGCAATGCATTGTGTAAATTAATCTCTTTTTTTGTCTTATCACACTTATTTTTGTTAAAGTACGTATCTTTTTTTTTCTCAAAAGGCAAGGCACATGATGTGGGTGCGTTTCATTTTTTTTCCTTTAAATTCAATTACCTACTTCGTGCAAATTAAAAAATAGCTTTTTGTTAATCCATCATATAATAGTGCCATTTGCAACGAGAGCCCCAGATTCTATATATCGTACATATATATAAAAAAGGATCACACAGTTGTGGTTTTCACACACTCCAGTCTTTGCGGCACATCGCCATTACCAATTTACTCCTCTCAATCGAACTATTCGTTACACGCTGCAACCAGCCCGATCGCGATCGTTGTTAAATACATGACGCACTAAGCAATTAATCCAGTCTGCGTTATTAGAGCCGTTTCAAATTAATATTGGGATATCAGTGTGTGTGTGTGTACACGTCCCGTGTGTATACACGTGGAACACGTGACGCAGGCAGGGTTAATTGCTTAGCGCGTTTCGCCCGACGTGTTCAGCAATCATCCGGCGAGTGCAGCGAGATCATTTGCATTGTACTGAGTTTACATTAAATTTCGATTTAAAGCTTTCGTGACTGCAGGGATTCATCTTCTTGGTTCTTTCGGTAAAGTCACGTAGGTAAAGTCACCCTTCTACGTGACTTTACCGAAAGAACCAAGAAGATGAGTTTACATTGGTAAACGGGGAAAGAGTGAGCGTGGTGGGGGTTGCGAGAACTGGGGTGTGGGAAACACACACGTGTGTGTGTGTATGTGTATATGCAATATCAACTACAAGTTATATATACGCGCATATATACATTCATACACATACATATCCATGTGTGTGTATGTATGTGTATGTGTGTGTATGTAGTGCAGCGGTTAGCGCGCCGTGCCACTAAACCGGCGACCCGAGTTCGATTCCCGCTCACGGCCACCGACATACCAGTGATGATTATTATCTGAACAGGTCATGGGCCTCCTCTAGGTCGACTCAGCCTCAAATTAGTACACTACTTGGTGCGATGTGTGTGAACATCGCCAGTAGGGATACAAAGGCGGCCGGGGCTGGTGCTAATCACCGACTCCCTCGTGTGCCGTGGCGGCCTTACAAATGTAGTTGCTAACAGCACTTGTCCCAACAGCCTGTTAAAGCAATACGGGGGAATTTTTTGTTTGTCTCTGTATATATATAGCTTAGGTGAAAGTGTGGTCAAACTATTATCCAGCAGTGGATTGATTGTATAATTGTACGTAAGGATTATCGTGGTGAGATTTTTCTCCCGGTATTCCGATTTCACTACACACGCTATATCATTTAATTGGTCAATAATAATTATTTTGAATCAGTAAAAAAGCTTTTCTGTGCAAAACAATATTAATATTATTTTTAAAATACATTTTCTGGGCATTAAAAAAATTTGATATTGCCATTTATCATAATCGTGACGATAGCCGCAACACGCATACACCTGATTAGCGTACATCAATGCACAGTCCGATCCATTTACAGATATCCCACCGACTGCTAATGGGCCTCTTTCGACTCGACAGGTGATTGCATATTTCTCAAGGATGGCTCCACATTTTACAGAGGCGATCGTTAACACGTTGCATTGAGATTGTTGGGAGACTTGGAGGGGCTTTGTAAAAGAAAAGCCGTCTTATCCATTCTCACCTCTCCGTTATTTCAGCGGGGTATCTATAAATGGCTCACACCCGGTGTGCATGCGCGCGTGTATACACACCTACATACACACACACCTACATACACACATACACACACCTATAGCGCCTGCGTGCGGCATCTACACGTGCGTAAACGCATGCGCACGGGGCTTAATGTCACATGGAGCTGTTCGGGGCTGATCTCCGGAAAACGACTCCCCTCCCCCGTCGCTGTCTGGGGTGGTAGGCACACACACCCCCCCCCATAATTATATATATAGAAACTGAAGCTCTTTGCGGAGAATGGGGGAAGAGAGGGAAGGCGATATGGAAGGTGGAGGGTGTGCGTCTGACGGGCACTCGGACACGTCAGCCACGTGTCTCCATGGGGAGAGCGCGCGAGTGCGTCGGCTTCAACGCGTGGAGGGAGAGGGCACAGAATATACACGGCGTGGAACTTGCATGCCGTCGGAATTGTCATGTTCAGATGTGTCGATCAGAGAGCAAGGGCGTTCCATATAGTGGTATCTGGTATCGTTGTTATGTGTGTGTGTGGGGGGGGAGCGGTAGTCTGGCGGTTAGAGCGCTGCGCTACGAACCCGGCGACCCGAGATCGGATCCAGCTCACGGCCAACGTCCAGTGAGGATTGCCTGAACCGGTCGTGGGCCTCCCCTAGGTCGACTCGGCCTCAAATTAGTACCTGGAGCGGGGTGTAAACATCGCCACTAGGGAGACAAAGGCGGTCGGGCGTGGTGCTGGCCACTAGCCCCCTCGTGTACCGTGTCGGCCTTAAAGTGCTCGCAAACAGCACTTGCCCCTACAGTCTGTTAATGTTATACGGGGGATCTTTGTCTTTGTGGGCAGCGGAAGTGAAGTGAGCTCACGGCCAACACCGGTGACGATTATCGGAACCGGTCGTGGGCCTCTCCTAGATCGACTCGGCCTTAAATGAGCACCTGGGTGGCGATATTTACACCCCCCCTCCCACACACCATCCGGGCTTTCATCGGCGTTCGCTCACCGCACTTGCCCTAACAGTCTGTGCAAGGCTACACGGGGGAGGGGGGGGGGGCTTTATCTTTGTATACTCGTATGTATATACACTTACTGGTAGTGTGTACACAGTGGATATTTATTATGAAGTGTATATAAATAGTATACATTGTACACGTATATGCTTATATATTTTATTGAAATGTGTAAGCATATATATACGTGTGTATAGCGTTTAAAAACCTGCTACTGTCAGCATGTGTACGCATGTAAGCACTGCACGTGGTATGCATGCACACATATATATGCATACACAAATATGCATATATATATGCGTGAAACCATAAATGGGATTCCGTTTTGTGGTATATGGGTATGCATAGTTACGTATGTTTTTATACACACACATTTATATATATATCCATGCGTGTGTTTGTCTTTGTAGTGCAACGCAGTTAACTCCTGTCTAATCAACACGTTTCGTCTTGTTCGCAATTGTATATGGTGCTACATCATAACGTTACCATCAAACACAATACTTTTTTTTTCAAATTGCTCCCGAAGATAGTTAAATATAGTAAAAAAAAACGATTGACGATTTCAGTTAAGGTGCATACAGATAATAATAGCCACGCTCGTTTAACAGTACAATTTAAATATTTGAGTGAATCATCACCAGGGTTTTTTTTATGGTCATTCACTGTGCGCTGTTGTGAACTATGGTACTGCATCGATGAACACACATACATGTATATATGGAACACCCTTGCTACCATCATCATTACTATTATTATTTTGTAGAAGCACTTATTATTTCGTTTGTGTGTTTTTTTTTTTACGCGAACACTCCTTTTAAACAGCTTTGCTGCACACCGTAAATTACAGAGAGAAAGAGAGAGATAACGCCAATAATCATCAACGGATCCCAATAAAAGATAAGATGTGTGCATATTTTTTTGTTTTAACGAAACGTGTCGTTTCGGCCCCGAATGTACATCTCTCTCCTCTCTCTAAAATAAACTCGCGTAATAGAGCAATAATATACTTGTGTGTATAGCCGGTATCATGTAAAGCCAAAAACAAATGCAAGACCCACAAGGCCATACAACACCCCTTTCTGACCGGCACCCCAATGCCACCACGCACCCCACTCCTGGCTCCCTTGACCCCACGTGAACCACTGGGGTCCCCCATTGCCACCCCGGTACGCCCCCCCCCCTCCCAGATTTGTTAGAGTGAACCCCTCCTCCTGTACCCCAATTGGCAATGCCCTCTCGCTCATTCAAATGCGGCCGCGTAAGCCCCATCTATTGTTCACGTGCGATAGGCGAGTGGAAAAGGGAGGTATGGGGGAGAACGGATGGGGGGAGGCGAGGAGGGGTCGGGCATCGGGGGGGGGGGGGTCATACACATCTTAAACGCGCCACCGAGAAAAAAATATAACCTATAAAACAACAACAACAAACAACGATAACAACAACGATAGCGATTCTTTCTCTCAGTTCTCCACTTTTCTCAATCCGACAAAGGCAAGCTATATTTAGAACTCCCCCCCCGCCGCCTATCCCGCCACCGACCCACGTGTTTAGAGTCCCAGGGCTGAAACTGGACTTTTACAAAAAATTAAAAAGGAAAAAAAAGTGAAAATTACAAATGTCTCATTTTTTTCTTTAAAAAAAAGACCTCCTCCCTCCCTCCCTCCCACCCCCCCAAGCGAAACTTCTCTACAACAGACGCCCGTTTTGTTTTTATCTCCCCACAACAAATCGATTGCACTTTGCCTCTCAAATTAATATTTTTTTCAGTTTTTTCTCGATTTTTGTTTGTTGTTGCTCGCTGATGTTGGCTGGAGAATTAGTTACTCGCTGCTGTTGCCGTGGAAAAAACAAAAAACAGATATTTTATTCTGTAAATCGTAAGCAAAGGTTGTAATTGGCGGGGTCCTTTTTGAATTTTTGATTCACTGTTTAAATGGGTTGAATAAATACGGCTAACTATTGTTAAGCCATAGTTATTTTGTTTTGCCCGATATATTCCGGGTTATTCTGGTCACCAAAGTCATGAATCATCGTTATTATTTTTGCATTTATTTAAAAACCATTTTTTTTACGATCTCGTGTGTGTGTGTAGGGGGTGGGAAGAAAAATTGCATACGTTGAAGCGATGCAACGATGTTAAACTGATCCACTACCACTATCTTAAGTATCGCGTCTATGATGTACTCCAGTAAAAGAATGCCCATTCACGTGCGGAAAAGTCTATTTGCATTAAAACTGAAAAAAGGTTGACTACTGCTACTACCGCTACTGGATGTTGGTTGGTTTCTATCCTATACACCGTGATGTACGTACATAAGAAGGCCATCGTCACTTGTAATTAGAAAAAAACACCACCATGCATGTTCGGTCGGGTGTCATCGGACGGCCACTCGCAAATGGCTCGACAAAGAATCACATAGTTAAGGCTGACCCCCCCCCCCTTCTTGATTTTGTCTTGCTCTCACGCACGCTGGTGCGCGTGTGTGTCCGTGCGTGTCCCGTACGCGTTTTTGTGAATCCTGTGAAGTGTTTTACAAGCGAACGCACTTTATAAAATACACGTCTATCGATGACAAAACGACACTAAACAGTAACTGCGTGGTCACATTCAATTCTAGAGCGGGAGGATGGTTTGCGCGTGTGGTGTGTGTGGTGTGTGTGTTTAAACGTACGCGAGTGTGTGCAACTTCAGCTCAAAGGTGAGCGCTACGAATGCGCGCGATTTAAAGTTTGTAAAAACGAGTGCGTTGTTTGAAAAGCGCGACAATTGGAATCTAACCCGGTCTGGAGCGATCGCAACAGTGCCAGAGTCGCGATCAGTATCCCGTGACCGTGCGTCAACACCCACGCAGCTACTGGATAATGCCCCGTCACATCGGCTGAAAAAAAAAGAAACTACTCCTGATGCAATGTAGCGCAAACATTTATATCGTTAATAAGCATCTAACTTTCATAGTAATCATGAAAACAGCATCTTCTGCGTGAAACACCAAAACTGCCGTTCAAGACTCCCCCGAACGAAACTCTCGGATTCAGCTCAAGTTTACGAAAAATGCATTCTTCTGTTTAAAACTGGGCGAGTATGCACCACTGATGTCATCGTGACATCGTTACATTTCGTCGTTAGACGCACGAACGGTGAATCCGCTCCGTTTCTGATGACTGAAACTGCGTTCCGCTGGTTTTCTTTCGACGAGTATTTTGTTTTTATAAAAAGAAAAAATTTGAGTTTTTTCTCACGTGCGACTTAGTTTTGCACCTAAAGGTAAAAGCAAAATGCACGCGTATATCTATCGATCTATCCGGTGAGTATGTTTTGTCTTTTCCCCCCCCCCCCGTCCCTTGCATGCACAAACGAAAAAACCAGCGGTCACACGTCTACACGAGCGAGAGTTGATCCCTTCGATGCGTAATCGGATTCTACTGAAGAAGAATGCATTTTGTGGCGCAGTCCACGACTATCGTCGGGACGTTACCACCACTTGACGTGATCACGAGGAGGAGGAGGAGAAGAACACAAAAAAAAACAACAGCGTTAATAAGTAAAAATGGGAATAGGCGACTGGCCAGGCGACACAACAACAACCTGAATTCTATTCATCACAGCACCATAACACTAGTCAATTACAACTCTGTTAGAAAACGGTCAGCGGTTGGGAGCGCAGCGGGTCATCGTGGCCATGCAGTTCTTCATGGGAGGAAAAATTATTTTTAAAAGAACCTCCGCTTTACATCCGAAATCGCAGGGATTCATTTCAAGGGGGTTAGCGACCTGGAGAAAAACACTCCCTGCATCCCCGGCACACCGCGCCGTGGATATCTTCCGGTAGGCCAGGAAAATATTCGGTGAGAGATGAAGGCCCTTGTGTTAGGACCGTGTCACCACTACCCCCTCAACCCACACCCCCCCCCCCCGGTTTTAATTGTTGGTAAATTTTATTCATATTTATTTATTTTTGTTTGGACTCGTATTAAACGTATGAGATAGCTCGGAGGAGCGTGTGAGTGTGGTTTTGAAACAAGAGACACACACACACACACGCGGGCGCACGTGCACTCCAGAACCCCAAGGACACAATTTACATATCTGCGGAGAACACACTGGGTAGATAATTACCCGAAGATGCATTATGGGTATCCTTCCAGCAAATTAAATTCGTCAATTTTAAGCAAAAAACATTGGGCAACTCATTATTACTCTTAAAATTGTAATAATAATAAAAATGGTGCTGCTGTTACTATTATTACAAATTGACAATTTGTTAATTCGTTTTAAGCATCGTACAAATGCCTCACTACGTGTTCACGATCAACAGCTTACGCTTCACTCACCAGACGTCAGCACACGGACGCGCGCGCGCACACGTAGCCCGGTGTGCGGCGGCGCCCGTCTGCGTGTTCGCAAATCAACGATCAGGGGGCGAGTAACGCCCTGCAAGTGTTGTGTCACACTCACGTGCGGGCGGCTGCTTGGCTTTTAGGTCATGTGACAGGGGGTCCCGGGGTGACCCCCCCCCCACCCCACCCACCCCCTCACGGGGTCATTTTCACCTCCGGGTTCCCTGGTCGGTGTCTTGCAAGGCCAGAAACTCACTGCCTCCCAACCGCTCGCTCCACAAGAAAAGCAATGAAGTCCGTTTAACGCTGCTGCTGCTGCTGCTGCCGCCGCTGCTGCTGCAACACAAATGTCCGCTGAGGCGACCTGTTCGCACTTTAATCATGCAAGTCTCCAGTTAGTTCCGGATGAGTTCATCTGTACGGTATGTGCGTGCGTGCGTGTATGGTGCGGCGGGCGGCGGCGCGTGCGTGCGTGACTGCGCGTTCGTGTTTTAACGTGTCCGTGCGTCGTTCCATTTGTTCAAGTTCTCTTTAAGTCGTTGCTGTTGATGCGGTTTGTTGTTGTCTTTTTTTTTCTTTTTAAAAATGTTTTGCTCGTTTTTTTTAGCTTTTCCTGGTTTCCGTTGTTGACTTTCTCCTACCCCCATCGATCGAGAATTTGGCGGGAAAAATCGAGGCGTTGCTTTGAGCTGTTTTTATTTTGCCTTCGGTCAGAAGCTTGGGAAATGGTCTGGCGGAGTGCTGCTTGAATGGTGAGGATGGAAAGCTCCGCTTTTCATCCCAAGTACCATGGCTGCTCTCACGACAAAAACAACAACAACAACAAAAGTTCAGAGAGATAAACAACAAGGAAACATTTTCATAGCAGCACAGAATCATCATCGTCATTGTCGTCGTCGTCGTCATCATCATCATTGTCAGTGGCTGCAGAATCATCAGAAGCCGCAGTGAGATTTTAATGATGGTGTCCTCATTGTCTTCGACATTGTGGCAATCATGATGATAATAAGCAGGAGCAGCACAACAATAATAACTGGACTAGCTTCGTTCACATCTAACCAGCAGCAGCAGCAGCAGCAGCAGCAGCAGCAGCAGCAGCAGCAGCAGCAGCAGCAGCAGCAGCAGCAGCAGCAGCAGCAGCAGCAGCAGCAGCAGCAGCAGCAGCAGCAGCAGCAGCAGCAGCAGCAGCAGCAGCAGCAGCAGCAGCAGCAGCAGCAGCAGCAGCAGCAGCAGCAGCAGCAGCAGCAGCAGCAGCAGCAGCAGCAGCAGCAGCAGCAGCAGCAGCAGCAGCAGCAGCAGCAGCAGCAGCAGCAGCAGCAGCAGCAGCAGCAGCAGCAGCAGCAGCAGCAGCAGCAGCAGCAGCAGCAGCAGCAGCAGCAGCAGCAGCAGCAGCAGCAGCAGCAGCAGCAGCAGCAGCAGCAGCAGCAGCAGCAGCAGCAGCAGCAGCAGCAGCAGCAGCAGCAGCAGCAGCAGCAGCAGCAGCAGCAGCAGCAGCAGCAGCAGCAGCAGCAGCAGCAGCAGCAGCAGCAGCAGCAGCAGCAGCAGCAGCAGCAGCAGCAGCAGCAGCAGCAGCAGCAGCAGCAGCAGCAGCAGCAGCAGCAGCAGCAGCAGCAGCAGCAGCAGCAGCAGCAGCAGCAGCAGCAGCAGCAGCAGCAGCAGCAGCAGCAGCAGCAGCAGCAGCAGCAGCAGCAGCAGCAGCAGCAGCAGCAGCAGCAGCAGCAGCAGCAGCAGCAGCAGCAGCAGCAGCAGCAGCAGCAGCAGCAGCAGCAGCAGCAGCAGCAGCAGCAGCAGCAGCAGCAGCAGCAGCAGCAGCAGCAGCAGCAGCAGCAGCAGCAGCAGCAGCAGCAGCAGCAGCAGCAGCAGCAGCAGCAGCAGCAGCAGCAGCAGCAGCAGCAGCAGCAGCAGCAGCAGCAGCAGCAGCAGCAGCAGCAGCAGCAGCAGCAGCAGCAGCAGCAGCAGCAGCAGCAGCAGCAGCAGCAGCAGCAGCAGCAGCAGCAGCAGCAGCAGCAGCAGCAGCAGCAGCAGCAGGGCTCTCGATTGTTAACTCGTGCGAGTGTGAAATCATTCAATCTGACAAACATCGGTCAAACAAGCAACAGACTCACTCACAAGTAAAAAATCATCTTCATCATCGTCATCGTCGTCATAGTCATCATCATGCTACCATTTAGGTAAATACACGGAGAGGAAAACATAAAAATAATTATGGGGGACAGCCTTTCCAGTTATGAGGACGTTAGCCATTTATGTGCCCCTGATATATAATATCTCTAAGTCCACGATGTTATTGACGATTGTCCGTTTGCATTAAAATTGAAAAAGTTTTACGATTGCTACTACCGCTACTGGATGTTGGTTGGGTTCTATCCTACGCACCGAGATGTACGTACATAAGAAGGCCATCGTCACTTGTAATTAGAAAAAAAAACCACCGTGCATGTTCGGTCGGGTGTCATCGGACGGCCACTCGGAAATGGCTCGACAAAATATCACGTAGCTAAGGCTGACCCCCCCTTCTTGATGTTGTCTTGCTATCATCGTTTTGCTTGAGAGTTGTCGTCGTTTTTATCATTTAAATCCAGACATTTAGGGAAGTCAATTTGCAGCATGCGTCATACCAGACGTCCCCATCCTGAATTGTGTTGGGGGCTTCGTCGTTAGACTGTGCTTGTGCATCACTAGCAACGCAGAAGTAGCAGCATCGCCAAAAACTTTTTTTAGATTAAAACAATTTGAACTTTTTTTTTACTAAGGAAGGCCCACTCAGCTATGCAGCTCTTTTTTCAGAAGCGACCTGGCCACAAATGATGGCTCAACGAAGTGGCTTATCGTCACGTGGAAATGCCTAGCGGCCAACTACTCTAAACGTTGATTTTAAATGTGGAGGGAAAAACCGGAGGACCCGGTGAAAAAATCCACGCGAACACGGGGAGAGAGAACATGCAAACTCCAAATATACAGCAGCAGGCGTCAGGGTAGGGGATCGAACCCACGACCTCCTGTATACCAGACGAGGCAGTTAACATCTCGCTACTATGGCGCTCCTTAAGTTACATCTACACGTATTTCACACCTAACACTTAGACGTAACTAATCACCGATGCTTATTAGCCCAGTGTTAAGAATTTAATCGCCCTTCAAACATAATCTGAGTTACTTACCAACGTCAGCAGCTGAAAAGACTATAATGGCCTAGTGTTCAACATGGTGTGATTTTGGTTTCTATTACATAAATGTTAATTAACTTTTTTTTTTGTCAAAGCTTTTCCACAGCACCCCAAATTCTGGCTTACCTGAGTCCAGCTCAGAGATGTGTTCCTATACTTAAAACAGTTGGAAGTTGTTGCATGTTAACACTTGACAACATGTGTGGGCTTTCATTCATATGGCTGATAATTAATTTCTACCGATTAACGCCTCACCCCGTCTACACCACGTGTTTGGGGGGAGCGGTAGTGAAGCAGTTAGCGCGCTGCGCTACCAACCTGCCTACCCGAGTTCGATTCCCGCTCATGGTTAACACCAGTAACGATTAATCTGGACCAGGTCCTGGGCCTGCCCTAGGTCGAGTCAGCCTGAAATGAGTACCTGGTGCAGTGTGTCAACATCGCCATTGGGAAGACAAAGGCGGTCGGGCGTGGTGTTGGCCACCCACCCCCTCGTATGCCGTGCCGGCCTTCATAGGTGCTCGCTAACAGCACTTGCCCCAACAGTCTGTTCAGGCTATAGGGGGGATCTTTCTCTTTGTCTGGCGGGCAATCAGACCGGCGGGCAGGCTGACAGGCGAGCGAGTGGGTCAGTGGGTCAGTGGGTCGGTGGGTCAGTGGGCCGACCCTGCTGGTGGGAAGTTGGGTGGGTGCGGGTTGGCAGGTGGGTTACACAAACACACCGGAGGAGCCCGTGGCTGGAGTTCACCGGACGGACACCAATCCCATTGGCTGGGGAAAGCGAACTGATTTTCGGGGCGAAAAGCCTGGATAATTAATGTCTGTTACTAACCGTAATGTTTTGTCCACGAGATGGCACCATCTTCCCTGTAGCCCTGAGTTGCTGTGTTGGACTGCTGCACAGCAACTGAATTGATATTGAAAACTATGTTTTAGGGCAAAGGTCACATTACAGTTGAAGGCATGCACATCTACAAAACACAGGCGGCGGTATTTCAAACGTTCTAAATAATAAGGGTAAAGAAAATATAAACGGGGTTAATTAAATTTCAGAAATATGCCACCGTAAAGATAAAATAAAACTCATCGTATTTGTCCGTGATACTGCCTTACAACAGAAGGAATATATATATTATAGGCTATACCACTTGCAAGCCCCATGACTAAATTCGCATAGAATTGCACCCAGATCTAGGAAGCTAAGCAAAGTCGACCCCGCATTGTGCTTGGATGGGCTATCGCCATGCATAACAGGTGTTATAGACTGCGTGGCTACAGCGTGGGCAGTGCAACACTTTCCATTGCTGCACTGTACTTATATGCGTCAACGTCTGTGCTCTCTGACTTCAAAACTACACAGACGAGAATGTCGAAGTATGGGAAAGTCAAATAAGCCCAATGACCAGAATGGTGTGGTGAGTTGCCCATCTTGCATGGGGTTTAAAGAGGGCTGCCCAGGTACAACATGATTAAAGCCCTTCTTCCGTGAACATTCCTTCCAATTTCCCAGCAGTGTTCTAGGCACTACGTGTTGAAAACGTGACCTCTCTCTGTAAGTCAGCCAATATCTGGGCCTGAATGAGGGCCATTGCTTGAAACGTCAGGTAAAAAAAGAAAATTCCTCTTGATGTAAGGCAGCGTTATAGCAAAACATGGCGAATTTTCTTTTCAGGTTGCATTGGTACACCCATTGACAATGCAATAGCCTGAATTTCTTTCATTTGAAGAGATTTAGTAATCTATCATCGATGCATAGAAAATAAAAGTACAAAAAAACCCAACAATATTTTTTTTTCAGATTTCGTCTTTGTTCGTTGCACTAATGGCTTTTGAAATATCGGTCGAAAACATTGGCTCAAATGCCTGTTTTCTAAAACATTCTGATGAAACTTTTTTTGTCCGTCCCCCCCTTCTGCACCCGCTAATTATACCCTAAAATTTACGACGCTCGGGCATATGGGATGTCTGCTGTACGGTCTGCGCCACCGCATTGCATTCGCCAATAATAGCTAATAGATGAATAACCTGGGCATTCAACATTTACCTGTCAACAATGGGAACTGCAGATGGTCAACGCAGAAGGTGAAGGGGCTGTTTGGCTTACTGAGAGCTGTGAAAACATTCTCCCCGGCGCAAATGAATCGTTTTTGCGACAAATGGGAAATCCGCTTGCATGCCCACGACTCCGTTTGCCCACGGATAGCAGCCAAGTGCGTGACTGCATTAATATTATCATCATTCCAATTACCGAAAATGTATTCACATTCATAATGATCGCAGCCTCTCTTTAAACGGAACAAAAAAAAAGGGGGTCGTATTTTTTTGGTGCGTGCGACGTGAGAAAAAACAAACGCAAGCCGGGTTTTTGAATGGCTAAAATATATAATAGGGTGGCATATAGTTGAAATTGTGTCCACGTGATGTTCAAATTCGAATAGGTTGATAGAATCAGCCATATGAAGGGAAGCCCACACAAGGTACATTGTGTGTTTTAGCATGATGCACATGAAACAAGCCGTCTGGCTTTCTCCCCCGCCACGCTAACAGGACAAGCCCAGAGCACGCAACAACAACAACACAACAAACAACACAGAGACCACAGCACGGTGCATAATGGATCGTGGTACCAAACGGGCACAATCGATGGGACGCTGACACATCGCCGAAAATTAATCTGAGCGAATAAATAAAAAATATAAACACACACACACACAGGCTCTGAGAACAGTTGTGAAAAAAAAATAATAATAATGAAATAACGATAAGCCTCCTCTCCCTGAGAGATGGTGTGCGTGTGTGCTGTTTGCGGCGTTAAAAGCCAGATGCCCGAGGACATGCGTCTGGTCACCTGCTCACCGACCATACCCGCAATTCCCACAGCCTCCCCGCACCATCCCTCTGCGCTTTTCCCGACGAACGCTCACGGGCACACGTGGGCCCGGCTCTCCTCCGACCCGCAACCACCGCGCCACATGCACCCCCCGTAATACCCCACCCGCCTGCTCAGCTCGCATGGTCGCTCTCCTTCTCTCTCTCCCTCCCTCTCCTCCCCTTCTTCTCCTCCTAGCCAGTGCACCCTCCCCCTCCACCCCCCTACTACCCCCCCCCCCCAACGTAGAAACCATCCCTGTCTCGTCCCGTCCTGCTCCGCTTTGAGCCCAGTGTCCCAGAGCCATGTGAGTTGTGCATCTGTTAGGCTGGCGCGAGCCCACCTCAATTCCGTGTGCACACCCGCGAGAGAGAGTGTGAGTGTGTGTGTAGGGGGTGGTGAGACGGGGAGGGGGAGAGAGAGAGAAGAGAGAGCTAGAGAGAGACACAGAGCAAGAGAGCGAGCATGTGCTGTGTATGTACGGTGAACTTCTTTCGCACCGTACGTGGTCAACCGCGCCCATCGGAGGTGCGTGGGATATTGGAGGCTGAGACCGAGGAAGGTTGAGTCACAAATATGGAGAATGTGGAGAACGCCGCAAGGACAGAACTGGCGGTGAGAATGGCAGGAGACACGGAGGGCACGGCGAGGTTGGAATGACAAAAGCCCGAGAAAAGAAGAGCGAAAGGAAGAGCGGAAGGCAGATGAAGGTGGAGTGGTTCAGAGGCGGTGAGAGATAGGGAGAGGACAAACATGGGTAGAGCAGGCAAGCGTGGACGGATGGAGAGCGAGCGAGCGAGAGGGGGGTTTGGGTTGGGAGAGAGAGTGGGAGAGAGAGAGCGCTGGGCGGATGGAGGAGAGGAGACGGGATGGTATGGGGTGGGGTTTGGATGGCAAGCATGGGGATAGCAAGTGGAATGCTGTATCGTACAGCTGTTCTATTTTGCGCGCCTTCTGTCGACTTGGCTGCATCATCACACTGACAGCTCCTTGTAAAGCCCCGATATTTATTTATTTGCCGCAGTTTTTTTTCTCCACTCGTTGGTTCCCTTTCTACCTCTGCCACACACGCGCAGACACACGCAGACACACGCACACACACGCACACACGCACGCAGACACACGCACACACACACGCACACACGCACGCAGACACACGCACACACACACGCACACACGCGCAGACACACGCACACACACACACGCACGCAGACACACGCAGACACACACACACACGCACGCAGGCACACACGCACGCAGACACACGCACACAGACACACGCACACATACACACACACGCACGCATGCAGACACGCAGACACATGCGCGCACACACACATACGCGCAGACGCACACGCACGTACACGCACGCACACACATACGCACGCAGACACACGCAGACACATGCACGCTCCCACATGCACATGCATACACATACGCACGCACACACGCACGCACGCACACACACGCACGCTCCCACACACCCACACGCACGCACACACAAACACACGCTCATGCACGCACACAATCCGGCCACGAGAAACCAAGGTGACAAGAAGGTATGCGAAAATGTAACAGAATACCATGCATGAAAAAAATATATTTTAACAAGCTTAAGGGTTTTTTTTGTGTCTCTGTTGTTCCCTTCTTTGCATCATCTCCACCCTTGAAACCCGGAGACAACAGCACGGCATTCTTGTTTGATTAAAACAGCAAATGCTTTCGCGTATTTTCAGCCAGGAATGATAAATCAGCCTTCCGACGGCACATAATATCCCTCCGAGTCTGTTCAAAAGGTTAGAGATACAAAAAAAATATTTCCCCCAAATTCTATAAAAAAAAATTTTTTTTTACATTCAGAAGCCAAACTAAATAGCGTTTTAAGGTTTAAAAAAAAATAAGAGGAGTGTGTTAAACTGTTCAGGATCCGTCTCGCTGAAAGAAACATCTTAACTAGCAGCAGGTTTGCTGTGTGTCTTTCGTGTGCCCACAACAGATTGCAGAGTCTCGGGGCTACAGATGGGCTGTGGGCGGTTTTTGGCGCGAAATAAATAAATAAGTGGGGTGCGTAGGGGCAGGGCGGGCGTAGAAGCAAATAAATAAATAATCAAATTCCGAATTTATAAAAAAAAAGAGGGCAATTTGGAAGCAAAGAGCCGCAGCTGTTACTGGATTTGTGTGTGTGTGTGTGTTTTTTTTTGCGCCTGTGTTGATTCCGTGGGTTGGTGACATCACCGAGTAAACAAAAAAAACCAAACCACCCCCCCCGTGCCCACACACACACACACTCGGTAAGGGGGCCGCAGTGAGCTTCACCAAGTAATTGGGACGCGGTGCATTTGCCGTAGTTTTTTGTTTTGTTACGCTTTCCCAAGCCGAGGGTTCGGAGAGTGTTAAATGCTTACTGCGAGGTTTTCCCCGTGCGTCTGTCCCGACGGAGAGAGAGGGGCGCGGGATGTACCCGCGATATATGAAGACGGTGTCGATATGAACGAAATTTCAGTTCGTGAAACAAAAAAACAAGGAGTGTCGCCAACTATTGAAGGGGTGGGAAAAAGATTTTGGGCCGAGAGGAAATCGGCCAAGACCGATCAAAGAAATGATCGCGCCGAAAAAAACAAACCTGCGAGATGAGACGAAAAAAACAAAAACCAGCACTAAAAGCTATCGCGTCGGCCTCCTCGCCCTTCACATCCCACTGACGTCGTCACTCTTGACGTCGTCACTCTTGACGTCGTCACTCTTGACGTCGTCACTCTTGACGTCGTCACTCTTGACGTCGTCACTCTTGACGTCGTCACTCTTGACGTCGTCACTCTTGACGTCGTCACTCTTGACGTCGTCACTCTTGACGTCGTCACTCTTGACGTCGTCACTCTTGACGTCGTCACTCTTGACGTCGTCACTCTTGACGTCGTCACTCTTGACGTCGTCACTCTTGACGTCGTCACTCTTGACGTCGTGACGACGTCACTCGTGACGTCATCCCGTCGGGTGGCCTGAAGAGTTTGCGAGCTGTCGTGTTTGTTTGTGAGTACTGGGAGGGTAATCAAACCACAATAAAGGCCTTTTGTTTAAACCCAACGCTTCACCATGTCGTGGCGGCTGGGGGGGCGGGGTGACCATACTTCACCGTGCCGGTTTAGCGTCACTTGGCGAAGGCAGCATAGACGTGGCGACCAATAGAGATAATAATTCCTGCGTGAACCCTCTGCTCCCCACCATGTAGCCTCTCTCTGTACTCTCTTATTAATGACTCTCATGCCCTCTCGTTAATTCTCTGTCAAGAGGCAGCTAATACTCGAGCCGCCGTGTTCCGTGAAATCACGCCGCTTTTTCTCGGCGGTTCGAATTCCGTTATTTTTGTTGTTTTAAGAATTCTTCCGCAGGTTTGTTTTTTTTACATGGCTTATATTTTCAACGAAAGTAAAACGTTGCAAAAACAAAGCAAGATGCTATCGGTATCATCAGAATATGTATTCATGCTGGAGGAAAATCCGATGAGCTAAAAGCTCTTTTTCACAGATGCCCAGCAGGTACGACGGATCTCCGTGACCGTTCTACAAAACTATGGTCTAGGAGAGAAAAAAACAAAACACCGAGTTGTGATCTAAGGCAGGAGAGAGAGGAGAGAGAGAAGAGTGAGTGAGTGACAGGCAGAGCAGACACACCGGGGTTAGATGAACAATCCAGGAACAAGTCAACACAACGGGGGAGAGCAACCTTCCTACAGACAGTCGGAGATCCCTGCAAGGGAGCTCGAGGTGTTTAAACATTCGTGTTTATTTAGTATCACGCTTGTTTTGCCCGGGAAGGTAAAACACCACTACAGTCTCAAGACTCTCTTTTAGGAGGGTCCTGCCAAGGCCTCTCAGGAAAATCATTTGCAGGTATTTGTACAGGCATTTGGATGGTTGGCCAATACCAGTTACAGTGTGTGTGTGTTTTAAGTTATGTGAGGAGACTGGGTGCCGTGGTGTCTAGGAGATGTTAACTACCTCGCCAGGTATGCAGGAGGTCATGGGGTTGATACCGACCCTGATGCCTGCTGTATATTTGGAGTTTGCGTGTCTCCCTATCCAGTGGTCACAAGGATTTTTCTCTGGTTCCTCCGGTTTTTCCCCTCCACATTTGGCTGCACGCGATAAGCCACTTCGTTGAGCTATCAGTTGTGGCCAGGTCGCTTCTGAAAAAGGGCTATAAAGCTTAGTGGGCCCTTACAGTTTATAGACTGGAGAACTCGAAGGGAACCACCCATGCAGAGCAGGGGGAGAACACATAACCTCGAGACTGAAAGGCACCCTAATCAAGAATCAAACCTAAGCGCTTCCTGCTGTGAAGCGCAAGCTTTGCCAGCGCACCACCCCGGTACAACTCGCGCATCAGATGCAGCCAATGTTCGACAGCGGATTGCAGAGAGTGTTCCCAACGAATATCACTTGGACGTGAGCGGACTTTAAGATGCGGCCCAGGGCCGACTTTTCGCAAAGCAGAAGTGGAACGGAGATGGACGCCCCCGAACGGAGATGGCGCCGCCGCCGCCGATCCGGTTGCAGCGCGGCGCTAACGTCGAAACGGAAACATTTTGGATGAAAAAAAAATAATCTTAGCCCTTTCACACAATTGAAACCAAATTGGCTGGCGCGATGCAGTGGTCCTGAATGCTGCGTTGAAAGTAATTTATTTTGGATTCGTGTTTCTGTTAGGGATATAATTATGTGACATTCCATGGAGGATATGTATACTTTTTCTGTCTTCGAGTTGGACAAGACAGCCAAGTGTTTCGTTTCTGAGCAATACAGGGCCTTGCCAAGAAAAACGAGAAACTGAATGGAAACATATATTTATATATATAATTTGACGGACTGAAAAGAACAGCGTGTTTGAAGGCAAGAGAACAAAAAAAATGCATCTTTTAATGTTTGCTTTTATAAAGGTAACGTTCCCATTGTAATTAAATGGAAAGGTCTTATTGTAAACAATACATAAATCTGTCAGAGGCGTTTGGGATCAATGTTATGAATAGTTATTCGGGGGGAGCGGTGGAGCAACGGTTAGCGCTCTATGAAGTTGGCGTCGCCAGTTCGATTCCGGGGACCAAGACTAACATTCGTGGCGAGCGATATCCGAACCGGTCACAAGTTCCCAATCCCCACCGCAACTTCACCGATCCGCACTGCCCAGTGTGGTGAAGTATAGTCAAACAATCCCCAGGACCGACGCAGTATGGTGGGGGCGGGGGGGGGGGGGGTCCTTCATCCAGCAATACATCGACAGAGGGCCGTGAAATATTAATTATAAAATTAATTACGAATCAATTATTACAATTAGTCAAGGCAATTAAACAAGCCATTAAATCAAAAATTTATTACCTTATTCATTATTCGGTGAAGATGTATAGAGCGGTTACATTTGACTGCTGTGCTCGCGATACGGGCACGCACGTAGGAGATCGGCAGTTCATTGCATCGCGTGACAACGAGCAGATGGTGTGACGGGCTTCGGGAGGCCTTCATCCAACAGTGGATGGATCATGACTGATGATCATCATCATGATGATGATGCTGATGATGAGAGCTAATTAACGTCTCTTTTTTCAAGGACATCATCATTGTCACCGTTGTCGTCGTCAGCATCCTTATCGTCATCCACGCGACTTAACATTGCCTTGCCAGCAGTTTGGAAATAAAATATGACAAAAACTAAAAACCCCGCCCCACTCGGTGTGCGAACAGTTTTACTCAACCTACTTGCTGTACTGCCTCGCACAGACGCCCAAGTTGCTCCCGCAGTCGGTGCATGGCCAAACATCCTTTCAGAAATTATCCGCAAACCCCACGCTTCACGTTGCACCATTTGAGCGGCGCGAGCGCGAACGCGAGCTGGCACACGCACGTTTGCCGCCCTTTTGCTTTGCCACTGTAAAGGTGGTCTCGTCACGTGGGGGGGGAAGGGGCCCGCTCCTCAATTATTTTTTTTTCTTCTTCGTTTAATCGCGCAGGTGTCCCGCTTAATCCGACGGGGGAGGACGACGGTGGACGCCCACGATCGCGATGCCGGGGGTCACCGAGTGATGAGCGAGAGAGAGAGAGAGAGAGCGGCTTAGGGGCCGGTAATTTTGGGTTGGTTAATGAGGACGGGGCACTGGAAGACGGAAATCCGTGCGGTCGCGTTGGCACGGCCGAAATAACAGCCCTCTTTTGTCAGGAATTGTCCGGCCTCTTTTGCGTTCGGCGACCACAAAATAGCAGGTGTCCCCGCCCGCCCACCTACGAAAATCCCTACAAAAATGTCCCGAGCCCTACGCATACTCCCGTCGTAGGCACACTCACACCCCGAGAAAAAAAAAAAGCTCCATTCCTGGGGACGATATCCTCCGCTGCGGATATATACACACACACACATATGTGTATATATGCGTATATATACATATATGTGTGAGTGTACGTGTGTGTGCCTGGCACAAGCGTCGTGGTGATGTCCCCGCCACTTAGTGGCGAATGGCGGTTGTTGTTGTGTGTACGTGGGGAGCGGTAGTGTAGCGGTTAGTGCGCTGCACTACGAACCTGGCGACCCCGGGTTCGATTCCCGCTCACGGCGAACACCAGTGACGATTATCTGAACCGGTCCTGGGCCATGCGTCGAATTGTGATTGGTGGGAGACGGGTCTCGAGGCCTTGAAATAAAATGTCGTTTACGCTTTAATTTAACCCAATAATTTTAGTGGGGTGTCTATGAATGGATCACCGTATAATCTACGATTTTTCCTCTCAAACATTGACACCGACCGTGCTTCCGGCATCGCGAGCATCTAATCGGAACTCAAGCGGAGCGCCTTTCGTATTCAGACGTCCCACACAAGTGGATATTGCAGAGCTACCACTAAAATACCTTCAAGTGGGTGACATGCGGTCAATGCATTAGAGGGCAGCATTTCCCCACCTGCCCAGCCACTGAGAATAATCAGAATCTTTCTTTAGACTGGAGGAGGGATTCGATGAGCAACGAATCTCTTTTTCACACATGTCCAGTAGGGGGCGGGTCAGAAAGTGATTAATGTTTGTCGCGTGGCAGTCTACGCGATACAGGCACTCCTCTACTTACGAACATTCGACATTCAGAGATACGAACAAACCTGTCCGTATGTCGAGTTGCCTGTTTAGACCGAGAGTCGCAAGTTTAACCGCCACGCAATAGATGGCAGTGGCGGCAGCTACATCTGCAGAACATGAAGAACCAGTACATCTACAGGAGATTATGCAACTTTTAAAGCCATTCCCCGTGTTTAGTGTACATGCCACAGAAAATGTTTGGAATCTACAGGAGTAAAGTTAGGAACAAATCGTGTTGTTTTTTAATGCATTCGTTCTTGACCGGGCAGAGACCATCAACTCACTGCACACGAAAGCCCGGTTTTAATATCAACTCATTCCATGTGAGTCTATGGGCCTCAATGTGAGTCTCTGATGGGTCTCTGTGCGAGTCTGTGGGTGCCTTTGTACGTCAATGGACGTACATCAATTTAAGGACACGCGAGAACTCGATTTAATTATGCGCGGATGACACCCAGATTCGAACCCAGGATCCTATCGGCGCCAGCTCAATGCTTTTGACCTCTGAGTCACCCGGTCAGACCTCTGACCTCTGAGTCACCCGGTCAGACCTCTGACCTCTGACCTGTGAGTCACCCGGTCACATCATGGGCCACTTTACTCATCGTAACGGCCAACGCGACGTCTTCGATCAGCATTTGCTCCCTGATGCAAGAGCTCCTCCCCTTCGTTGCGTCTCACTTGAATTTGCTAACCGCTGGGTGGATACGGCATATGGATCACAAAACATGAATTCTGAATCAAATCTAATTGGGCCGGAGGCTTCATTTCGCAGCGGTGTCAGCTCAGCGCCCGTGACCTCTGCGCCACCCCGGCCACCTCCCTGCCCGCCGTCGTTTATTTATTTATATCCCAGGCACCGCTACGCACGCCGCCACTCCCTTCTTGGGCTTTGCCAGCAGATGGCAAAATTTCCCCTGGATCCACACGTGGCGGCGGCGGCTGTGGTTTATTCGGAGTTCGCTAACCACAAACATTTTTGCTTTTCACGTTTCCCCCCCCACTCTCTCTCCCCGGCCACTTGTAAAATACGCGGTGATAGGGCACACAAAGGGCGCTTGTGGTTTTGCTTGCCGAACAAAAAAAAAGTTTTTTTTATATATCCCAAACAAACAAAAAATAGGGAAGCAATTTTTTTTACCGAAACAGGATTGTGCAGCAACACCGAAGGCACGCACATCGCCCAACGCAACGGTGAACGCGAGCATGAAGATGTCCGGAGTTTTTAAATTACGCAGGGACACGCACGCGTGAGCGAGAGAGAACACAAAACAAATGCATCATCTACAACTGGTGCGACCTCAAAATAAAAACAAGAACCGAATTTTAAAATTTCACGAGCGCGCAATAATCAACCGCACGACACGTGGCGATGCGGAACCGGCTGCCCGTCCACGTCAAGCCGGCCCCCCGGGACGCAGTCTGCGGGCCCCCCATGGCCTCCCCGCGCACGATGCGATGAGCGGGCGGCGGGGGGGGGTGGAAACGGTAACGGGGAGTGCGGCCGGCTCAGCTGTGCATCGTCCTTTCCGCGCGAACTCGAACATCCACTGCTCTTGCCTGGAATTCCTCCACGCGCCCCATCCTTTCCCTCCTCCGGCTCCCCAACTCGAGCTCGGTGTTGCCCCCCACCCCATCACCACCACATCCCTTCCCAACGACACAGCCGACCAAACATCCCCCCCACCCCGACTACCTAAATCCCACCCTCCTTCCCTCCCTCCCTCCTCCCTTCCTCTCTCTCCACTCTCTCCGCTAACCGCCCCACAAACGCTGCCACCTCCCACCCCTCTCCTTTTCCCCTTTTTTTCAAACTTTCCCTCCTCCCCCCACTGCAAACCACCCCGAAACCCTCCCCAACCTCCTCCTCCCCAAGCCATAAGCCTCTGCTCAAGTTCAAGTTCACCGGGCGGTGACATCATGTCTGGTTGCTACGAGTTACGAGACGGATCAGACGTGACTTCTGTTTGTGGGACGCAAACAAAAACCTCCTCCTCTTTCTCTTATCCTCCCCTCCTTCGCTCTCCCCTAGGGCTCTCTCTCTCTCTCCTCCGCTCTCTCACCAAGCTCGCTGCGTCGATCTCGTGTGAATCCGCACTCAACTCTGTGCCACTGCTGGTGCATCGACTGTACCGCAGTTTCAAACGGAACTCCCAACAGGAAAAAAAAAATTGCTGATCCCGCTAAGAAAAAGTTTATTTAATTTTTTTATTTTTCTGGGTTTTTTTTCTGCCCCCCTCCTCCTCCCCGCCCTCTGTTCTTTTGAAACTTTTCTAAGCGGCTATTGTTCTACAGGCAGTCTTAAAAGTTTTTTTCCGTGGTGTTCAAAGGAAATCCAACAATAGGAATTAAAGCGCGTA
The DNA here is from genome assembly GCF_964198595.1 of Lampetra fluviatilis. Taxonomy (NCBI): domain Eukaryota; kingdom Metazoa; phylum Chordata; class Hyperoartia; order Petromyzontiformes; family Petromyzontidae; genus Lampetra; species Lampetra fluviatilis. The sequence continues at coordinate 4,967,085 of NC_136298.1, forward strand.
TTATTATGAAATGTACAGTCTTTGAGCGGTTACTTTGTACTGCGCCGCAAAATATATTTTCTTCGCTCTTAAGTGCGTCTCACGCGAGTGAAAAGAACCAGAGGAGGAAAGTTGCAAGGAAGACATTTAGGAGTCTCAACCACGTCTGGGGCCTTGCATTCGTCTCGACCTTTGGAGAATTCCGAAACATAACTTTGGCATTTTTGGGGGGGGAAGGGGGGGGGGAAGGGGGGGGGAGGAACTAAAATATTTATATTTAGTTGGAAGATTTTTGTTTAAACACTCACGATTCGATCAAAACGAAAGCACCTGGATTGACTGATCATACGCCTTGCAGGCATGGGTCCCGATGATGTAACAATGGCCCCAGCGAATGCCAGCGATTCCCAAGTTCCACACAAATCACCGGCTACTTTACCGTCCCGATACCGACAGATGTCAGAAAAAAAATGCGAGAATGCTTCATTAACCTCGCTGGCATCGCAGAAAACAGCACGGGGCCTGTGAAGACCAACCCCAGATCCATCAACTTCTTCGCTGCATTAATACCTTAGCCCAACGTCAGCCAACGTTATTGGCATCGTGTTCACTGTACAAAGCCCTCATGCATTATTCTTTTTTTTGTTCCTTTCAGAGCAGAACTTGGCAAGTTCCACTTTAAATTATTCTCCCAGTTCTCCCACACCGCGGCCAATCATTCACTCGCTCACTCACTTCGTCCTTCCTTTCCTCGCTCAATTATTCACTCGCTCAGTCTCGTTCCTTCGCTTGTTCACTTGCTCGCCCCGCTCACTCTCTCTCTCTACTTCGTTGCTCACTCGTTTAACAAGTCACTCACACACCCGTCGCTTCATTCACTCGCTCATTGACTTACTCCTTTATTCAGCGACTTCTCCACCCGTGTATTTAATTCTTCATTCACTCACTCACTTCTTTAGTCACTCAATCACTCCTTCACTCACTCGGTCACGCACCCCACTTACTCATTTCTTTCTCCGCTCGCTCACTCCTTCACGCGCTCGCTCGCTCGTCACTCGCGCACCCATTCGTACGCATTGTGAACTTCTTTCGCACCGTACGTAGCCAACGGTGCTAATCAGAGGTGCGGGAAATCCCATCACTCGCTTTCCGCGCTCACTCATTCACTCACTCAACCCTTCAAGTGGCTTCACCCCTTCACTCACTCACTCACCGCGCATCCTCCTTGCACGGTTAGCTACGTACGGCGTGAAAGAAGTCCAACACAAACTCTCACCCCTTCACCCGCGCCCTATACCCACACACACGCGCAAGTTCACTTTGTTTCTTCACCGCCACAACATGGACCCACAGCCGTGCTCACTCCGTTCCACACAACACCTCAATTCCATTGTTTGGGTTTCTTTCTCTGACCCCCCCCCACTTCTTCCTACCCCTGAAAATCGCCTTCCCCCACCCGCCACCTCACTCTCTCTAACACACACACATGCTTAGCCCCCCCCACACACACGGCAAGTTAGAAAATTGAGGAACCCTAATGAAAAGTGGCAGAGCTAAAATTATCTGCTTTCCAGGAACCCTAACGTGGGGAGCCGTCTGGCTGCATTTAAGGAGCGCAGGAACGTCTCTGCCACGCTTGCCTCCCTGACAAGTGCTGCAATAGTCTCACAGTACACCGAGTTAAGTAAACAACGGTACAGTTGCAAAGGTTTTTTTTTGGTTACACTTTTGGTGCGTGTTTTATATATATATTTTTATACTTACAAAAGGTTCATTTGGCGGTGACGGGCGCGTGTGGCTGTTTTTGTTTCTACAGGACGAGCCGTGGCTCTCTGGATGAACATTAAAAACAAGTTTTGATTTTGTGGAATAATTAAAAATATGTTTATGCATATGTTTGTAGATGTGTTTGGTGTGTGTGTGGTCCTAAATCGGGGAGCCGAGTTCGATTTCCACTCATGGCCACCACCAATGACGATTGTTTCAACCGGTCCTGGGCCTCCCCTAGGTCGACTGAGCCTCAAATGAGTAACTGGTGCAGTGTGTAAACATCGCCACGAGAAAGACAAAGGCGGCCTGGCGTGGTGCTGGCCACCGGCCGCCTCGTGTGTCACGCCGGCCTTCATAGGTGCTTGCTAACACCACTTGCTCCAATAGTCTGTTAAGGCTATACGGCGGATCTTTGTCTTTGTGTGGCCCCTATGTTCATTGTGAATTTGAGAAAAACTGCACGGTGGAATTTGATTAAAAAAATAAGGTTGGTTAAGCATTTGTTTAACTTCTGAAAGGGAATAAGATTTAATTAATTGGCCTGTGACCTTCCGGATTGATTTTTACAGAAGTGTTTTTTTAAGGGGGTGGAGTAGTGGGACGGTGGGGCAGTGGTTAGCACGCTCCTCTAGGAAATTGGAAACCTGAGTTATATCCCAGGCCATGGATACATTAGTGGAGAGCAACTCGTACTGACCAGTGTGGGGAAGTAGGCAGAATAAAATTAAATGTCTGAGAAATAACGATTTCAGCAGTGGGTTTTCAAAGGGCTGGCAATACATTTGTATTTACATATATTATATACCTTCAATTAAACAATTGTGCTAAGTTGCTTTAAAAAAGGGTAGATTATTAGATAACATGAACCGAAATTGTAGGCATTTCATGTGGCGTATATAGGTGTGTGTATATATGTGCGACATTGACATTTTTTTGTTACAATTTGATTTATCAGGTAAAGCCCACTGAGCTGTTCACTCTTTTTCATAGGTGACCTGGCCACGGTTGATGACAGCTCATGGAAGTGGCTTATGTTATTATCACTTGGCGGCATTTATAGTAGCCGCCAAATAATCTAAACGCGCGTTGTTTCTAAATGTGAATGGGGGGGGCAAATCCGAACGACCTGGAAAAAAAATCCACGATACCACCACGGGAAGAGAGGTCACGCCAACTCCAAATATACTACAGGAGTAAGTCATCAGGGTCCGGGATCGAACCCACTTCCTCCTGGATTACAGGCGAGAGAGATAGCAGCTCCTCTGCACCACGGCGCCCAACGGAGATGACGGAGGAACATGCCCGAGAAGATGCATATCCACTGGAAGATGGGAATGATAGTTCAACATTTCATGGTACATTTTTTTTCTTGCACGTAGGTAGTGAAGGAGACCAGGATGGGTCTCGTTTTCAAGAGCGAGCTGGGGCGGTGGGTGGGCTGGGTGGTCAACAAGTTGACAAGAGCCGAAATAAACTAAACTAAGTGCAGCGAATGAAATCGGCTCGCATGCAGAAGCTGGAAGGATTGTTGTTGCCGCGTGACCGTGAGAGATGGTGATGGCTCGGGGAGGCCTTCATCCAGCAGTGGATTTATCATGGCTGCTGCTGCTGATGATGATAATTGTAATGATTATCATTTGAAAACCATAAATAGCAATCGTAGAATTTCGATTTAAAGCTTTCGTGACTGCAGGGATTCATCTTCTTGGTTCTTTCGGTAAAGTCACGTAGAAGGGAAGTAATAAAATAATAAAAATAAAACATAATAAAATACAATTCTCACGACGTTTCGGCCACAACGCAAGCAGCCGTCCTCAGGTGAAGAATGACCTGAGGACGGCTGCTTGCGTTGTGGCCGAAACGTCGTGAGAATTATTTTATTATGTTTTATTTTTATTATTTTATTACTTCCCTTCTACGTGACTTTACCGAAAGAACCAAGAAGAGCAATCGTATGCTTTCTATATAATATTTGGCATGTGTTGGGACTCTTAATTAATTGCAAAACAACACATTCCTAAATATACTGTCGCTGAAACCGCAACTTGACATACATACAAACTGTTTCTAATTGGTTTGCAGACTTAGGGCTGCTAGTATATATATAAAAAAGCTGCAGGTTTCGATACATTTAGAAAAACAAACACCAATGGTGCGTTACAACGCAGGATGGGCGCACGTGAGAAGAAAACTGTCAGCCATGCCACCGGCCCTACCATTACTGTCTCATCTTTAATTAATTGAATTAATCACACGTAGCTGTAACGATCAGCTCATTAAGAATGCATGCATGGGGAGCCAGACTGGCCCAAAAAAAAAACCCCGTGATCTGTAACACGTTAACGGCAGTATAATCCCCCCCCCTTCACTCTTCCTCCACACGCCCCTCCAAAAAAATAGCCATGATGTTTTCAATAAATTAATGACGACTTGTTGAGTTCATTATTTTTTTCCCAGCCTGAATTTCACCAAAAAAAAATAACCCCCGAAGATGATTTACAGGTATTTCTTTTTTTTTTTGTAACGACTGAAAATTACTTGAAAATTAGCTTTGGCAATGTGCTCTGGGGAAGGCCTGTAATTCTGAGCACTTTAAGCAGCCATCACAAGTCACAATCCGGGGGCAATTAGACCACCACCGGCCGGCAAGAGACGGCTCACAAAGGGGGCCTCCGGTGGTGGCGCTTTCTCTCTCCAGGGCCACGGCAAGTTTTTGGAGAACGCAGCTCTCTCTCGCTTTCTCTCGCTCTCTCTCCTCTCTCTCTCCTCCGCTTGATGCACTCCACGTGCTCTGCAAGCACCGTTGGGAATTGGATCGTTTTGGAATGTCGTCGCGCGTGCCGTTCCGTCCCGAGGTTCCACACCACGTGCTGGATTTGCAGCTTCTTTCGGGAGCTGAATTCTGAACTGAATTCAGTTCAAGCCGATAGACTAAACAGAATGTAAACTTATTACAGAAATGATATTCGGATGAGGAGATTTCACATTTTGCCGAGGATCTGAGTTTGAAGCTGATATTTTAGTGCACCCATCTTATTTTATGAATCTAGCCCCCCCCCCACCACCACTTGATCCACCAGGGGCATTAAAGTTTGCTTAAAATCTTACTTTACTTTGGCTGAGAGCGAAAACATCGGACATCGTGCCAAACGACGAGACGCGGTACAACCCAAACACGTGTCGGAGAGCCGCGCTGCACAACCGCAATGACTCCATCAGCGATGTTTGGGAGAACTTGAATAACAAGGCCAGAAAATGCCCATCGCTCCCTCTGGCCAGCGGTGTGGGTCGCACTTTGCCTTAAATAACTATGGCAAGAGCCTCATTAGCAATGACCATCATAATAATAGTACAATTAAAATGACGAGCATTTTACTTTACTATAAGCCCTGAGAACGTGCTGACATGTGGCGCACTCATATTATATGCATGAATCTGGGCCGTCCCCCTTCGGCTATTTGAGGCTCTAAACTTTTGCTTTAGTGCACTTAGACCTGAGCGAACGCCACTTTGCCTCTGCCCACCCACCCAACCGACTCGCCGCCGACCCACCTCACACCCACCCTACCGTGGGCCCTCCCAATAATTTAATCAGACATCCTACGCCCCGCCTGGCAGACCCCCCCCTCCTCCCCCTCTACACCACCTTGGCACAGAGCCTGTCGCTTCCCGCCAAACAGAAGGATCCTGTACTGTATTTTCAAATTGTGGGCACACGTGATCCCGTGCCGCTTCCCTTGCAGGAGTAAGGGGGCAACGCCCCCCTTTGCAGGAACTCAGAAACTCGACGGGCGCCCAACACCACTGGGCGGTGGCTTGTTGAGGTTGAGCGTGTGTCTTTTTTTGGTGCGTCTTTTGGGGGGGCGGGGGAAAATAAAATCAAACAAATAAATAGTAACTTGGCAAGACGGCGCTCTGACACAGCGACCCTCTCTCGGTGAACGGTCGCAAAGCGCCGCAACAAGTGAAAGTGCCGACCCGGCCATGGATAAATCCATATAAAAGATGTAAATAAACGTGAAAATGCAGTAAAAGACACAGTAAGTCGTGGGTCTGGTGCTCCTCTGAGTGTGGTTGATTGTATCGCAATAAAAAAGACAGATGCTAACAGTGGGAGTGAGCACGTTGTAAGCAATTATTAATTTCTCCTTTCGAGCTCCCGATTAGGTGAACGAGCAGGAAATGTAACGTGGGAATTGTACATTTACTGCAGTGTGTGTATGTTGAACTTCTTTCACACCGTACATAGCCAACCGTGCTAATCGGAGGTGCGGGGGGGTGGACAACAAACGAAACACAACAAGCAGTTCTAACGAATTGAGTTTCCAATCTGGGTTTAAAAGTGCGTAGCTCCAGTGGCTTCCTAATAACGGAAGAGCGTTCCAGACGGCCGCAGAAGCAGTGATATATTCCAGCAGAGACACGGACGCTGAGAGATGTTAGAAGAGCGAAACGCTTCGAGGTGCGGGTGTGTCCAGCCCTCTCTGTCAATCCACTGCTAGATGAGGGCCTAGACATGCTGTGCGGGTCGTGGCAGTTGTTTGACCATACTTCACCACGCCAGTCAAGTGCGGGGTTGGTGAAGGCGGCGAGCAATAGACCCGGGAGCGCAGAAGCACAGTACAATAATAGAAGTTGCTGCAAAAATGCAGCCCCGCAAGAAGCCTACTTCATGTGCCCTGTTATATGTACACTAGTTGACAGACCTTTAGCAATCCACTGCTGGATGAAGGCCTCCCCGTGCCACGTCGGTCGTGATGTTTGCTTGACCATACTTCACCACGGGCTGGTGAAGGTGGGTGGGTGTTGAGAAGCTCAGTGTCGGTGCAGATATCACTTGCCACCGAGTCAGGAAGCCGAGTTTAGAGTGCAGTGCGCTAACCGCTGTGGCACCGCTCACCTGTACAAGGCTGGACTGTGCACGCCGCTACGGCCCGATCTGTTGTATCTCAACTTGCATGGATACGGGGCGAGGGAGCAGGGTTGTCAAGCCGATTTAAATATAAATCATAAAGCGGCCCCCACTGGCACCACCCCCCCCCCCTCTTATATAAACTGCAGGGCCAGCGAGCCCGGGCTCCTTCGTTCCTACTCTTAGGTTTTTTCGGTAAAGTCACGTAGGTAAAAGTAAAAAATAAAAAAAGAAATAAAATGATAATATTATTAATAAAATAATACTGTTATTTTATTTCTATTATTATTTAATAAGAAAAAAATATAATTTTATTTGTATTTGTATTATTATTTACTTATATTTTTTCCTACGTGACTTTACCGAAAAAACCTAAGAGTATGAATCCTTGCAGTCACGGAACGCTTCAAATCTAGAACTCCTACGTTCCGTTCCCGAATCTTGAGGATCCTTTACGCCCTGGGGCTTGTTGTACGTTATCGGTTTGTCTTTTCCCATTTCTTTTTTGAAATTGCCGCCGTACCCTGGGTTCTTTAATGACGAATGAAAACAACCAAAAAAATCCTTACAACAAAAAATATGTACGGATATAAAAATGGTAAAGTATTGGAATTCCATGGACGGCTGGCTTGAGAGTCAAACATACGAAGCAGTCCGTAGCGACCGGCGTTCAAATCAACCGCACGGTTACACTAGAAACCCCAACGTTCACTCAAAAGCAAAGATATAAATTAAGACTATTTTCTCTCTCTCTCTCGATTCTGCTTTTTTCCTATGTTTTTTTTTGGTACTCCATTACGTGTGACAGAATTAAACCAAGCGCCTCGTCCTTTGCTGGCACGCGTTGTGAGAATGAGAAAAAAACATCATTGATTCCAGAACCTATTTGTGCGAAACCTGTCTCCAAGCCACGCCACGTGACGTTTCATCCCGTGGCTAAAACTATCTTGGACTCAGACTACTCCCTCCCTCCCCACCACCTGAGAAGGATAATTTCCAAGTCTAAACACTCGTTCAGCCCTCTAAGGTTAACCGCGATGATACATTCCTACAATTACCTATCCTGACCTTTCGCTTGGCCAAACTGCCGCGAGGCAAGGTAAGGCACGTCGATTGTAACGACGAGGACAGACGACAATGTCCTTGCGAAAGAGACATTTTCATTCTCGCTTATCATCATCATCATCATCAGCCATTGCCCATCCACGTTGTCTATCCACCATAATACAAAAAGAAAGCACTTCCGATTAGCAAGGTTGGCTACGTACGGTGCGAAAGAAGTTCAACATACATACAAGACTGCCGGATGAAGGCCTCCCCGGGCTAATGCCATCCCGTTACTGGGTCTTGCGCTGCCGCAATCCATCTCGCTTCGCCACGTCACACTTAAACCGTTGCTCCGTCTCCCGGTGTGTTCCCTCCTTTGGCTGCGATTCTGTTCCCCAGCCATGCTGTGTCCTGCCCAAGCTGACTTATTGCTTTCACGGTCTACATAATGCCTCTGACTTGTGTCTGCATCATGGCTGACAATTTGAATAACAAGGCCGGATAATGCGGTCTCGAAAACGACGAGCACGCGGCACAGTGCGCGTCCAGCGTGACGCTGCGATTATGAGCAATGATGATGATATAATGATGAGGATAACGAACTAAATAAGTTGCATCTTCGACGTGAACACCGTTAAACCCCCACACGCTAAAGCGCATCTCAAGCATCCGATTCGTCGCTCAACCGATCCAATAATCGGCAGGAACTCATCCGTCGTTTCAACAGTCGACAAAGCCGCCACTCTTACTCTCGCCACACCTCGCGCCCGCACACACATACATGCACGAACGCACACGCACGCACGCACACACGTACGCACGCACACGCGTACGAACGCATGCACGTGGAGACAGGAATCTTCAGCTTTTTTAAGTGGGTGGCCAAGAAGAGTAATAATAAGACAACGGTGTCCCACTCGAGATTTGTGGCCGTCACGTGACTTGCCGCGGGATCTCTGTGCACCGCGCCACACCTGACATCGTTTTTGAGTCAAAGGCAAAAGCGGCCGATGCGGCCGAGGCAGCCGCAGCAAGGGGGCACATATCCTCCATTGCAGCTGCCCGCCCACCCGCCCGCCCGCCCGCCCCGACTCTCTCCCATCAATCTCGCCCGGGCAAAGGCGTTTGGTGCGGAAAATTTCTACCAGGTGTGAGTGTGTGTGTTCCAGCATGTACCGTAACCGTGCCGGCACGGGCCTTCGGGCAAAAGCTCGTGCGATCCGGTTAGCGGTTTCCCGATGGGCGCGGTTTCTGACGAACGCTATGTTTCCAGTTTGTCCGGAGCAATCGGGCAAAAATTAGGGTCCCGCTAACCACTCCGGCTACGGGGGGGGGGGGTGCAGACGGTAGACCGCAATCGTATTCCGAAGCATAGCCAAGCGCGGCGTGCCGGCGATGAGAACCGAGCTCTTCCTTGCGACCCGCTCCCACGTTGACGCACAGCTCGCCTGCTCTCTCGCTCCACTGCTGGATGGAGCCCTCGCCGCTCAGTGCTGGTCATGCGGGTTTGTTTGACCGTACTTCACCGCCTCATCCGTCCTCCGCGGGTAGCCAGGTTACGGGCGTGAAATGTGGCGATGTTTAAAGGGTGATTAGTGATCATAAAGCCGAAGTTTATTCATGTCGAATCATCAGAATCAGAATATGTGTTTATTCTGGAGGAATCTGATGAGCTATAAAGCTCTTTAACACAGGTGCCCAAGGGCAATAAAAAATGGGGATGGGGGGGGCAGTGTTCATCCTCCAATGGAAATTCCACATTATCATGGCAGAGCCCAGTCCATAAACGAAGCAACCACTTCATTAGGGGACCTCCTGCCAGAAAGGGTAAAACCTATTCTTATCGGGAACAACCACTGTTGGCATCTCACGAGGTAGTGCTGAACCCAGCAGTGTGATACATCGCAGCCGTTGATCAACGATAGCGGTGAGCAAAAAGAATACCGTTGAAATATTCCACTGAAACAAATTGGTGTAACCATTAGAAAGTTTCGCTATAATCCACTCGTAGCACTTCCAGTTGCCAACAGTTGGAGCTGTCACATCCACTCGTACGTAATCCACATTCAGGCAGACAAAGGTCCCCCGTATAGCCTCTGACAGACTGTTGAGGCAAGTGCTGTTAGCGAGGGCCTATGAAGGCTGGCACGGCACAAGAGGGGGTTGGTGGCCAGCACAATGCCCGGCCGCCTTTGATCTTTACAGACTACACCGGCTATTCAATGGAGGCTGAGTCGACTTAGGGGAGGCCCAGGACCGGTTCAGATAATCGTCACTGGTGTTGGCCATGAGCGGGAATCGAACTCGGGTGGCGGTGTTCGTAGCGCAGCGAGCAAACCGCTGTAGTGCTGCTCCCCACAACACACTGACACACACCGAGAATTCAGCCAAAGTTGGAATAGCTGGGGTGGAGCACCCAACTCCTACCTCGCTGCTGCACTCAATACAATTCAACGTAAAGCAGCAGCCAGGGTGATTGATGTTTCAGCGGCGCTCACTGATCCACTGCAGTCACTCGCTCACCAGCGGTCAGACACCTCCTGATTACTCTTCTATGGCTACGACCACGGTTCACTCTGCTTGTGAATTTCACTCGTCGATTTCCCCACCCACGTTGAGGACTCGGTCTGCCAGACACCGACCGTCTGATCTCATCCACACGGTGTTCAACGAACCACACCGCACACTCACCCACTCACTCACCGCACCGCGAGGTCACGCCAACACACTCACACACTCGCACACACTCTCGACCACTCAACAACAACCGCCGTTCACCACTAAGTGGCGGTGATGTCACCACGGTGCTTGTGCCAGGCTAGGCGCACTTTGAGGCCACGTGAAATGTCAAAGGCCTGCTGGCAGGAGGTCATGGGACAGACCCAGGTGCCATGGGTTTATATAATAATAATAACCTTTCTCAATTCGAAGCAACGTGTTACAACACCCTTATCTATCACAACTTGGTGGTGGTCCGCTTAACGTGTTTGGCCTAGGAGCCCTGCGCTCAACAGCTGCTGTGCGCAGTAAAAGTTAAAAAAAGAGACGACGTTTCATCTACAAATCACCAGGGCTAGGACAGCAAGGGAAAGGTCACGGCTGAAATTCCTACCTCTGATCCAGACAAATAAGTGACCACGGCCAATGAAAGACAAGCCATTCGGCGTCTTGAATTTCTTTCCCCCCCCCCGTCTCCGCTACCCACCTTGTGCAGCCGCCGCTCGATTGTGCCGACTGGCATTTGTCGCAGGTGCACGGCTCAGGTTTTTTTGTTGTTGGCGCGTAAATTGAATTCGCGGGACCCATTAAATCCAGACGTAGGCACACGCACGCACGCGCGCGCTCTCTCGGCGGTATGTGTAATGACTTACAGGTGCATGCGCGTACTTGGAGTGAGCAAAGGATTTTTGTTGTTGAATTTTTTTTTATATTAAATAACCCCCCCCCCCACCCGCGCCCCCCCCCGTACCACCTCCCTAAAATTGCTTGGCACACAAAAGGCACTGCCAGTTTGGTTACCAGAAAAAAAAAACTCGGCGGTGAATGCCGGTGCAATCATAACGCTTACCTGCAGAACGGCGTGGCTAGCGCACACACACACACACATGCACGCACGCACACCTGTACACACACACGCACGGACACCTGTACACACACGCACGCGCGTGCACGCGCACCCAGACACGCACCACCTGTGGTTGCACACATGCCGGAGGGGGGGGGGGGCCACGCACGTACACACACACACGAGCGAACGCACCTGCCTTGACACGCGTTTATGTACACGCGCGCACACGCAAGGAGTAATGCCTGTTCTCGTACGAATAGATACGGACACACACAAAGATAAATACCGCCTGTGTAGCCTACATAGACTATTTGGAAAAGTACTGTCAGCAAGCACCGATTAAGGTCGGAAACTGCGCGCCACTGCGCGTTTGGCCAGCACCATGACTGGGCCACCTAAATCTCCCCCGTGCCAATGTTTACACAACATGGAAGGCAATCATTTAGCACTGAGCCGACCTAGTGGAGGCCCAGAACCGATTGACGCTTTCGCCACTTATCTTTGTCTGCGACCGGGAATCGAATTCAAGTCGCCAATTCTGTTTTGCATTATGCTAACCATGACGACACCTTTCCCGCACATGTACTCGCGCGCACACATGCACACACACACACGTGCGTTCACAAACAGCCAAACAAACAACCATGCACAAACACACACGCGCGCGCACACACACCTGCAGCGCACAGCGTAGCAAGCGTAATTTGCAACACGTGTGAGCAATGGTCTTTGAAAGCGTGGCTATGCGTGTGGGTTAGTGCATCGACATGCTGCTGCTGTTTATTTACTGATGTTACTGCTGCCGCTGCCGCTGATGTTACCGCTGATGTGATGTAGCCCACCTGAGGATGCTGGGAATGTATATTTACAAGGCCGGGGTCTCGGGGTCCCAAGCTCATGAAGGGGCGGTTGGTAGGGGGAGTGATGGGCGAGGAGTAAGCTGTTAAGGGGAGGCGACAAGGGCAAAGAAGGGCGAGAGGGGTGGGGGAAGAGGTTTGAAGGATGGGAAGATGTGGGGAGGGAGGGGGAAAGGGGGGGGGTTGGGAGGGTTACGGAGTGCAGGGTGTGTGGGAGAGAGTCGGGGGGGGGGAAGAGCATGGGGGCAGGGGTAAGGAAAGAGGGGACACACATACGTTCATTCAGGAAGTGAAACAATGAATCAAAACAGAGCAGGAAGTTTTAACTGTGAGCAACGGAAGCGAGTTTCCGCATGCGGCGACGAGCGGGCAGGAAAGAGCCTCTGTGTCGCTTTGAGATTAACTTTTTTTCTAAAGATGTTTTTTTGTTGGTTCTTACTTTTAAAACGTATTTTTGTTTAAAAAAAAACAAAATGCCATTCGATAAAAAAATTATAAAAAACATTAAACATTTTTTTCTTTTAAATTGCTAATTTTCGTCGTTAAACGCATTCATTTTTACCCAAATGTACGCAAGACAGTTTTTTTTACGCGTTTTTGCTTCGTTAACGAACGCATGCAACAAAACGCGCTCTTCAATTCAAGCGCTCGTCTTAATGATTGTTTCAGAATGAACCGGTGGGTCCCCCCCGCCTTCCTTGCTAGAAAAAATAATCAACGTTCAAACGGTGAGGGGGGGGGCGAGAGGTAGGGGGAGAGAGTTGAGGACTACATCTCAGGCTAGCGCGGCGTGTAGCTGGTTGCACTCGCAACCAGAACGCGGGTGTCTGCTCGTCACAAACGTGCCGATCATTTCAAGTCCCTGTGAGTAAGTGGGGGGGGGGGGTGTAGCGGTGTGGCACAGCGGTCAGCAATACGAAAAAATAATTCCTCTCGAATCTCGAATCCATGTCACCTGGGTTTTATTCCCGGCCACGGCAAAAACCGTCAGCGGTGGGAGTGATGTCTGAATCAGTCCTGGATTATACCCACCCCTTTCACCAAACCCACACTGACCCAGCAGGGCAAAGTAAAACGAAATTATAAAATTAGAACAAAAATTCTGCCAGGAAAGGCCCACTGAGCTATATGAATCATTTTCGCTAGCGACCTGGCCACAAGTGATAGTTCAACGAAGTGGCTTATCGCGTGCAAATATATAACAGCCAAATACTCTAAACGCACGCCGTTTCTAAATGCGGAGGGAAAAGCCGGAGGACCCGGAGAAAAATCCACGCGGCCACGGGATGAGAGAACATGCAAACTCCAAATATACCGGCATCATCAGGGTCAGGATCAACCCACGACCTGTAAACCAGCCGAGGTTGTCAACATCTCCTAGCCACCGTGGCGGCCCGAGGAATGGCTAAACAACCCCCATGGCCGAGATACGGTGTGGCGAGGCCACCATCCAGCAGTGGTTTGACCAAGCGGCTGTACAAACGCCAGCGACGAGAGTTTCGCAAACAACACAGAACAACCGGCAGGAAAGAGCAGGGCAGATGACTACATCTCTATCGGGCAGCCCTGAGCCAGTGGTGGAAATTACACATTCCCACGGCAGGGGAACACTTCACAGATGCACGCTTGATCTTGTGAAAGGGAGAATTTGGGGAAGAGAAGGTGCGATTTAACTTTTGCTGGGTCTGAACTGAGTTTGAAAACCTTCGCCCCTCCAGCACCACGCCCAGCCACCTCTATCTCCCCAGTGGCGATAATTTGTACACACTGTATAGCAGCCAAATACTCTTAAAAGCACGTTGATTCTAAATGTGGAAGGAAAAACCGGAGGACCCAGAGAAAAATCCACGCGATCATGGGGGGAAAAACACGCGCAAACTCCAAATATACAGCAGCAGGTGTCAGGGTCGGTATCGAACCCACGACCTCCTGTATACCAGGCGAAGTAGTTAACATCTCGCTACCGCGTGACGTCACTCAGTTGGGATCAAACATAGCAAGCAGCTTCACTGCCCCCCTAGGTTGCACAACGCTTGGCAGGACTCAGTGAGGCTGTCCTGGGATAACAAGTGTCAAAATAATAATAAAATTAAAACTATCATCTAGGGCCCAAGTGGCAAGTGGTCACCACACAGGGAGGGGAGTTGTCTCTGTCTCGACGTGTCTGCTCCTCTGTGTGTTTCTGTTTGTGTGTGTACATCTCTTCATGGGTGCTCGCTAACAGCACTTGCTCCAACAGTCTGTCAAAGGGTATAGGGGGGATCTTTGGCTTTGTACAGTCTCTACGTTGCTCTGTGCCTCTGCATTGCTCTGTGTTTGTGTGTCTCTCTGTGGTTCTCTATGCGTCTCTCTGTATTTCTCTGTTTGTGTGTCTGTGTTTATCTCGGTGTCTCTCTGTGTTTTGTGTCTGTGTCTCTCTCTGCGCCACTTCTGTGTCTCTGTGTTTGTGAGTCTGTGTGTCTCTCTCTGCGTCTCTCTGTATTTCTCTGTTTGTGTGTCTGTGTTCATCTCTGTGTCTCTCTGTGTTTTGTGTCTGTGTGTTTTGTGTCTGTGTGTTTTGTGTCTGTGTGTCTCTCTCTGCGTCTCTCTGTATTTCTCTGTTTGTGTGTCTGTGTTTATCTCGGTGTCTCTCTGTGTTTTGTGTCTGTGTCTCTCTCTCTGCGTCTCTCCGCGTTTTCTGTCTTAGTTTGTCTGTGTTTCTCTGTCTCTTTCTGTGCTTCGGCATGTATGCGTGTCTCTCTGTGTTTCTATTTTTCTGCGTCTGTCTCCGTGCTTGTCTCTCTGTGTATGTTTCATCCGATCAGACTCAGTAATCTGTTTCTTTCTCGATGCCTCTCTCTTTCCAAGCTTCACATTTTCGGGAGCTGTAACGTCTTTGCCCCCAGCTTGGCCGCCTTTGCATGCCCACCCCTAACCAACCGCCAGGCCTGCTAACACTGCACACCAACAGGAGAGTGTCTGTACGTTCGTGTGGTCGTGCCTTCGTGCGTGTGTGCGTGGACAGCGCTAGTGTAGCGATTAACACACTGCGCTACGAACCCGGCGACCCGAGCTCGATTCAAGCTCACGGCCAATAACATTGCCGAATATTTTGAATCGGTCCTGGGCCTCCCCTAGGTCGATTCAGCCTCAAATGAGTACCTCAGGCAATGTGTAAACATGACCACCAGGGAGACAAAAAAGGTCGTGTGTGGTGCTGGCCACCCACCGCCTTCGTCTGCCTTGCCGGCCTTCACAGGTGCTGCTCACTAACAGCTCTTGCCTCAACAGCCTGTTAAGGCTATACGGGGGGGATCTTTGTCTTTGTTGCGTGTGTGTAATCGCGAGTCTCGCCAGGGTCACCGACACAGGGCGCAGCTGTTTAGGAGGCATCAGGGCTTCATGTCTCTCTGAACATATTTAGGTTTACTGGTAGACCGGCTTAGGTCGCTACGCGGTTAGCAGGCCACCAGCCACAGCCACAGCCAGAGGCACCCGGGGCGTGGTGCGACGGGCACCATCGCGGTTCTTTTGCCGGCGTGCCAACCGGTAGGTGACAGGAGGCACAGACGACGAGAGCCGTCGGGTGTCGGGGCACCAGAGCGAGGGGGTGAAGTGAGGTGAGCGTGGGGTTAGAGATGGACTGAATGGGATCGGGAGACGGGGGGGGGGGGCGGGGGTGTGGATGGGGACAGAGGAAGCTAGGGGTCGTAGGGGGGATGCGGACTGAATGGAGCCCCTGGGGGTCACCACCCTAATGCTACATACACTGTGTACACTGAACAGCGTGCAACATGCAGAGCCTGAAATGAATTTTAAAAAATCAAAGTTAAAGTTTGCTGCGTTGTGCACAGCCTTCCGTGCCTTGCACTCGGCACTGCTGCATGCCGTGTGACCGCACTGCAGAACAGGTTGCTTGCTATAGGCTGCCGCAGAGGCTACGTGCTGGGTAGTAGAAGGCATTGCAGCGATATCTATTGTTGGAGCGTACACCTATGCCCCCCGCCCACCAAGTCTGTGCACCTCGTCTTCACTGAACCGCATTGGCGAAGTATGGTCAAACAACGTCCACTGCCGACACGGCCGTCCAATCCAGCAGTGGATCGGCGGAAGGGGCTGTAACGTGTGCGTATTGCTGAAATGCTGCACATTGCATTGGGTGTACGTACATGTGTGTGTGAGGGCACGTATCTAAACAGGTGGCAGCCAATACGAGGCACATGCCTCACCCCCCGCCCTCCCCGTTGACCCCTACTGCCCCCCCCCTGCCGCCCCTCCCCTCCCACCGCCTCCACCCCGCAGATATGGAGCAATGAGGTCGGGCCGCGCGTAGGAGCGAGGAGTATCGTTGCATCGCGTGACCATCAGAAGACACGGCAATGGCTTTGGCAGGAGGCCTTCATCCAGCAGTGGATAGATCACGGCTGACGATGATCGATGATGATGCTGAAGTGCACGTGTGTTCACGTAGAGAGTATGGGGCAGATGTGTACAAAACAGGAGAAAAAGTCGTGAACAATTAAATATTTTTGCAAACCCCCCGACTGAGAGGCAGACGCTTTTAGAATGCGCTGTAACAGAATAGAATGAACCCGGGGACAGAATTATACATTGTGTTCATGTTTTAGGCCCATATATGGAGTCATCGGGCGTGGATTTGCCCGTATAAGGAACGGAAGTCGACCGATTTTAAGGATACAAAGCTTGATCCATACTTGATCCAGGCTCGAACACATAGCTGTAATATTTTTTTTAGGTTAAAGTGATTCCTGTCACATTATTTATGGATCTAAAGAGATGATTCGTGGATCGGAAAAGCCCACATTAGGCCGCACCTTGACGCTGATTGGATTTCTTCCACATTAACATAATTGATCATTCATTCTGTCGCGAATTTTATCCTGTTACAGCGCAATTGCAAATGTTATACTGCTGACGAGTCACTGACGAACAAGCGGAAGGGACAGCACGGGACGGGATGGACGTGTCTGACGGGTTAGACGCTTTCCCACGCGCGTGGAAAGCGTAAAAAAAAATAAAAAAGAGAGAGAGAGAAAAACCCCCACGCAAATTGGTGAATGGATTTACTATCGGTTAATCCGGAGGCCCGTGCATCAATTCGTTCTCATTGAGAGCCACTTACACGGAATCGATCCGCCGAAACTTTGCGTCTCGATTACATCGATGTCTGCCCTCGCTCCGCGACCACCACCGGGACGGGATTTTTTTAAATTTCCAAATCATTGCGAGTAATTTCCAAATTTGGCAAATTTGGACCGTGACCAGCAAAGGGACCCCCCCCCCCCTCTTCCGAGTCCTAAGCAGCTGCAGACCTCGCTGTTGGGTTGATCGCTTTGTTTCTGCGTTGCTCCGTGTTTCTCTGCGTTGCTCGTCGCTCTGTGACTGTGCATTGCTCTGCATTGCTGCACGTTGCTCTGTGTTTCTGTGTATTGTTCTGCGTGGCTCTGTGTTCCTGTGCTACTATGTGTTGTGCTCTGTTATTGCGCATTACTCTGTGTCACTGCACATCGTTCTGCGTTGCTACGCATTGCTCTACGACGCTCTACGTTGCCCTACGCTGCTATGTGTTGCGCATTGCTCTGTGTTGCTCTAGACACAGCACGTGGACAACGGGGGGACGCCAGTGTTGACTCAATGGTCTCCGCTAACGCACAGCGATTCTTGTGCGTGCGTGAGGTGGGCTTGCTGCGGTATCATCTTCACGATGCGATATTACATTTTGCAATATGACGTTGATGGCGAGATCGGTTTGCCATCATTATGATTGTAATTAGCATTTTAATTTGCCTTGTTTTTGCACTTTGCCGTAATTCCAGTGTAAATAGAGATCCCGTAACGGTTCTTCAACCGGCGTTTGCTCAACGCAACCTTGCCATGAGTGCGCTCATCGTCACAACTATAAAACTAAACTATGTTTTGTTTACGAGGTAAGGCCCACTGAGCTCTTTTTCAGAAGCGACCTGGCCACAAAGGAAAGCTCAATGACGTGGCTTATCACGTGCAAATGTATAGCAGCCAAATACTCTTAAACGCACGTTGATTCTAAATGTGGAGGGAAAAAACCGGAGGACCCGGAGAAAAATGCACGCGACCATGGGGATAGAGAGACACGCAACCTCCAAATATAGAGCAGGCGTGAGGGTGAGGACCGAACCCACGACTTCCTGTATACCAGGCGAGGTAGTTAACATCTCTCCACCGCGAAGCCTTCACCCAGCAGTGGATCGACAAAAAGAACCCTCCGACACGTGCCGAAACCGCGGTCACGCACGAGTGCCGTGGAGCGAGGAGGAGGAAGAAGAAAAATAAACGATGAGCACAACGAGTGTTTGATAGTCGATGCGCCCTACGCCAAGGATATTCGCAATAATAACAGCAACACCAAGATTGCTAATGACAGGGCGAGTGTGCGAGCGAGCGCAGTCGCTCGCTAAAAATAACGCGCGCAAATGACATCTGCGATCACGATCATTGTAATAATAATGGTAATGGCATCTCGTGCAAACAATTAAATTCGGTCTACTCAAACATCCCTTTGATCGTTGGGCATATTTTGTTCCGTGGCCGGGTAATGGGACTTTGATATTTGACGCTGCTCTTCTCTGACGAGCGTCTAAGAGGTCCCTGGTGGTGGGAACCCAGCCCACCGGCGCGTCGCGATCGCCTGTCGTTCAAGTACCTGCGAGCTACGGGTGGAGGGCATCAACTGCGTTAATTGTTGTAACTGCGTTAATTGTTGTAACAGTGTCTCTATGTACGGTACGCTGAACTTCTTTCGGCACAGCGTACGTAGCCAACCCGTGCTCTCTTCAAGACTTTAAAGCAATTGACAACGACGGGTGACCCTGTCCGATCACAAGGTCTCCCCCCCACCTCACGCCCCCCCCACCCCCCATGCCATATCGTACTTCGCCAAGCCGGTTGGTAATCGCTTGGTGAAGATTGGGACCCAGGACCGCTTGAAATGTCGCTCGGTCACTGATGTTAAGCCGCGGCCGGCGACTGAACCCAGGTTGCAGGCTTCAGAGCGCAGTGCACGAAGCCAATACACTGCCGCTACCAGCTGGCTTGAACGCCTGAATCTGAAATTGTCGTTTTTGCTCTACGTCTACATCAGCAGCCGTAAGACAGCGGAAAGAAGAAGTCCAGTACAAACGCAGACGCAGACAAACACACACAGACGCACAAGCACAGGCCCACAAATAAAAACACATCATAGGCACAGACAAACGACCAACACCCGCACATGCACGGACACAAACAGACATGGCGCAAGCACACAAATACAATCGTACACAATCGCACAAACTCACACACAAATACACAACAAACCCAACCACACATACACCCACTCAAATAAAAAAAAGTATTCCCGTATAGCCTGTTGTGGTAAGTATTGTCAACATTAAGATGCAACACACGTACAAAAAACGCACATCCCCATATAGCCTTGAACAGTGCTGTTAGTGAGCATCTATGAAGGCCAGCACGGCACACGAGGGGGTGGGTGGCCAGCACCACACCTGGCCACCTCTATCTACCAAGTGCTGAAGTGTACACACTGCACCAGGTACTCGTTATTAAAGCTGGTCAAACCTAGGAGAGCCCCAGGACCGGTTCAAGTATTCATCACCGATATTGGCCATGAGCGGGAGTCGAACTCGAGTTGCCGTGTTCGCAGAGCAGCGCGTTAACCACTGCGCCACTCCTATCCACCAATCAGAGTATGTTGAACTTCTTTGGCGCCGTACGTAGCCAACCGTGCTAATCGGAGGTGCGGGAAATATGGACGCACGTGCTCGCTCGCACACTGGCGCATACACACACGAGCGGCCACTTGCACAAAGAAGCCGGCCGGCAGATGAGTTTCTCTACCCGGGGGGGTCACCGTCTCAAAGGTAGCCGGGCGAGGCAATCGCAGAGAGAGCGTCCCTCTCGCTGCCCCGGTGAGAGAGAGAGAGAGCGTCGCCCTCCCTGCCCCGGTGAGAGAGAGAGAGAGCGTCGCCCTCCCTGCCCCGGTGAGAGAGAGAGAGCGTCGCCCTCCCTGCCCCGGTGAGAGAGAGAGAGAGCGTCGCCCTCCCTGCCCCGGTGAGAGAGAGAGAGAGCGTCGCCCTCCCTGCCCCGGTGAGAGAGAGAGAGAGCGTCGCCCTCCCTGCCCCGGTGAGAGAGAGAGAGAGCGTCGCCCTCCCTGCCCCGGTGAGAGAGAGAGAGCGTCGCCCTCCCTGCCCCGGTGAGAGAGAGAGCGTCGCCCTCCCTGCCCCGGTGAGAGAGAGAGAGCGTCGCCCTCCCTGCCCCGGTGAGAGAGAGAGAGAGCGTCGCCCTCGCTGCCCCGGTGAGGGGGCAGCGAGAGAGAGCGTCCCTCTCGCTGCCCCGGTGAGAGAGAGAGCGTCGCCCTCGCTGCCCCGGTGAGAGGGGCAGCGCCGTCCCTCGCCGCGGTGGTCACACCCAGGCGCCCGCACCCAACGGGGATCGGCGGTTTCAGGGCGGAATAAAAAAAAAGCGAGCAACTCTCTCTCTCTCGCTCTCCCGGGAAAGCCGTAAATATTGACCGGTTTTCTCCGCAGTGGGGTTAAACTCGCCGGGTCCTGAATGATAATGGAGTTCTTGACAGGCCACGCGGCGGGGCGAGCTTTGCCCGTGAACCCAAATCTCCACGTGCGTCACCACCACCATCACGATCATCATCGTAAAGTTCACCGTCGTCGGCCATGATCAATCCACTTCTGGATAAACGCCTCCACCCCAGGCCGTCGCCATCTCCTCGCGGTGCCGCCATGCGACATGCGACTGCGGTGCGAGCCTATTTCATCGTTCTATCTCCGCAGCGGACGCGGGGCCCTCGACTCTCCCGACGCGTTCCATTCCTTCGGCTGCCACTCCGCCGCTATTATTCTCGACCGCGGGTCATCGTGCCCCCACCCCGGCCGTTACGTGTCCTGGCCCGATCCCCGAGCTAGTTTCAACGACATCCTTCACCTGCGACATGTTTCTAATCTCCAACCCGCGTGCCCCCCTCTCTGAATGTACACTGGAGCATGCACACCTGAGATATTTCATCCGAGGCATTTAGAACGTCGTATAAAACTACAGCAATGCCCTGCGCAATGTCAGAAACTGATACGCCAATTCTCACACTCTCTTATTAAGGATTCTACGCTCATAGACAGAATAATGCACGCAGGCTGGAAACAAATAAGCATAATTAACAGAAGGCGATTTTATAGATGGCACAAGTATGGTGATGTCACGTGACACGCAAG
Source organism: Lampetra fluviatilis (assembly GCF_964198595.1). Lineage (NCBI taxonomy): Eukaryota > Metazoa > Chordata > Hyperoartia > Petromyzontiformes > Petromyzontidae > Lampetra > Lampetra fluviatilis. The sequence continues at coordinate 4,988,478 of NC_136298.1, forward strand.
GCATGATGGGGGGGACCGATTAGCGTATATTCTAACCGGACACTGCGTGGTTTTGAGAAAAGGCCACATCGTGGCAACTGAGAAAATATTCGCGGGTTTGGTCTTACAGTGGAGAAGGTGGCGGAGATCCTGCGGTCACCACCGTACCACCGCCAACCCCTGCACTGAGCCAGAGCAAAGAAGCATGGCCTAACCCCCCACTCCAACAACCCCACACAGCGTCGTTGAGAGGCCCTCATCCAGCAGTGGAGTGACAATAGGGCGATGGGTGTACGTGCGGACAGCAGGAGCCCCCCACCCCTCCCCCGCACTGAGCCACACATCCGCCGCGTGCGTGAGAGAGAAAGTCCGCCGAGGTCGGAGGTCGTGGCTGACCGGCGCGCCCGGGGGAAGTTCTAGATCGTCGCGCTCATCTCCGTTTTACGCTTTGTGGCTTTTTTTTTTTGACAAAGGATGCCACCCCAGATCATTCACCCCCGCGGTGTCTGGCACGCGATCCTCGCTGGGGAGAGTTGAGTCGAGTTATTTTTTTTAAATCAGACATTAAGAGCACTGGCTATGCCTATTCGCCGTCAGTCCCCGCGATAAAATCGGAAGTAAAAATGCGAACGCAAGCGATGCCGTGGCTCTTCTTTGGAATTTGTTGTAAAGCCACGACGATCGATGACGTCGGTAAAGGCGCAGACCTGCAACTGCTCGCTCACGCCACTGTCAGCAGAAGGGCCCTCCGCTAGAGGGAGCTCCATAAAGCCTCTCGAAATGTACTCGCGTACACGTTACTACTTTCAGCGGGTATTTTATTATCCTTCGTCAATATTTTTGAATTTCCACCGTTTTTTTTGCCAGGGTAAAGGCACAGCCCTGCATGTGCCTTGCCCACACCACTGCTGGCGGAAGCGACCTCCTCTCGAGAGGCAGCTCTAGAAAGCATCCCTCGAGGGTAGTTTGTGGCCTGGGTACTCAGAAGAGACAGGAGTAGCCACACTGAATCCCAGCACTCACGGACCTGCCGGTCGACCAACCGCGGTCTGCACCCACTGGGCGAACGGTGGTGCGGATGAGGTGATTGAAGGAATGTCCCATTGTTTGGTAAAGTTGAAAAACAACAATTACTTACACCGCTTAGCTTCATCAAACGTTTGGGGCGACTGCGATCGTGAAGGCTTCCACCCCGCCACGAGGTTTATGCAAAAAAAGTGGACGTCAGCGTCAGCAGCAGCAGCAGCCTTGTTTTCACGGAGGCCACGTGGTGGGAAAGCAAAGTGTGGGTTTCAAGCGCTGGAAGGAACGGTGGCCAAGCCTACTAAGTGCCGAGGGAGGGGCAGCTCAAGCGGGGAGAGCGCGCTCAGGAGATGGAGAAACGAAATCGGCTCACGTTGCAGGCGCTCCGGATTGCTACATCGCGAGGCCCTGTGAGAGACTATCTTTACGAAACGATTTGTTTTTATTTTACCAGGTGTAAGCGCCCCACTGAGCTGTGTAGCTCTTTTTCAGAAGCGACCTGGCCAACACAAATGATAGCTCAGGCAAAGTGGCTTATCATCACGTGGAAATGTGTAGCAGCCAAATACTTGAAACGCAAGTTTCTAAACGTGGAGGGGAAAAAAACCGGAGGACCCTGAGAAAAATGTACGCGAACACGGGGAGAACATGCAGACACAAAATATACAGCAAGCGCCAGGGTCGGGATCGAACCCACGACCTCCTGTATATCAGGCGAGGGAGTTAACATCTCACCACTACGGTGCCCGAGACGGTGACGGCTTGGGGAGGCCTGCATCCAGCAGTGGATTGACCATGACCCATGATGATAATAATAATGATGGTGCAATATGTACAATGTTTTAGCCCACCAAAAACGCAAAGGGTGAAGAAAACACAAAAGGGAACTTGTAAAGTAGATTCCACGCTCGCCGTTAGCTTTGCTCGAGATATGAATCCCCTCCCCCCACCATGACAGGAAGAATCAAACAAGAATAAGCTTCAAGCCTATATTGGGCCAATTCTGTCATCGCACCTGCACAAAATATTCACGTGATATATATTAATTGCGCCGACATCAGGGGTCACTGTTAAACTAAAATCTAATAAGTGTGAATTTGCACGCTTTTAATAGCCCATTTGCAAAATGTTGCACCAGCTCTGGTGTATATTTGCAAGCGTGTGTGTGCGCGCGTGCGGTGTGCATGCGCGTGCGTGCACCAATTAATTGACCTGTGCGGCACCTGGGATCCCGATTCACGTGTCGTTGCTGGCAAATATTCCCCCCGCCACCCCCCCACCTCCCCATTTCATCAAAATTTTTGGCAAAAGCGCGCCGGTGAGACCCGCCGCATTGGCGAAGCGGGGAGGAACGCAGAGCGGGTGCGGCTATCGAAAGTGCGTAGGCGGTGCAACTGCACCGAGGGCCCTCGGAGGGGCCGAAAGAACCCCTTGGGGTGCCACGCTCCTCGTAGAGGGGGTGCAACTTGAATAAAGATCCCTGACAGTTCGTTGGGCAACGTTGCAACCAGGGCCCAGCGCAAAGCCCAACGATGCCACTGCCGAGTCGGCAAAGGTATTGGCGAGTTAGCGGGCGGACGAGCGAACGGGTGGGCAGGTGGGTGGGCGGACGAGCGAGCGAGCGGGTGGGCGGGTGAGCAAACAGGGTGGGTGGTGGATGCTACTCACTGGGCGACGTCGGGGAGGGCGTGCCTCCGTCGCTGCTCGTGCTGATGGGCTTCGTATCGGTCACCGACATGGGCAGGGGCACGGGCCTCGGCATCGGCGGTGGAGGGGGCGGCAGCATGGACGTCGGGAAGAGTGCGGACGTCACCTTGGCTTGGCCCCCACCGCCGGGCTAAAGTTCGGGGGGGGGGGGAAGGGAGAGAGGGGCGATCGATGGATAGAGGAGATCAGAATCAGAATTATTTTTTCAGAATCAGAATATGTATTTATACTGTAGGGATCCGATGAGCTATGAAGCTCTTCTTCACAGATGCACCAGTAGGGACACGGGGTAAGGATGTCACAACAACAAACAGTACAACAAGACGACATGGTAGTGCAGAGTACGGGAAAGGCAAACAAATCACCCAAACACATACAAGTAAAAGTAAAACCATCACCATCCTACCAGGCAAAGCCTGGCCACTAATGATAGCTCAACAAAGTGGCTTATCGCGCGGAAATTTACAGCAGCAAAATGAGGTAGATGGAGATGGACAGGCAAGCAGCGGCTTTACAAGCCGACAGGCAGAAGGACAAATGGGCGAGGCAGATGAAAGGATGGACGGAGAGACGAACAAGGAAGTTGGGTACGGTCGGCAGATAGCCAGAGAGGCAGATGCGCGCGCAGAAAAGGGACACGGGTTTCCATGGACCGGTTGACTTGAGAATGCACACGCACGTACTCAATGCTGACTCTGTAGCGGATAAGGCATTCTCTAAACCAGGAGGCATGGCCTAGGGATGAACAATGAAAAGATTTAGAGCATCCACAACTCTGTTGCCACTTTTGGGCGGCAAAACCCCAGCGCATGTCACGGAAATCGGAATATCTCGTCACATCCGGCCTTAGCGGCTCGACCGCAGAGTGGCTCGCGATCCGAAGGTCGCAAGTTCAAGTCCTGGGTTGGGGTTGCCACAGTCCATCATCCCCGCTGGGGGTTGATAAAGCGAGTACCAATTTGTTGGGGAAGTTGACGTGCCCCCTGCCATTGGAATGTGCAAATTTCCACCACAGCAGCAGGAAGTCACTTTGAATTGTATTGTTCGTCTGGAAGAAGGGGTTAGCTGCAGGTGAATACACGCTTTGTCTCGAGTGGTGTGTGTATGCGGGCAAAGGGGAAATTCTGATATAACCACACTACGTTGAATATAAGCACACACACACGTGGCCTTACTCCCAAGGGGTGTTTCTGTATCCAGCATCTCCTGCGCACATTTAGGTGGGAAGCAGGGAGGGGGGCAAACCGGATATTTGTTCAGAGCTCCACAAACTCCAGAGGGGCCCCATGATAAAAAAAAAACATGTTATATAAAGAAAACAAGTACTGTTTATTCCTGTTATCAATTCAATGGGAGAAATATAAACACTACGACGATTATTCGTTGCTGGTTTATTCGATTGTCTCAATTCCATCCTCGAGTTGTCTCCGGCCAGCGGCAAATATTCTCCTGCCCCCACACTTCCGATTAGCAGGTAAGTATGTGTGTTGCATTTCTCCCATTGAATTGATAATAGGAATGAACAGGACTTGTTTTCTTTATATAACATGTTTTTTTTTATCATGGGCCCCTTTGTGGAGTTTTTGAAGCTCTGAACAAATATTCGGAAGTCGCGTGCATACACATACGCACGTACACTTACGCACGTACACATACGTACGTGTGTGTACGTACACATACGCACGTACACATACGCACGTGTGTGTACGTACACATATGCACGTACACATACACACGTACACGTACGTACACATACGCACGTACACGTACGTACGTACACATACACACGTGTACATACACATACACACGTGTACGTGTGTGTACGTACACACGTGTACGTACACATACGCACGTACACGTACATATGTGTACGTGCGTTGTGGGCTCTGCGATTTCGCACTCCCCCCCCCCCCCCCCACTGGCGTGCGAAAGGTGGGTGGGTGGGGGGGCGTCACGCGCACGTCCGATGCAAAGACAGCAACGGGGAGTGGGCAGCACTTACTTTAATATGAACGTCACGTGGAGGGAATGGTCGCGCGTGCGTCGGGCATGTGAATTGGAGATTGAATCTTTTGCAGACGTGGTCGAAACTCAATTACCATTCACATGCGCGGCCAAATAATCAATGGATCGCGAGGCGGAGGTCACACGCGGCAAAAAAAAAATACCGCCCCGCGCCTGAGGCATTGTTTATTAGTGTACTCGATAAAGTGAAGGCTGTTAATCCTGAATGCCTCACCGCTTTTTGCTATTGTTATAGTCGTCGCTTTGTTAATTGTAAATTAACTTAAGGATTGACACTTCCCCCCCCCCCCACCACGCGTGTACATTAGAGAATTACATTTTATCGGCCTAGTTAATAATAAAAAATGCAGCCTATCACGATTGCACTTGTTTCATTGACATCAATCCCATTTGTCTATGCCGCAGGAGTGGTGGGATGGCACGTGCAAAACATTTGCAGTTCGGGGCCAGGAATAAGCATTTGAAATCAAAAGTTACGTATATATTGGTCTCTTTTGTCTTACCAATTCGTTCCAAATTCTGCCATCGGCACCATGCCACGGTACAAAGAATCCGTTAGGGAATCTCTTTCACGGAACTTCTCCCAAAAAGTCCTTCAAGTCATCGCTTTGTCCTCTGTGCAGCAAGGGGGTGCGCAGTTTCCCACACACTCCGCTACGAGACTGGTCATCACGTGACAGCCAATATTCTTTGTAATTCTCACAGCTGGCAATTATGCAATTTAAGTTGTAAAACTAATGTTTGCGTGAAATAATTTACTAACCAAGCCTGAGACCATGTCACCACACCTCTCTATTTTAGGCAGAATGTCTCTCTCGTCTCATTAGTTCTCTATCTCTTGCGTCACCTCGCTGCGACTTTATAGAAGGTCCCCCCCAGTGCCCCCCCCCGCCCATCCAAAATAATTTCTGCTCCAATGGGGCCTAGCACCAGCACCAGCACCGCTGACCCCACCAGGCAACGCCGGCGACGCTCAACGGAGGGTGGTGGCGATGGTGGCGTTGGTGGCGGTGTTGGTGCAGGGTGGGTGGGGAGGTGAGGGGTGGGGTGGGTATGACGTTGCCTCGCAGTGAAACGTGAAGCCCTGCGCGTGTTTCAGTGTGTAAGCCGACACGTGCGAGCGTTGGCGGTGAGGGCTGCTGAACCGCCGCTGCTGCTGCCGGCAGCCGGCAGTGGTGGAGGAGGAGGAGGGTGAGCGAGTGACCGAGATCAATTGAAACCACTTGAGCCGATAGCCGAGGAGCCGAGCTTTGCAGGGGGGAGGGGAGCGGGCGCTTGGCAAGGTCAAGCGCTTGAGCCGGGATAATGGAATCAATTCATACGAGATGAAGTTACTGCACTTTAGTTTATAAGATTAATAAAGTTCTCCTGGAGTACTTTGCACACGAAGGGGGAGGAGCTCATTGTTCCCATTTACAGCCCAAAGCAATCTCAAACAACTCCTGCAAGATATTGTTTTCCCACCAACAACCAATGTATCTCTGAGTTTATAGTTCTCGATGCACACGGCCAAACCCTCTTTGGGCTCCCATGTTGCATCGAACTCGACCAAAACAACGACCTGAGTGACGGTGGTCCACCCCGCCTGTAACCGCGGCTAACCGTCACGGTGAAACAACTCAGATTCACGTTGTTCCCTGAGCTTCGCGGACTTGCAAAGCGTCGCCACCTCGAGGGGGTATGGTTGACGCAGCACATCCCAGGCATTGTGCGTAAAACAATTTTTTTTTACAATTTTTTTTATCTTACCAGGTAAGGCCCACTGAGCTACAGAGCTATTTTCAGAAGCGAACTGGCCACAAATGGTAGCCCAAACAAAGTGGCTTATCGCGTGCAAATTTATCGCAGTGTGGAGGGGAGGACTCGGGGAGAGACACGCAAACTCCCCAAACATATACTGGCGTCAGGGTCAGGATCGAACCCACGACCTCCTGTATACCAGGCGAGGTCGTCAACATCTTACCACCAGTTCTCCGTCAGCCTTGCAAGCGCTCAGCCAGCCATGAGCAGCATGTGCCCAGTGTGGGAGCGCGGGTGGCATGGGCCCTGGTGCAAGGAGATGAATGCCACTGCCCCCCCCACCCCGCCCCGCCCAGTGCTAGGCCCCCTACGAACATTGGGCCCCTGTGCATTTATTTATTTATTTGCCACCTTGCACAAGATTGCATTTGGTCTTGACAAATCTGCAGAAATTTCATGTATGAGCGCAATTTGTACTTCCACGCTTTTATTTATATTTGCATGTGTTTATTTTTACTTCTTTGTGACTTGCTGAACTTTTTTTCTATCTCGCTCTTGTACCCTTTAATATTTATTTATTCATTCATTGTTGTTGTTGTTGTAACGTGCTGACCCGGCCCTACCGGAGATCTGTGGAGAAGATCTTCACAGCTCAGTGGATTCCCCCAGCCCTGAACTCACGGTCGACATTCCAAACTCCTATGGCGTGGTGCGAGTCCATCCGTAGGGACAACCACCGTGGACTTTCCACACAAAGTGGTACTAATTTTATGGACCCCCGGTGGGATGATGGACTGGGGGGGGGGGGGTCAACCACACCCCCCGAACCAGGATTTGAACTCGCAACCTTCCGATCGCGAGCTCCTCGCTCGACCACTGAGCCACCCACCCAGGTGGGTGGGTGGCTTATTGGGGATCTTCTCTTCGTATTCGTTTTCTGGACGTTTTTTTTCTATCTTATGCCTTAGGGCCTTGTATGTGTAGTGGTGATACGCGCTGGCAGGAGGGATCGTGAGGCAGCGCGTGGTGATTGGTTACATCAAGTGGGTGCTCACATCGCGGTCCGCATAGGCTCCGCCCCCTCGGGAGCAGAGGGCTATGTAGGGCGATGCGCGCGGGCACTCGGGGAGTTGGTAACCGGTGAAGACAGAAGACGGAGGAAGAGATAGGCCCTGGGACCCCTAGCCCCGCTGCCCTTGTAAGGGCCGGGGTTCTGTGAGGCTCAGAGGCGAGGCCTTGGGATTCACGGTCCGACGCCCTTGTAAGGGCTCGGGCTGTATAGCCCAGTGGTCGAGACCCGTGGCCTGACAAGAGGGGTCTGAGAGCTCCCCGTGGGGAGAGCGTAGCCGGAGAGCCTGAGTCGAGGCAGAGATAGGCACGCGTACCCTACGGGAGAGACTGAGTGCGGCCCGAGCCGAGTGTGCGTAGGGGTCTGATAGTTCCCCGTGGGGAGAGCGTAGCCGGAGAGCCTGAGTCGAGGCAGAGTTAGGTGCACGTACCCCACGGGGAAGACGGAGTGCGTGGCCGAGTCAGGCACGCATGACATAGGTGTTATCTCGGTTGGGACTGTTACGTGTGCAACCGTTGTGAATAAACAGTGCTGCCCCGTCAACTCGTCTCCCGCCATTATTGAAGATACTACATATGCAACAACTGTGATCAAAACTAAAACATGTACACTTTTCAAATTGTCAACACGTGAATACACTCGGTGTGCACACACGCGCACAAATAACATACACAGACCTCTCTAGCCTTATATTCTGTTGGGGAAAGTTCTGTTAGCAAGCGCACCGTCAAAGCCGGTACAGTGCATGAGAGAGTGTAATCCTTCATCCAGCAGTGGATGGACAAAGGGCCGCAAATTATGACCGCCACAGTAATTATTCTAATTGTATTCAGCAACACATTCTCGTTGCCGCGGGCATATTTTTCGGGCCGATGTGAAATATGCCTCGCGTAATATTTGAGCAACGCTATTAGCGGGTTGGAAATAATACACCATGACTGCGGTAACAAAATCAATACATCAGAGCAGAGTTTTTTCTCCCTTCCCCTTCTTTGCTCTGAGGAGGTCGGGGTGGCAGGCAGGAAATGGGAGGGAGGGACTCGGAGGGCGGCGGTGTGGTTTTGGTCCCCGGTGTTTTGTTTTTATACCTTTCGGCGGGAATCAGCATAGCCAGACCCCCCTTGGTTCTGGCGAAAAAGAGTGCAAGGCTTTACCGTCGCTGGGCACGGCGCGAGTGGACGGGCGAGCGAGTGGGTGGGTGAGCAGGTGGGTGGGTGAGCGAGTGAGCAGGTGGGTGATCAGGGGAGCGGGTGGGTGAGCAGGTGGGTGGGTGAGCGAGCGAGCGGACGGACGAGCGAGCGGGTGGGTGGGCAGGTGGGTGGGCGGGCAGGCGAGTGGGCGGGTGAGTGGACGGGCGGGCGAGTGGGTGGGTGAGTGGGCGTGTGGGCGTATGAACGTTGTTTACTAGAACGGAGCAGAAAACACTTTCGGAGGCGTTGCGGTACTGGATACCATTTATTTTGACCCAGTTTCCTGGAAAATGTCCCCCTATGGAAAATGATATGTGTGTGTTGCGGTTAGTGTGCTGCACTACAAATCCGGCGATGCCGAGTGCAATTCCCACTCACGGCCAACATCAGTGATGATTATCTGAACCCCGTCCTGGGCCTCCATTAGGTCGACTCAGCTTAAAATGAGTACCGAGTGCGGTGTGTAAACATCGCCACTCGGGAGACAAAGACGGCCGGGCCTATTGTTGGCAACCCACCACCTCGTGTGCCGTGCCGGCTTCGTAGTCGATGGCTCGCTAGCAGCATTTGCCCCAACAGTCTGTCAAGCCAATCGGCGTGATCTGTGTTGTTCGTTGGATATACATATACACGCGTGATATATAAGATACTAAGATTCTCCGTATAACTTTAACAGACTGTTGGGGCAAGTGCTGTTGGCGACTAACACCTATGAAGGCCACACGGCACACTATGCTATGGGGTTAGTGGCAAGCACCACGCCCAGTCGCCTTTGTCTCACTAGTGGTGATGTTTACACACCGCACCGGGTGCTCACTTTCATATGCACATATACCTATGAACATTGGTTGGTTAGTGCCCTGTTCTATGAACGTGAGCAAGTGAGCACGAGCAAACGGTTGAGAGCGGGCGAGCGATTGAGCGAGCGGGTGAGTTGGGTGAGCGAGCGAGTGTGCGAGCGGGCAAGCGGGCGAGTGATCGAGGGAGTGTGCGAGCGTGCGATCGGTCGACAAGCAGGCGAGCGATCGAGCAAGTGAGTGAGCGGGTGAGCGAGCGATCGGTGGATCGTGTCGATGAGCGGGCGAGATTGTCGGTACTCACGTTGAGGAAGCCCACGTGGCTGCCCTGCTGCCCCTCGGGGCACACGAGCTGCACGAAGTCCTTGAGGGGGTCGTGGGGCGGTGGGTGCGGCGGGTGGTAGCGGATCGCCGTGTGGGCGTGCGCCGAGAACGGGTACGGCGGGTTCTGAATGATGGGCGAACTCGGGAAGTGAAGCGCTGAGGACGCAGGGTGGGAGCCGCCTGTCCAGGTGCCACATGCACAAGAACATCACCATCATCACCGTCATCATCATCGTCACCATCATAATCACCATCATCATCACCATCATCATCACCATCACCATCATCGTCACCATCATCATCATCACCATCATCATCACCATCATCATCACCATCACCACCATCATCGTCACCATCATCGTCACCATCATCGTCACCACCATCATCGTCACCATCATCGTCGTCAGCAGTAGGTGTATCAGTGATATCGGCATTATCATAAATATCAGCATAATTATTATCATTGTCTTCGTCAACAGCATCATGATGATCATCATCATCATCGTGTTGATGTCGAGGTTTTCACGGCTCAATGAGCGACAGATGATCTTAAAAGCTGCTCTTTCTGCATAGCCGCGGCGAGCGCTGCTCCTTTCTCCTTTGCGACCCACGCTGGGGGCATCTTCTACTGCCTGAGGACGCCTCCTCTGCCTGAGGATCTTTGTCTACACATATTTGCACGTGCGCGCATGAGTGTGGATGGACATATGCAAGATGTGTACGTGCGTAACGCACCCCTGGTGTGTCCTGGTGGTACTGAGCTTGGGGTGTGCGTGCGTTTGCTAAAGACCCCCGCCCCCTTCAAGGTGCACCTATCCTGGTACGAGTTCCGTGGGGACGTCGCTGCTACTTAGTGGCAAACGGCGGTTGTTGTTGTTGGGAGGAGGGAGCGGTGGCACAGCGGTTACGCCACTTTGCTTTGAACCTGGTGACCCAAGTCCTATTCCCAACCATGGCTAACACTGGTTGCCAAATAGAACCTGTCCTGGGCCTCCTCTAAGTTGGCTTAGCCATGAATGAGAGAACCTGATGCTGTGAAAACATCGGCGTTTAGAGAGACAGACGGGGCCAGACGAGCGATTGGAAACACCGCCACCCCCCCTTTGTGTCTACGTGTGTACGCTGAACTTCTTCACCACCGTACGTAGCCAACCGCGCTAATCAGAGGTGCGGGGCAAGGACAACGAGCTAAACACAAAGAGCAGTTCTAAAGAAATGAGTTTTCAATCTCGATGATTTAAAAGTGAATGAGCTCCAGAGCTCCAGCGGCTTCCTAATATCGGAAGAACATTCCAGACGGCCGCAGGAGCGCATGTGAAGGCGCGCGATGCTGTGATTGTCTTTGGTTAACCTTGATCGTTTTGTGTGCGTCTGTGCAGGCCTTCATAGGTGCTCGCTGACAAACACTCTTATTAACAGTCTATGCAACTAAAAGGAGGAATCTTTATCCTGGCAACAGCCCATTGAAAATTCATTGCCTTTTATAATGGATTTTGGTGAGGAAGTCATGCAGGGATAGTTAATATTTAGTTTCTGGAACCCGTCCAATGCTGGATTTGGATTATCTTGCACACCAGTGGCGGTTCATAGCTCCAGGTGGAGGAGGCAACAGAGTCTGCCTCGGGTTTTCCAGTCTCACGTGAAAGGTGGATTCATCCAACAGCACTTTCTCGCATAGAGACGCAACGACTCGTAGACTCACAGAGACCCATAGACTCACGCAGAGACCCTTAAACTCTCACAGAGACCCATAGACTCACGCAGAGACCCTTAAACTCTCACAGAGACCCATAGACTCACGCAGAGACCCTTAAACTCTCACAGAGACCCATAGACTCACGCAGAGACCCTTAAACTCTCACAGAGACCCATAGACTCACGCGGAGACCCTTAAACTCTCACAGAGACCCATAGACTCACGCAGAGACCCTTAAACTCTCACAGAGACCCATAGACTCACGCAGAGACCCTTAAACTCTCACAGAGACCCATAGACTCACGCGGAGACCCTTAAACTCTCACAGAGACCCATAGACTCACGCGGAGACCCTTAAACTCTCACAGAGACCCATAGACTCACGCAGAGACCCTTAAACTCTCACAGAGACCCATAGACTCACGCGGAGACCCTTAAACTCTCACAGAGACCCATAGACTCACGCGGAGACCCTTAAACTCTCACAGAGACCCATAGACTCACGCAGAGACCCTTAAACTCTCACAGAGACCCATAGATTCACGCAGAGACCCTTAAACTCTCACAGAGACCCATAGACTCACGCGGAGACCCTTAAACTCTCACAGAGTCCCATAGACTCACGCGGAGACCCTTAAACTCTCACAGAGACCCATAGACTCACAGCAAGACCCACAGGCTCACAGAGACGCATAGACTCACACAGATACATATAGACTCACACAGAGACCCAGAGCTTCACACAGAGATCTATAGACTCACACAGATACCCATAGGCTAACACATAAACCCATACACTCACACATAGACCCATAGACTCACACAGAGATCCACCAGACTCACATAGAGAGCCACCACCGCCGCCACACGCTGCCACTGTGGCCCAATTGTCAATGCGTCCACCTGGAGCGCGCGTTAGCACCCGGGAGTGGAAAACCGCTGAATGTGCAGCTACGAGCACACCGACTGTGTGGAGGGAGCAAGCTGGCCAGGTGGCACCGCAGTTGGAGCGCTTGACTCAAAATTGCAAAACGACGATTTGGTCAGCAACACTTAGAACCGCAATGATAAACTGATGCGAGCACAGGCACCTTTGACAAACGGAAAGATCTCCCCGTACAGCCTTGAACAGACCATGGGCAAGTGCTGCTAGCGAGAACCTACTAAGGCCAGCACCACGCCCGGCCGCCTTTGTCTCCCTTGTGGCGATGTTTACACACACGGCACCAAGTACTAATTTGATGCCGATTCGACTTAGGGGAGGCCCAGGACTCGTTCAGATAATCGTCGCTGGTGTTGGCCGTGAGCGGGAATGAAACCCGGGTCGCCAGGTTCGTAGCGCGGCGCGCCAACCGCTCCATGACACACACTTCCCCACGCACGCCCATGCACGCACGCGAGCACGCAACCACTCACCAGACTCCACGTCGTTGTGCCAGCCGCTCGACTGGCTGCTGCTCGCAGGCGACCGGTTGTAGAAGCCTTCCTCGGGGCTGTCCTCGTCCAGGGACGTGCTCGACTTGTGTCTCTTGCTCCTGCGCGCGCACGCGTCCGGGAGGAGCGTCGCGTCACCGCTTGCGACCGCGAGCCACGCCGTCGTCGCGAGGGCCCGCGGCCGGCCTCGCATCCTCCTCAAGGAGGCCGCGTCTAGCCGTGGAGCGGCGCTCGCGTTCTACGCCGGCGAATCCCGTGTCGCGACGGAACGTCGCGGGGCCCGCTTGTTCGTCTACTCTTTCTCCTTCCTTATCAAGAGCTTCGGTGAGAGCGGCTTCACCCTCCCGCGCCCCCCCCCTGCCCCCGCTGACGATATCCCCAGGCCAGAGCGTTCGCCCCTTTCTCCGAACCGTTCCACTTAAGGCTCCTCTCCTCCCGATCCCGCTCTGGCACCTCCACGTGTCTGTTTCATTGCCTCCACTCGACAGCATCTCAAGACGTTCCAGTTTCACGTCGCTTCTTCAATGCCCCGCTCATCTGTTGCCTTATCAGCTGCCCACTGCACCCCCCCCCACTCCCACCTCAATTGCTTGTAGAACGAGTGCTGTTCCCCCGATGCCAATTGCAGCTCTGATCACCTCCGAGGGTCTATCGGCCTTCATCTATTGGGACACTTCCCATCCAGATATCCCAACTGAGCCCGGTGCTACAGCCGTTGTCCCCATCCAACGGCGACGAATTGAGAATTTGGCAAGGACAGTGTTCATCCCTAGCTCCGACAGCAAAATTATCAAACGGAATAATAAGATTTGGGTGGAAAACCCACCACCGTCGCGGTCGCTGCCCACCACCTACATTAACTGCCCCGCCCATGCTGCTGACACACTTGGGCTACGCCCATTTTAAACCTTTATAAACAGTTTGCCTTTAGAGGCTAACCCCCTTTTCCTGATGACGACCGCTTGTGTTGCGATCGAAACGTCGTAGTTTTTTGTTATTTTCTTTTAACCTATCTACGTGACTTTACCGAAAGCCCCAAAGAATATGAATCCCTGCAGTCACGAAAGCTTTAAGTCGGGAATAATAATAGCAAATCAATAACGATGCAAAAATCAATAACGATGCAAAAATCAGCATAAAACACAGAAAGAGAACGACATTTCGTAGGCGACCATGAGCTTCGGCGAAAAAAATGCTCTGTTCTGTCAGTGTGGAAGATATATTACGCACGCATCTGGAACGTACATCGTTGTGTCCCACGTGTAACAAGGCTTGTGCCTTGAACTTGGTCAACCGAGTAGTGCAGGGGACAGAATTGGGCAGAAGAGAGAATTGGACAGAACACAGTGGCACTTTGGTTTTTTTCTCTTCCCCACCACCACCGCCGCCGCCGCCACCGCCGCCCCCCCCCACCCCACCCAGGTCTCGGGCGATTATGGCGTGCAGGTGGACTAATGGACGACTGGACGGAGAGATGATGCGCGTCGATGAGGCACCCTGCCTGGGAGCTCCCTCCTCCTCCTCCTGCCCATATCTCTCTCTCTCTCTCTGTCTGCACATAACAAATAAGTAAGTAAACATGCTTAGATTTTTGTTAGCACATCCCATCCGCCGCACGGCCTTTTGGGAGCATTTTTTTCCTTATTATTTTGTTTGCAAAAGCAGCAGCAATGGTTTATTACGAGCAAACTCTGGACCGACTTCGAAATTCAGTGTCGGGTCATCCTCGTAGCAGCAGCGGCTTTAGGCTAGCCATCAAACAATGACGGTCACCGCATCGCTTTCAGGTGCGCGCTTCTGCGGCAGCCTGGAACGCTCTTTCTTTCCGATATTACGGAAGCCACAGGAGGTATGCGCTACTAAATCTACATTGAAAACTAATTTATTTCGAACGGCTTTTTTGTGTTTCGTTTGTTGTCCTTCCTCCGCACCTCCGATTAGCACGGTTGGATACGTACGGTGCGAAAGAAGTTCAACATACACACGTACAGTGTCTCATCTTGCTTGCTTGAACTAACAGTTCTCCTGGCAAGATACACGGACTATATGCGCACGCCTGATGGAGAGAGCGATGGTGATACTGATCAAGTCACTGCCTTCACATGCCACTTCATTAATCCACATGCACGCCTCACTTGAGACTGAAAGCCTCCAAGGCGGAGGTTTTGTAGCCACCTCAAACCTCATGCCAATCATTTTCCAAATTGAAAGCCTCGCCGGGTCTCAAGACTCCTTTCTCAGGAGGGTCCTGCATTAAGGTTGCTTTGGCCAATTTGACGAATGAGTGTTTAGATTTGACGTGGGAGAAAAGCTGAGCACCCAGAGAGCGAATGGCACTCAAAACCCTGCACAGATAGATGCAATCCAGAATCAGAATATTGTATTCATGCTGCCAGAATCAGAATATTGTATTCATGCTGGCGGAATCCGATGAGCTATGAAGCTCTATTTCACAGACGTCCAGTAGGGGGCACGGGGTCAGAACGTCACAACAACAACAAGCAATACAAAAACACGTGGGAGCAGGGCACGGACGGACTCAATTCAGCCAGTGGACCAAATCTACCCGCCGACCAAATTTCTACGGCAGCCCTACAACCGGCCCCCGTAACGTTAGCGGGGCTGGAGGGGGGCTGCTGGAGGGGGCTGCCCCCCCCCCCCCCCCCTTCAAAAAGACGTACGGCAGAGGTCGCAATCGGGTACCCGATACCCGTACCCTACCCGATACCTGGCTACCCGTACCCGGCCGGGTACGGGTAGCCGTTTGCGACCCTGGTGCGGCCGGGTACGGGTAGGCCGTGAGTCACTGGTGAGTCACCGTTTGTCACTCATTTCCCAACGCCTTGACTCTTCTCACAATTCAAGTTCCTAGAATCAACCCACCCGCGCCTGCAACATGGCTTCATCCCAAAGGTCGCAATCGGGTACCCGATACCCGTACCCTACCCGTACCTGGCCGGGTACGGGTAGGGTATGGGTACGGCCGGGTACGGGTACCCGTTTGCGACCCTGGTGCGACCGGGTACGGGTAAGGAATCAAAACCCGTTTGCGACCTCTGACGTACGGCCAAACAATGTCGCCACAAACAATGTCGGGCGCCCCCGTTCTTTCCGCATGTAAAACTGGAGGGGGGGTGGGGGGGGCAAGGGCCTTGGGCAGAACACACGACAGACGCATCACACGGGTCGGCGCTCAGGCAGCCTCAACCTTGTTGCCACGAGGTGACGCTGAATGGATGGGGGGGGTCGGCGAAGGGGGGGGGGGGGGTTAAAGGAGGTGGGAGGAGTAGCGGATGGAGGGCGAGGAAGCTGAAGATGATGGAGGAGGAGCAGGAGATGGTGGAGTGGGAGGGGGGAGGGAGCAGTGAGGAGAAGGTGGAAGCAGCAGTTGGGGAGAAGGGCAAGAAGGAGGAATAGGGATGAAGAGAGGAAGGAGATGATAATGAGGGGGAGGGAGGTCGGGCGAGGAGGGGAGCGGGTGGCGGATGAGGTGGAGCAGGAGGAGGATGAGGATGACGGGGTGGTCCACTCACCCGGCAGAAGAAGTGCTGGGCAGAGACCTCCTCATGGCGGCGCCGGGGCTCATGCTGTAGTAGGACTGGCTCTCCATTTCCACGGGGAAATTGGGACCGGTTCCGCTCGCGATCGGCGCTGTCGGAGCAAACATCGTGAGAGCGCTCGCCTCGCGGTCAGTGCGGCCCAGAGGGCTCGAGTTCAAATCCGGGTCAGGGAGAGGATTCCAGGATTTATACACAACGGAGAGTACAATCATCCGACCTCGCTGGGGACTGGGGAACAGGCGGTGGACGCGAAAGGATCGGATGCGAGGACATTGACGATGCATTGTGCCAGCAACATTTCGCAATTTTACTTTCAACATTTCATCATAAATTAAGTTTATTTGGTGATAGCTTTCACGACCGAAGGGGTGTGTCTGGTACTCAACAGCTATTAAATAGCGTAACTATTCATATGCCGATTTAAATAACTGCAATGTAATTCCCATCACGCCTCACGGTGTTCAGTGCAGGGTCCCACTCCTGATCACCCACTCTATTTCTCTGGCCTCTCTATTCATCAGCTATGAAGAAGAGCCATTGTCCAAAACGTTCACGGGTTTATATATATATGTTTTCCGTTGCAGGCCCAACACACAAGTGTTACCGATGAATGCGTCGAGCGTGTTGTTGTTAATTGTGCTTGTGCACCACTGCCAACACACAGCAGCAGCAGCAACATTACCAAATCATTTATAGAGCACCACCCAAGCCTTATGTGAGACAGCAGATGTCCCGGCCTGGCTTATGCAAGTTAATTATGTTCAGAGATTACAACCAAAGCCCGGTTTTACTCGTACATTTTTAAAATGTTGCACGCATTTCATAGCCAGTTGCATTTGTTCTTGGATTCACATCGGGTTTTTTTTCTGTCTCTCCCCCCCTCCAAATGCCTCCCTGGCAAGCGAGCGATGTTTTACTGTTGTTGTTGTTATCTAAGTGCCCTAACCTGGCATTCAATAAAGGATTCGAATTAATAAACAAGCGTGCGTCGCGGACACAAATGCTAAATCGGTGGCGTCGCGTGGTGACTTGTTGGCGGGCCGAGTCGGCGGTCGGGAACGATGCAGGCGACGGACATGAGAGTGGTGACGGGAATGCCGGCCCCCGCAGGATCACAGTCGTTCGCGTGCGACAGTGAGATGAGGTTGTGGCATCACCACGTCATGACGATGCATGTACCCAACAGTGGATAGACCACGGCTGATGATGACGACGATTAAATACGTGCACGAACGAAAAGAAGTACAGAAAACTGAACGCGGACTTGCTCGCGCACACAAGCTATGAGAGGCGCCGAGTTGAGACTCGCCGTTCCACCAACAAAACTACGGACGGACGGACGAATCGGGAAAAGGATGCGGCCGTCGTACTCACTTCTCGACACCCGCACCAGCTCTGTGACGCTGAAGACTCCGGAGGTTACGAAGATATCCTGGAAGCTGAGGTGTCCTGCAGGTGACAGGCGAAGACACAGGCCTCAATCAATGACTCGCTCGCGAGCACGCGGCCGTGCCTCGCCGGCGGCGTGGCCCCGTTCGGCAACGCGTCGCTGCGGCGGGCGATTAGGGGTGGAGTGGCCGGTGGGGTTGTCAACGCTGAGCGTGGGCCCTAGCAGCTGCGTCGGCTGGTGCCGCATTTGTACCGGGATGTGGATTCCGTGGCAACCGGAGTGGGTGCCACGGTGGCTAGGAGATGTTAACCGCCTCGCCTGGTACGCAGGAGGTCGTGGATTCCATCCCGACCCTGACGCCTGCTGCATATCTGGAGTTTGCGTGTCTCTCTCTCATCATCATCACGGTGGCTAGGAGATGTTAACCGCCTCGCTTGGTACGCAGGAGGTCGTGGATTCCATCCCGACCCTGACGCCTGCTGCATATTTGGAGTTTGCGTGTCTCTCTCCCCGTGGTTGCAAGGTTTTTTTCCCTCCACATTTGTAAACGCGTGTTTAGAGTATTTGGCTGCTGTAAATTTCCACGCGATAAGCCAACTTCGTTGAGCTGTCATTTGTGGCCAGGCCACTTCTGAAAAAGAGCTACATAGCTCCGCGAGCCTTGCCGGGTAAAATAAGAAAAGTAAAAAAGAAAAATTGTTTTTCGTCAGTGTCCAGACACCTTGGGCCGGCTGTGAATGTGAATTCCACAGCCACCGGATATTAACAAATCGGCAACGCCGCACGTGGAGCCGTTCCCGACGTCAGCGCTAACGCTGAGGAGTTGTCCTGGTCTTTCCCAGGAACGTCGCCCTCATTCCTTAAAAACAGCTGTCCCGGGAACAATCTGTAATGCGTCAGGGTCAGGGTAAAACCCATAACCTCCCTGTATACCAAGCGAGGTAGTTAACATCTCGCCACCGTGGTGCCCCCGACTGTTTCGTCTTATCCACCAGGCTGTGTTCAACAACCACACTGCAGGTCAAAACTCTTCTCATTTCGCTTCTTCCCTTCGTACTGCTCCCACTTTGGAATTCCCTCTTATTGCCACTTTTCCCAAGTTCTGAGCATAACCTTGCTCAATTCAAGAAACATATTCAATCTCTATCGGTTACTACTTCACGAGTGCTGTTTGTTGCTGGCCTGCTGGGAAATTTGGACCTTTGAGTCTGTGTACAGCAACCGTGATATACTGGGTTGCCCAAAAGTCAGGGTAGATAGGGTTATTTCATTTGTGTCTGTAGGCCTCTGTGTGTGTCCGTGAGTCTCTGTGTGTGTCTGTGGGTCCCTCGGCATGTCCGTGGGTCTCTGTGTGTGTCTGTGGGTCTCTCTGCGTGTCTGTGGGTCTCTCTGCATGTCCGTGGGTCTTTGTGCGTGTCTGTGGGTCTCTGTGCGGGGTCTATTAATGAGTAAAAAAAGAGGCGAATCCTTGATTCCTTCTGGAACGCAGTCACGGGGGTTCAAATTTCCATGTTCCGTGGGGCGTACCGCCAGCCCCATTCCCACCCGGTGCCCACGATGCGCCGGTAGTTTGCGCTGTGGAGGTGGCGGCCTTCGCCCAACGGGTGCGACGTCTCGCGCGGGTGACGACTCGCGTAGAGGCCACGTGCCGACTCCAAAAAATAAAAAAGCGGCGTTTGCAAAAAAAAAGCCAGAGAGCGAGTTCGGGGAGGGGTGGGGGGGGGAGGGGTGGGTGCTCGGAGCCAGACTTGGCCATGAACGTTATGTCGTTCTTATGTAATGGGCGCTGGAATAAAAAAAACGAAGGTTTTTTTTTGCTGTACACAGCTATCGTCGGTCATGACCTCCAGAGTTTTAGAGGAATGCTAATTAATAATACACGCTACCAACGGCAAACGATTGCGCAGAGTAATGGGCGCGAAACACTCCGCGTTTACACGGGGCTCTAAATGAGCGTTGGGATTTTTTGAGCGAGGGATTTTGGTTCACCAACCACAAAAACAACAACAACCGCCGCCGCCACCACCGTCATCATCATCACGACCGCCACAACAACCACAACTGCAATCACCGTCTTCCCTTACCACCACGGTCGTGACCACCACCACTACCGCCACAGATACCACCATCATCATGACCACTCACCCACGACCACCACCTTCCCAACCACCCACCGCCACAACCACCACCAGCAGCACCACTATCACCTCCACTAGAACAACAACCGCTACCGCCACATCTAATTTCACACCACCATGATCACCGCCACCATCATCACCATTTGCAACACTTCCACCATCATGATCAGTTATCACCATTTGCCATATCCACCACACACCACCAGCCACTACCACCACCACAGTCATCACCACAGCCTCCACCATGGCGACCTCCACCACAATCCACTAACCAGCAACGACACCACAAAGACAAAGATCCCCCATAAAGCCTTAACAGACTGTTGGGGCAAGTGCTGTTAGTGAGCACCTATGAAGGCCGGCACGGCACATGAGGGGGTCGGTGGCCAGCACCACGCCTGGCCGCCTTTGTCTCCCCAGTGGCGATGTTTACACATCGTACCAGGATTTGAGGCCAAGTCGACCTACAGAAGGCCCAGGAGCGATTCAAATAATCGTCAATGGTGTTGATGGCCGTGAGCGAGAGTCGAACTTGGGTCGCCGGGTTTGTAGCGTAGCGTGCTAAGCGTTGCACTATGGTCCCCCACCTACACCACCCACCACCGTCACCATCACAAACACCACCACCATCATCACAAACACCACCAGCGTCACCATCACAAGCACCACCACCATCATCACAAGCACCACCACCGTCACCATCACAAGTACCATCACCATCACAAACACCACCACCGTCACCATCACAAGCACCACCACCATCACAAACACCGTCACCATCACAAGCACCACCACCGTCACCATCACAAGCACCACCACCGTCACCATCACAAGCACCACCACCACCACCATCACAAACACCACCACCATCACAAGCACCATCACCATCACAAGCACCGTCACCATCACAAGCACCACCACCATCACAAGCACCACCACCGTCACCATCACAAGCACCACCACCGTCACCATCACAAACACCACCACCATCACAAACACCGTCACCATCACAAGCACCACCACCGTCACCATCACAAGCACCACCACCGTCACCATCACAAGCACCACCACCACCACCATCACAAACACCACCACCATCACAAGCACCATCACCATCACAAGCACCGTCACCATCACAAGCACCACCACCATCACAAGCACCACCACCGTCACCATCACAAGCACCACCACCGTCACCATCACAAGCACCACCACCGTCACCATCACAAACACCACCACCGTCACCATCACAAACACCACCACCGTCACCATCACAAACACCACCACCGTCACCATCACAAGCTCATCTCGCGCGTGCTCTTTTACCGTTTTCCGATTTGATCTCCGCTTCGCTGGCAGACATGTTCTCGTGGCTCGGACTGCCCGTCTGGCCTCCTTCTGCCGATAGATGACGGGGAAAGACAGACACGCACGCACGCACAGAGGGGGGAACAAGGGGAGATAAACACACGCAGATTAGACACCCTGCATTTAGAACACAAACCACGCACTTTGTTATTTTGCTTTTGAAACAATTCGACACGTTGCTCAAGCGACGATAAATCTGATGAGGTTTGTGGAATGCCTACGAGGCAGAAAATCCGTTGGAATCTCGCAGAACAGTGCGAGCCTTCATGTTAGAAAGCGGTTCAAGGAAGTGGATATTACAGAGCTACCTGCCAGATGCCTTCAAGGGACACGTCATTAAGGCAGTAGAGGGCAGCACTTTCCCACCCACTCTGCCACTGGAAGCAACGTTGTTGAGTGACAATCGAACAAACATGTTTTTTTGTAGTTCGATTTAATTAAGATTTTGAATGTTTGTATAATTACATATGTATTTTGCTAAAATTTGTGTGCGCGTGTGTGTGGTTTTGTGAGACTGGTTCTTGCCACAATAATATGGATATTCCATGACTGACCAACAATTGTCAATTGGGATGAGCACAGAAAAGTGTTAATTTAATACTTTGAGACATTTTTTTGTATTTGTCTCGTAAATTTCAGTCAAACATACGTTCAACAAATACACAAATATCCTGTAAGTCAAATATTTGGCCTGGGCCCTAATCTTCGACCCTGGAGAGTGGAAGTGTAGTTTCAGACCCTGACCCGGGTCAAAATTGTGAATGTTAATCTCATGCGTTGAAAGAAAAATAAAGAAAACGAAAAAAAAAAGTTGTAAAGTAAGAAGGCTGTAGGCCAAGGGGTTTTTTTTCATACGGGGCTGTTACGCCTTGCTAAAATATACAGTGTAAACAGGATTTTTTTTCTGAGTAAGCAGCCGCCCCCAGCTCTCGGCGGAAAATATGAGCATTTAGCGGGACTCAATAAAGTCAGTGTGCTCGCGACGAACAAGCGGCTACTTTTAGGTTTCTCTGAACGCACGTGGACACACGTGTGTGTGCGCACACGCGAGCACGCACAAAGACGCACACATGCGCCGGGAGCACAGGTGCAGATTATTTTTTCGCAGAGGCACTGGGTTTAGAAAAGAAAAAAAAAATCACTGAGGAAAAAATAATAATCCAAAAGTACCGGTTCGATTAATGACTTCCTGTATAGAAAGGTGCAGATGGAGGTGTGGTGCAGCCCTTTCTACAACTGCCTGAATCAATCCCTCTGCTGTGTGCCAAAGGAATGCCTCCGATTTATTAATTTGATAAGATTTTAATGTGGCGTGGATGGCGAGAGTGGGTAGGGATGGCGATGAATTAACGCGCTAGTACGCGCGCCCACGAATACAACTCACGCCCGTTAACGCTGCAAAGCGCTAACGAGTCAATGCTTGGCCTACACGAAACGAGCAGCCAACGAGTCGCAACGCACATTTTATTTGTTCAGGTGGCGCGAAAATGTTTTAAGTACATTTTCGTCGGCAAATTTAATTTCTTGTTTGTCTGATTTGTGTGTTGTTATTCTCAGTAAAGACTTCGTTTTGGCTGCACCACGCATAGTGATGTTTATATTGCAACAAAAAAAAACTAAATAAAGCAAGACTAATAATCATCATGAGAATAGTTTTTATTATTAATTCATCATCGTTGATTATTATTTATACCGCACCTCCCCCATGCATTGCATCTCGAGATGCCAGAGCAGAGGGGGTCCAAGCAAGCACTCGGTCGTGGAGTTGTATCCGCAGACCAAATACAATATTCAAAACCAATGCCAGCATCGACAACGTGCAAAACAAACAAGATTAAACAAAACTTTAAAAAGGCAAAAAAACTGAGCTGGAACAAACAATCCCCCCAGCGTCGACGGCAATGGCTGTGGGGGGTGGCCATCATCCAGCAGCGGATCATGGCCAATGCCAATGAGCAGCACAAAAAAACATGGCTTTAGGAATAATGGTGGCGGCCGGGGCTGTCCAAACGCCGGCTACCTCGGGGAGCGGTGTGGCGTGCACCAGCACTACCGCGCCCCGAGGCTCCGACCGCGCTTGCAAGCGGCTCTCCGCCAATCGAGCGGGTGGTCGAGTCGCAAGCTTACGTAAGCCCCGGCCAAGGATTCCTCGGCGAAGTCAGCCCTCGATGACTCACGGCTAACCACGAGGCCGCCACGGCTAACCACGAGGCCGCCGCGGCTTTCGTGCGGTGCACGGCGGTTTTGCCACTCCACCCCGGGGAGAGAGAGAGAGCTCCCGAAAGTATTTATTTTTGCTCGCAGAGACGGCGTGTGCGGAAGCTCCGGCAGGCCGACAACCCCTCGTGCCGTCCGTCTCTAAAGGCGCGTAAAGCCTCCAGTCGACTTCTTTCGCACCGTGCGTAGCCGACCGTGCCGATCGGAGGTGGGGCGTCGGTTTGGTGAAATGCGCGAATGAAAACTAATTTCGCGTGCAAAGATCGTCACAGCCGGTTTGCCAGTCGACCCGAGTCAGTTATCTCTTTAGTCCGTCGAATCAGCAACGCCAGCCAAGTCAGCAAAATAATAATTTCGCCAAAAAGTCAGTCAGAAGGGCGATCGGTCGGTCGCCTCGTGAGATTGACAAAGAGGCAGCTATGCTGCGTTTACTCGCGTAGCCTGCGGTCAGGAGTGAAGTCTCCCTTCTGGTTCGGCGTATTTTAGTGGGAGGTGGGACGCTTAACAAGCATCTATTTATTTTATTTTGTCGCTGAGAGTAAAATTTTACGAATGTCGCCGCTTGCGTGCGCGGCTTGAATCAAGTGGCCGCTGCTGTACAACGCGCGCAGAGACGCCGGGGGAAGATCGTCGCTGAGCGCCGTCGCACGTATAGCGTCAGCGCTGCGTTCGCACACGACGCAAAAGCCGCTCGCGTCGGCTAAAGTTTGCGCGAGTGTTACATCGAGAAGCGTGACGAAAAAAAATATGTAGGGGGAGGAAAAAACCCCCCACCCCCCCAACCAAAATTCACAACGGTCTTCATAATGAAAGTGAATTAATTACGTGTACTTTATGCACAGCTGTGCCGTATGAATGCCGCCCATTCACAGCACCGGTGAAATCCCGGGGCGGTATCGCGTTGTTACTTCACGTTAGGCGAAACGTTTTTCGCCCGAGCGCAAATTTATTATTTAAGTGCCGAGCGGCGAAGGGGCTTTGGGGAGCGAAGCGGTCATCGCCGAGAGAGAGAGAGGGGCGAGCGGGCGGGCGGGCGGGCGCCGTTCAAGAAGTAAAAAAAATGGAAAGATGACTTGCGGAGCGTGAAAACAGGAGGGGCTGGTATTTGCGCAGTCAATACATTTGCGGAATGAAAATAAATCCCCGATGTAGCCCTTCAATCCGAATCCAAACGTGTCCATACAGTGCGTGAAATGTAAAAAGTGCGACGACTCTGCCCGTAGAATCGGATACCCCTCGTGAGTGTCTTTTATTTTTGGTATTTGGCCCGTCACCTGGCCCCTCCTCAGCCACCTTTGTGTTTTTTCCTTTCTTCAAGAGCTCCTGTTACTTTATTAAGCCTTCGCAACGTTGCAGGTGAAGGGCGTTGGCTCTGAATTCGCGAGTTGCGCTTTGCGCTCACGCGGAGAAGAGAACGACCGAAACGAGAGAAAAGGGTTGCCGTGTAAAAAATGCGAGCATAGAGTCATTTCGCAAATTGTCCGAATTACAATAATAATAGGAATTAGTAAAAAAAAACACTTTTTAACCAAGTAAAGAAATAAAAAAACACTTCGACTTAAGCCCATCAGAGAGTTTTTTTTTTATTTAAAGAAAGAACGCACACTACCCGCAACAGAAAACACATGCAACGCAAACACACAATCATAACAACGCTTAACGCAAAGTGGTACTTTTTGCATTAGCATTACCACCGCCACCACCGCCCGACCCACCACTATTATTATCGTCATCATTACTGAATTCAATTACTTGGGGTCTTTTTTCCTTCCTCTTTTTAATATCGGGGGCTCAGCCACTGTGGTCTACACAAAGACAGCAGCGTGAGCTGTCTCGAGAAAGTTTTAAAAGCGCCGCACCACAAGCGTCCCCGACGTTTTGCCAAAACCTCAAACCATATTTAGAGCGAGAGTCTGTGCGAGCACCCGGGCTCTGCCCTGGTAACCCACGCGGCTCGGTGCCCAGCCGCTCGTCCAAAGTCGCGACGCGCACGTCCGGTGCCACTGCACGCCGCTAACGTCGTTACACACCGGGGGGGTCCCCCACACGGCCCGGGTGGCGGGGGCGATCGCCCGCCTCGCGGTGAAAATACCGCTCCCGTGCGTCTCTCGCCACGTCCGACGTTTCGCTTCACGTGCCGGATGACCGGCGGTTTTTTCGACCCCCACCCCCACCGCTGCGCTCCCAGACGGGTTGGGAGGGGGGGAACGAAACGTCGAACGTCGTGCCAATTGATGCGTTGGCACAACCCCTGAGAATGCACCGGAGAGGCCTCGCAGCGGCACAACCGCCGTGGAGCCACGCGGTCGTGAAAGGCGCCGATCGCCGCCGTTAATCAACCGCCAGCTTGCACGGAACGACGGCGCGGACTTTCCAACGGCTCTTTTTTTCTTTCAAATTACAAATAAACGTAACGCGCGTTCGTTTTATCCGTGAAATATTGCGACTGGCTGTTTTGCGTCTCCGCTCGTGTTCAACGGTTAACGCGAGACAAATGAAATCTATTGTGTCGCCTGCCGGACCGCGACAGACAGAGAATGTGCGCAAAGCTGGAGCAACGTCGCGAAACGGCGTGTTAAGACATTTTTTTGCCCTGGGAAACGTGGCAAATCCGAAAAAAAAAATTTTTTCATTAAAAATCACATCCCAGGGACGAACATGTTCATGTAAATCTCTGCTTTCAGCTGTGAACTGCGAGATGGGAGGAGGGGGGGGTTCTGCAGAATTCACGCCAACTACCCAGGGACATTTACGAGATAATTTTTTTAATCTATAAACCTCTAGATTGATAGAAACGTGGATTTTTTTTATTATTATTATGATGAAGGAGTGCCCCTTCTAACCGATCGGCCAACGCTTCTTTTTATAGTCTCGCTTTATATATATAGCAACAGAACTGGCGCAAGCGCTAGACCCATTACGATTCCAAAAAGAGAAACTCTACTCCGGAAAAACAAATTACAATTCAGATTAATATACAGGGGTCATACTGGAGGGACAACGTCAGAGCAAGTAACTTTTGTTATTTAAATATTGTGTTCGTCTCGAATTCGGTGTTTTATATTACGAATAAATAATTCCCGCAGATGTAACAGGCGAGGCTCGCTACGTCTGCGTGCTCACAAAAGTATGTTTCCACGATTGTTCGCAAGCAACGCTTGCCATTATCACACTTGTGTTGTTCTAATAGTGGACGTGAATTACATTTCGTTCCTATGTTCACTGCCAATCCATGCACGTTGTATTATGCATGCATGCTCGTGTTACGCTCGTGTTACGTTCGTGCGTGCGCACGTGCCGTGTGGCCAATGTGCAGGCCGTGCGCTCCGCGCGTGCTCATGCTGGTCGTGTGCATGTGGCATAACAGACGCGGAAATTCACCACCCAGTAAAGACAAGTCGAACGCGTTGGACGTGTGCAACGTACGTGCACACGCGCTCGCACCCCCCACACGTATTCAGTTGCCCCTTTTCACCCATGTTTGAAGGCATCTATTTGTCGCTGGCCGCTCGGACAAAATCTGGTTGTACACGGACGTGTACACGATTGTGCGCTGCACAATTACGCGTGCGAGGTCGCTTGCGCGCGCGCGCCCCGTGTGTCACACCCGTCCGTTATGCGGATCGCACCAGACACACGACGCCCGCCACCGCCGCCGCTACCCCCCCGCCCCCCCGGTCCACCGCCACCACCCCCATCACCATCAGCACTCCTTACAACACGCGGCTCCGCCGCGCGCGATTGCCTCACTTACAAGTGGCCGGTTCTTAAGTGGCCATTTACTCGCCGGGGGCGCGCAACAGTGGAGCTCTTTGCCGCGTCGCCGCGCGGCTCCGCAGCGTGCGGGAGATGGATGGCCGTGCGGGGCGATGAGGGGCGCACCTTTGTGAACGCGACCCGCGCCCCACCGAAACACACCGCCGCCGTCGGCCCACCGCCCTATCTTTTGCGCAACGGCCACCGCGTGCACAGGCGCCGGCCCAGGGACGCGGCGCTTGCGCAACCAGCCCCGTGGCTTCATCATTCATCAAACCCACGCGATCAAAACGCACGGCCACGGCACGGTAGCGCGCGACGTAGGAAAGCGGCTTACGTAAGAACGGCACGGAGAGAGAGAGCGGGAGAGAACGCCAAAGCACGCAGAGCGACGGCAATAATCCTCCGGGAATCTTTACGTGGAACCGCATCGATCGTTTGTGTTTTGTCGAGCGAGTGAGACTTTTCGGGCCATTGTTAAACAACTTTAGCCGTTCGCACTGTGCCAAGCACCGTTATGTGCACGAAAATTCACGGCCCCCCGATTCCCCCGTGCTGTGAGTGTTCTTGTACAGTAACTCAAATAGCCAAAGTACATTCGTGAAATATATTTCTGGCCACTGCAAATTTACTTTTCAGTATGGTGTAACTGGATCTCCATGGTATTCTCATTCCGGTTAAATAAAGAATAGTACAATTTACTGAATTTACGGAGGTGACTCACAAGATGCACCAGGTACTTTTAGTTCTGAGTGTGACAGCGGTGCTAATGGCATTGATTATGATTGAAGCATATATCCCTTAAATACATAATCACAAACATAGCGGGTTTTTTCCATGTATGTACGTTTCTGGATTAAGCACATTGCAGTACGTTCCCTGCATTCATTTAGTTTAGGATAAATATGTAACATATGTGTCCTGTGTATATACGTGTGCAGCCTTTTGCCAACTCACTGGCGAGTCATGGGGGTTTGCTTGGCCATACTTCACCGTGCTGGCCGGGGTTAAGTGTGAACTGTAAGTTGTCTCCATGAATGTGTATCGCTGTGGCCCGGTTACATTAGGTCTGAGTATACGTGTATGTAATGATCACCAGTGATGATTATCTGAACCGGTCCTGGGCCTCCCCTAGGTCGACTCAACCCCGAATGAGTACCTGGTGCGGTGTGTAAACATCGCCACTGGGGAGACAAAGGCGGTCGGGCGTGGTGCTGGCCACACCACCCCCTCGTGTGCCGTGCCGGCCTTCACAGCTGCTACTTAAGAACAGCACTTGCCGCAAAAATGTGTTTAGGCCATACGGGGTTGGGGGGATCTTTGTCTTTGACATGTTTATGAAGTACTTCTTATCCATACTTGATTGAGTCCATCTCGTTGACATTGGCTGAAACATCTTGAAATAAAACACCCAATGTGGTGGGACCCTCCTAAAAAAAATGTATGATTACTCTTATTATCATAATAACCATGGATGAGTGGTGTACGTACTTTATTGGGCATTGTTACAATCGAGTGAAGCTAGTAAAATGAAATTCAACTGCTCCTGTTGATATTATTGTTACGGATAGGAATAATAAACAATGGAACTATTGCAGTTGTGTGTCTGAACGGTTTATTGGGTAGGCTCGCTTCAAAGAATTGACTTTTATCAGCTTATGAAATCAATTTAATGCTGGGTTCGAATAATTCACGGCGGAATTATACGTTTCATCTGTGTCCACATCAGTTAAGAAATCAAACGGGGTTTAAGTGTGCATAAAAGTTGCTGATGTTGCGGTTAACACGTCAATCGTTGTTTAATGTTCATGTCAAAAAGTAAAAAGCGATTGTTACCACGAGAAGCCGTTCAAAACCTCCGTCTACAAGCGAACCAACGTTTGCACGACGTTTAGAAATTTGCTTCATCGCGGTCATCATTTTACCTTTGTCACGCCTGGACATTCAATGCTTTAAAACAAAAAAAACGTTGAATGTTACATCTTTAGCCTGCCATTATACAGATGAAGATTAGAATAGCGTCACAAAATGTACGGTTTTTAGACCAACTTGATCATTATTATTCTAATCGCGTGGTTTTAACGTTTTATTGGAGAACGGTTATTAACATTACAGGGGCCTAGGTTTAATAACGGCATCTGTAAAGAAACAAAGTTTTAATTGACTAATTGAATGATCATCTCCTTCGGTTTGCAAATAGCCAGAGCAAAACGAATGTAAACGTTCCATCGGATTGCAAATTCTTATTGATCTAGGAAATCAATCTGTAAAACACCTTTCTTTGTCATTTCAGCGAGTGAACACGGCTCCGATGATACACCGCCGTCTCTCGGGCCAGATCGCTTCGAAACACGCGATGCACGTCACCAGTTTGTGTGCGCGCCAGTGATTGCACAAGCGTGCTCGCCGCACACTCTGCTATTTAGACCTCCTTCGACGCGCGTTCGCGTCGCGATGCCCGACGGTCTCGCCCCCACCACCACCACGTGCCGGGGGGAAGAGTCTTCCGGAACGCAAAACCGAGCCGCAGATAAAAGAGAGCTCCCCCCCCCCCAGCACGTGGGGGAGGAGCGGAACGTCGGACACCGCGGGCCGAAAGAACGCGCGCCTGCGACGCCGGAAGCACCCCCGGGGTCGGGAGAGCCGTGCAGCGCGACCGCGGGAAGGAGGGGAAAAGAAAACACGGCGGTGGCGTCGGCGGCGGCGTGATTTAGATCACTTCAAAAAGTGTGTCCCGTTCGCTCCCTTCGAAAGCCACTAACCCTGCGTGACGGCCCCCTTCCTTCCCCCCGTCGGTCATTGCCCCCCCCACACCCCCCACGTCTCAACAACGCACCGTGACAAAGTTTTGACAAGATGATTAGCGCGGGGAGATCGCAAGAGCCGGGCGCTCGCGCGCACGAGCGCAGCGTCCGCCGGTGAAGCGTTGCGTGAGGGCCAGAGTGGGTTTTGAAGAAAAGTCAACGGGCTGAGCATGGAGAGTAAAGAGAGGAAGGACTAGCCACAAGACTAGCCGTGCCGGAGGTATGTTAAACTTCCTTTGCGCCGTACGTAGCCAAGTGTGCTGAACGGATGTGCGGGGGAAGGACAACAAACTGAACGAAAAATGACGTAAAAGTGCACAGCTCCCAGTGGTTCCTCGTATGGGAAGGGAGAGCGTTCCGGACGGTCCGCAGAAGCGCATCCGCCGTCTTTGTCCATTGGCCGAGCCAGAATCCGCCCGTCCCGAGCGCGCATGTCCAGAGGGCCCGCAACGGCCGCCCCGAGCCCCGCACGCCGGCAGTCGTCGTTGAAAACCGTCGAGAAAAAAGTAGAGCGGGCCTCCTCGGGCGGCACGACGTCGCGGCCTGGAGAAATGACGGCCGATGGCCAAGGGTGACGACCGGGGGGAGATGGAGCGCGTCCCCCGGGGGGTAACGCGCTCGCCGACGAGGTGGCTGGCGATGAGGGCCGGCTCGTGAGCAGGTGCTAAAGGTGGATTTTGTTGCGTCGTGGCGAGTGTGAGAGGCTTGGGGGGGGGGGCATCCGTCCAACAGTGGATTGACCACAGCCAAGAACGATTGATGATTGATGACAAAGAGGAGCGCAGGTTTTGATCGTTCTTACACGACAAGAAAGCCACACTGGAGTCTGTGCACGTGAATCTGAAAAGGGTGCACGGTCATTTGTGTATTCGTGCCTAAAGGCGACAAATTGATAAATATATTGACTTAAAATTTGTATTGCATTTGATACACGTATATATGTAAAAACAAGCATGTACATTGGGAATGCAATAAAAACACAATGCCATTGGAACTGTCAACGTCTCGAACTATTTGTAAAAAAATAAGTTAATTTGTATATGTATATGAAAAGTTATGTTGTCTACTGTGTAATTGCGAGCACAGGTGACAATGCATACACACACAGGTACACAGGGCCAACACACCTGCACTAGAGTCATCTCGAGAATATACTCACACACACAAAGACAAAAGTCCCCCGTATAGCCTAAGCGACTTTTGGGACAAGTGCTGTGAGTGAGTACCTATTCAGCCGGCATAGCACACGCAGAGGTGAGTGGCAGGAACCACTCCCGACCCGCCTTTACCTCCGCAGTGTTGATATTTACACACTGCATCAGGTACTCATTCAAGGTTAAGTCGACCTAGGGCAGGGGTCGGCAACCAAAATAACAAGAAGAGCCATTTCTTTCCAATTCGGTACAAAATTCAGTATTTCAAGAGCCGCAATGCATCTATGTACATACTGTACATACGTACATATCGTCAAGAAGCAGCCCGTAAAGAGCCGCATGCGGCTCCGGAGCCGTAGGTTGCCGACCCCTGACCTAGGGGATGCCCAGAATAGAATCGGTTCAGATATTCGTCGCCGTTGTTGGTCGCCAGGCTTCGTCGAGAGCGCTGCTTTAACCACTTCGCCACTACTCCCCTAAAGTACAAAGACATATATATCCCCCGTACAGCCACAACATACTTTTTTGGGCAAGCGCTGCTAGCGAGCACATGTGAAGACCGGCACGGCACACGAGGGAGTGGGTGTCCTACACCACACCCGGCCGCCTTTGTCTCCCCAGCGGCGATGTTTACACGCCGCCTCGCTGGGCACTCGGCCCAAAACGTACGCACACAACACGCACACTCTCGCTAATCCACTCGCGCACTCTTGCTTAAATTTCACGTGCGGTGGGAATGCTCTTGCGTGTTGCTGCCGCGGCCGCTCGCACACACACACATGCAACAAAGTCTCGTGTGTTTCGTTCTCGCGTTCTCAACACACACACAGCTCGACGAGAGAACGCCCACGTCTCAGATATACGCGTGCGTGCGTGCAACAAGCGTACACCTGTGCATAGAGACACACGGGGGGGTCGGGGGGGCGGCGTACGAACGCGCGCGCGCCGCAGACACACGGCCCCATTGTTGCGAACCTGTCGGCCTCCCGGTTCTTAGTGCCGGTCTTCGCCGAGAAGAGGAAATGCCTCGTTGGAAATCGCATTAGCGGAGTAGGTAAATAAATAATGCGATGAAACCTATCCCGACCTCGAAAAATTTTAAGCTTCGCATCGTTGCCTGCGACCCCCGCTGCCGAATGCAACTTCGCCGCCGCTTTTGTGAAAGCTCACAGAGGATCTGTTGTTGTTCTTGTTGTTGTTGTGTGCGAGTTGACATATCGAGTGGAGAGATATCATCGTAAGTGATTTGCATGTTGCGCTATAAAACCCAGCCACCTGGGTTCATTTCCCGGCCACGGCTGACATCAGTGTTAAATATACGATCCCTTGGGCTGACTTGGTCTTAAATGAGTACCTGGTGCGGGCATGGTCCTGGCCACGCGATGCCCTCGTGCGCTTACCGACCTTCATATGAGCTCACTAACAGCACTTGCCCCAACAGTCTGTGCATAGGCCACGTGGGAACCTTTGTCTTTGTACTATACACTGTGTCAATAAGGATAACACAAGGATGCCATTGGCAAGCATTTACATCACTTTATCAGCTCCACTGTGACAGCACCAAAAATAATCGCCGCGTTCTATCACACATGCAGTCGAGGGGACGTCACCAAATGTATTCCCTCTATGACATGTGCTCTCAAGGTGCCTTCTAACCCCCCCTTCACTTCCCAACCTCTTAAATTCTTCTATTCACCCCTCATCTTCTCTCCCCCCACCCCACCACACACAACTCACTGCCCAAGGCCTGGAAACTGACCCACAAACACCGCACCCCAGCGGGCATCAAACCAGGCGAGACTGCTGTGACCACCCTGGCAAGTGTGTAAAAACGAAATCCTGCACACGTAAAAAAAACTCATTTTTATTAAAAATAAATATACGTTTTTTGCGCACGTGTGTAAAATTCTACATACATATATAGTATAAATAGTTAAGAGGGCTGGTCGATTTATATAATTAAAAAAACGTGTTGTAGTCGGCCAGACCGGCGTGAGTTGCTTGGTTTACGACGGGTTTACACGAACCGTGCTGTGCACTATCGGAAGCGAGCCGGGCCACAAGCGTCGGGACGCTGGGCTTTGCCGGCAGCCTCTGCTACTGCCGAAAAAAATCCATCGTCTGGCACCCGTTACTACCCCAGGTCTCGACCAGTTTCTCTCTTTCCGCTGATACAAGGCACGCTTGTAAGAGGCGAGGCCAAATGCGAGGGCTTGCCACCACGCAGCGGGACCCCTCGTAATAGAACGCAAAACTGCAATACAACGTCGCGTATCTGACCGTCACGTATCCGCCCTGACCGATTCACTGCCCGCTCACCCAGTACAGAAATTCAAACACGAAGGTGGTAGTTGCCATTTTTTTCCGTGGACGTTCGCTCACAGACCAGACCTTCTGACGCGCGATAATGCGCCGTTAAACTCTAAGCATATTCACGCGCTCACTTCCAAGGGCATTTTCCCACGTTTGAGCAGTAAGCGCTTTCACTTTTGTCTAAGAACCTCCTTTGCACGCGGTTGCGACTGTCGATTTGTATTTGCGATGGCATATCCCGACGTATTTAAGGCTCCACCTATGCCGTGTAGTCCCTGGGTCCAGCGGAAACGCAGCCCTGCGCAGTGAAAAACTTGGTGGTGTATTTCAGAAGAACTTACCACGCGTTTTTATTCGTTCGTGTATTGCGTGCGCTTTGTCGAAAACAGACAAAACGCTCCCCCCCCCCCTGTTTTGTTACAAGGAAGACTGGAAATGTGAAAAAAAGGAAAATAAATAGCAAGATGGAAATCGTGGCCGTGGTAAATAAACTGGTAGAAGGTATAGGCCCTCAACGAGTTTAACGTATGAATTGGGGGGCGGCTAGGTGCTCTCTATATAAATATAGTGAACATTTTGGTGTTCAGTTGTAACCTATGAGACTGCACAACATTATTAGGCGTATAACACGCCTCATGAATATGAAAACTAAAGTTTTTTTTTTTACAAACTTACTGCTATCATTTGTACAACTCAATGCAATAGTTTGCTTGAATGTCTACTACAGTCACCCTTAAAAAATGTTTATTCAATCAGCAACTGAGTCTATTTATATATTAGTACAATTTTTTTTAAAACCTATTGACATTGATGAGTAATAAGGCCAATGTTCTATAAATATACGAGATATAAATAGTTATTACAGGCCCATGATAGATATTGGTCACATGGTGTAAAGCTGTCATCCAGCAGTAGAATGATAATAGCGGATAATGATGACATATACAAAGATAAAAATGCCCCCAATAGCCTTAACAGAGTCTTGGGGCAAGTGCTGTCAGCGTGCGTGGCCAGCACCATGCCTGGTCTCCCCAGTCCTAATGTTCATACTCCTTACCAGGTACTCATATGAGGCCGAGTCGACCTAGGGGAGGCCCAGGACCGGTTCAGATAACCGTCACTTGATTTAGCAGTGAGCGGGAATCAAACTGGGGTCACCGGGTTCGTTGCGCGTTGCACTAATCGCGACGCTACCAATGATATTATGATGAGATACACACACACACGCATGCACGTACAAACGAACACACACAAAGTATACAACTCTCAAATATTGTTTATAAATAATGTACAGAAGTTGCCTCTAATGGGTCTCCATTCTTATCAGACATCGGGAACGATGGGGCTGGTGCTGTTATGCTGAATGGAAAATGTTCCCCCTTTTGTTGACAAAGCCAGCTGAAGCGTTTATGCATCATTTGGGAAATATATTTGCGGATGTGAAAAATATATATTAATATTCTTACATCCACGCTTTAAAACTTTTGACGCTGTTCCAAAACAAGGAAATCGATTTATTATTTGTTTTATGGGGAATCAGAATCCAAATCTTTATTTATCCTGAAGAAATCCGATGAGCTATGAAGCTATTTTTTTTCCACAGATGTCCAGTAAGGGGCGGGTCAGAAAGTTACAAAAACGAACAAGACGTAAAACGACAGCGGTGCTAAGTAGAGGAAAGGTAACAAATGACTAAATATAAATAAGATAGAATAAGCATGCATAAGTTCAAATTGCATAAGTGCACCTATTCTCAAGCTTGGGCAAGGAAGCAAAACAACAGTCCCAGACCACACCAAGGCAACACACACAGCCTCTGAATAAAATTGCACATTAAAATTGAACTATCGAAACATGGGCAAGGATGAAAGTAACAAATCACATTGGCAAATGCAGTTGTATCCAGCACTAACCTTCTGCGCTTCACTGTATTTTTTAAAGCAAGATTTACAGTGGTACAAGGGTGGAAACGAGGTTGTCCCAAAACGTTGCTGCTGCAACGGCAAAGGCTGTCGCCTACTCCAGTTCTTGGGATAGTTCAGAGGGCAATTAGATGGACGTTTTAGGTTTCTTGAGTTTTAGAATGGAGTTAATGAACGAGCTAAGTATAGTGCAGATTTGCCAAGAAGGATGTTATGGATGAACAGGGCCCAATGTAGATTTATTTTGGCATCAAGGGATGTGGGATTGGATTTTAAGTAGAGGTCACAATGGTGGGTCCTGTATGGTATATCCAGTGCCAATTCAAGAGTAGAATTATAACATGGGTGTAGTCTGTTTAGTTTTTCGCTAGTAGCTGATCTGTAAGCAGTGTCACAGTCGACAAAAGGTGGAAGAATTATAGCTTCAACAATTTGCAGGCGTAATCGGATGAGACAACAATGTTTCTGTACAAAAACCTTACTTTTTTATTTGCATTTCTTTGAGATGTGACCAATATGGGGTTTGAATGTAAGTTTTGATTAAATTAGTAAACCCAAGTATTTGAATCACTCCATTTGTTCAATGTTATTTCGGATATTTATAATCGGTGAAGGGAATGACGCTGGATTTTTGTTTTAACAAATTAGCATCATCTTCGTTGTTTGGGAATTTAAGCGCCATTTTAGTGATGCTATTGAATTAAGTTGAAATCGTGTTGAAGATTTACCTGAAGCTAGCATGGCAGTGTCATCAGCAATGAGATTTAATTCTGAGTGATTTAAGTTTAGTCCAAGATTGTTTAAATGAGAACAGAATTGGAGCCAGTACAGAACCTTCTGGAATACCCTTTGTTATTTTAATATTTGTGGACGGAAATGTTAGCACTACGTACTTTTTTGAGAATGGTCTGAGAGGTAACTCCTAAACCATTTTATTGTACCGTCTGAAAAGTGTACTTGATCAACTTCTTGTGAGTAGAATGTCAAGGAAGAGTCCACGGCAGTAGTGGCCATTATCCAGGTGAGTGAATAAAAATGTAACATACATCCATGATAGCAGCCCAGGAGATGGATGAATGCAATGCAGCATTTTGATTATCACAGGAAAATAAGAAGTAGTTACGACAAAGCTAGGAGTGTAGAATAAAAGAAATGTAAATATTTATGGCGGCGCGATTTGTTTTGAACGCCGCCATAATTTACGTTCGGCGACGTTGCACTCGTTCGCTTTTCAAACGTGTCGAGGAATTTCGCCACATCTCAAAAAAAACCACCACACTGTTATTGCCGACAACTTTTCCCCAGCAGCCCTTCTCTGCGTGCGCCTGATCGAAAGCAGGATTCAATGAAAAAATCCTCGATACGGAAACTCGGGACCGTACTCAAAAATAACCGTGGACTTTGCCCGTGTGCGCTCCATACACTTTGCGCGCGAGCCCGCCGGTTGCATAAAGTTTGGACACGTGCATAATTTTGGATTTTTTGGCACGGCCCGGTGCGTGTTTGGCCTTGTACAACGGCGCGGCCAGCCAGGACGAAGAGCGGGGTTTGCGACGACTTCTTTTTGGCGAAGCCCTATCTCTCGACGGCCGCAAAACAACCGGAGCCGCGCACGCGCCGTCGCGGCCGAGGCCCCCAGAAAACGCGTGGCCGGAGCACAAACTGCGTCTGCCACGCCGATGCGCTCGCTGCGCGTCACGTGATGTGCATTTTCCGCCATTTTGTGCGTCGCTTGCCCCCCCCCCTCTCCTCTCTCCGCACCGTCCGAGCGCCGCCGCTCAGAATGAACGCAACTGCAGCAGCCCGGGAGGCGGCCATTTTGTGGGCCTCGGCATTTTCTCTCCCCCACCTCTCCACGAGCCATCGTCGAGAGTCGCGGGGCCCCGTTGAGATTTCAGATTTTTCTACCGCGACCGGAGTGCCATCTCACCCCTATCCCGGCAGCCAGCCACTTGGGGGTTACCCCTCTTTGGCTGGGTCGGCGACGCAGCGCTCAGCCGCTCGTGCCCGCGCGTTTTTCGAGCCAAGGCCTGGCAAGGGGCTTACAGAAAAAGTCGGCGAGCGAAAGAGCCACTGTAAA
The DNA here is from genome assembly GCF_964198595.1 of Lampetra fluviatilis. Classification (NCBI taxonomy): domain Eukaryota; kingdom Metazoa; phylum Chordata; class Hyperoartia; order Petromyzontiformes; family Petromyzontidae; genus Lampetra; species Lampetra fluviatilis. The sequence goes on from NC_136298.1 coordinate 5,026,164, forward strand.
TGCTCGCTGCCAACACAGGAACACCCTTATCTGTACCAAGTTCCTTTTTTTTTCGCCCACCCCACGTTCGTTCGTTCGCCCCGCTCGGTTTTTTTTCTTCGCGTCAACCCCCTTCCAAAAACCGGCCAGACACAAGCCAGCCGTGCCACCCCTTTGCCAGCCAGGCAGCCTTGCCCGATGTGCCAATGTTTGACTGCTCGCGCCGATCGGCATAAACAAATTTAGTTGAAGGAAAGAAGCACAGCATCACAAAAAAAAGCAACTCCGTGCAGCCACCGCACTCTTTATATTATTTCCGCGGCTTTTTTTCCCCCTCCCTCCAAGCCAGAAAGACCTGCAGTCCAAACTCTCTTGCCAAATGCACTGTACCACAAATTCATCCGTTGTCACTGTGCCAAGCGCTTGTCTCTTTCCACCCCCCCTCTCCGCCCCCTGCTTCTATTTTTTTTGTTGCAAAAGTTCTGGATGCAATTATGCTGGTGCTGCTTGCCAAGTTTCTGTACAGTGCACTTTGTGAAATAAGATCTCTCTTCTTCTGTACAAAACTTGGAAGTCGCCCTCTCTCCCCTCTCTCTCTCCTGTACTCTCAGCATTGCACTCCGTTCCACCGAAACCATATCTCAATTTTTAAATTGGGCAGCAAAATGCGAGGTTGGTCACTCGCGCCCGATCGATCATCGCTCGACGATCTACCACCGGGCCGCAGGAATGCCCCCCCCTCCCCCTTGAGCGAGCGGGGGGGGAGACAATGCCCCCCGCCCCCCCCTTTCGGAAGAAGACAGAAATTCCCCCAAATTATATTTATTAAAAGCATGCGTCTTTCCATTGCGCTCGGTGAAAATATACCAAGTCTCCTTGTTATTTCTTTTTTGTGTACGGGTTTCCCCCCTCGTCCATACTTCTTCTCGAAACACAATCGGCTCCGTGATGGACGTTTGGCCGCCCGGCAATGGCTCTGGTGAAGCCATTCCTGAGGCCTGAAAAGAAGGGGGGTCGGTGGGGGGGAGTCTGGGTACGGCCAGCCCCAGCGATCTGGAGGCAAGTGCCAAACGGCACGGCTGCGGTTGTCTCATGCATGCCAAATGTGGTGGTCTCATTAGGAGAAATTTTATACATTTAAGTCCACAATTAAGTTACCCCACGTTGCTTTTTTGGCCATCCCCTTGACTCGTTCGTGTGTCGCTAATTTGAAAAAGCTGGGCGACTCGGAGCACCGCTGTTGATTCCGTTGTTGGTAGCCGCGGACGCGTTAACGTCGCTGGTGAGGGTAGAAAATCTGCTTAAGTGGATATTTATTTATTTTATACTTGAACCGCAAAATAAATCCCACTCGTGTCAGCGGAGACGGGTCAAGAGGTGAAGAATTGCCGCTCAGGGAAAGCGCCGAGAGCTTGGTGGGGGCCACTGCCCCCGGGAGACGACACAAACTGAGGCCCTCTTCAATTTTAGGAACTTCACGTGACAGACCCTCTCGTGTCAACACTAGATGGCGCGCTACATGCTACGCCACAAGGGTGTGCCTCTCGTCTCCCGCGACAACGGTCCGATGTGCGCAGAGACGAGGGATAAAGGCGCAGCCCTGAAATCGCTTGCTCACGGGCCACTGCTGGCGGGGAAGGGTGCTTCCACTGAAACTGAGCTCTGGAAGGCCTTGGAAGCGATGGGATTTACCCACAATTCACCCCGCCACACACGGGACCTGCTGATCGACCGACAACTTTGCGACGTAGCCCATGTACATCGCTGGGTGATGCGATGCGTGGTTGTTAATTATGGGCCAGACAAGACCAAGCTGAGCGAGAAACGAGATTGTATAATTATTTTATTATGCAGTCACTGGTGACCGGGCCAACTCGCTACACTTGAGAACCCGGTCTAATCTTGGGCGACTGCCCGGATTCAAACTCGGGATAACAACAGTGCTTGTTCAGCGCTTTGACCTCGCCATTACGAGCCCCTCGAGCGAACTGGGCAGCTCAAAAACAAGACGTTCGTATGTCGTCGGGTTGACGGTGAATCGAAGTTGGGATTTTTTTGTTTATTTGCCCCCCCCCCTCCCGCAGAAGACAACTTATCGCAACTCATCGGTTCAGAGGATGTCTACCGAGTCCCAGGAAGTCCTTCGCATCCCCCACGAGGGTCAGAAAGACAGCAACGGCCTTCCGTGAACTATTCTTCGGTAGCACGGCCTTACCAGCACTTCCTGTGGGCTGTGATCTTCCCCATCCTTCTCCGTTCTCTGCTCTCCTCTTCACTTTCACAAACGTCCCCTTTCTTCCTTCAGCTCCTCCAACATCCCAATCCTCGGCCTTCCCTCTGGATCGATTCCCTGCCGTTGTTCCTTCTATGTATGTTTTTTCTGCAATGTTTTGCTGTCTTTTCTTGGATTTTCTGTTTGCACTTAGTCACATATTCACTTTAAGATGTTTTTTGTTCATGTTTTTGTTTTTTGTTTGTTGCGGTTGCACCCGATTCAAGAGCCGAATGGCTCACAGGGCTATACCTAATAAATGAACTTGAACTTACCCTTCACCAAACCGTGCACTCACAAGCGTTGCTATAAGGCCCACTCGGCTGTACAGCTCTTTTTCAGAAGTGAACTGGCCACAAATTATAGCCCAGCAAAGTGGCTTATTATCATGGGACCCTTTTTATTTTCACGTGTGGAAATGTATAGCAGCCAAATACTCTAAAAACGTGATGTTGATTCTAAATGTGGAGGAAAAAACCGGAGGATCCGGATAAAAATCCACTTCACCACGGGGAGAGAGACATGCAAACTCCAAATATAAAGGCGTCAGGGTCAGGATCGAACCCACGACCTCTCGTATACCAGGCGAGGTAGTTAACATCTCGTCACCGTGGCGCCCCTACGCCCAATCCAGTTCTGCCTCCTCCCTCCTTCTGCGGCGTACGCTTATCGTCCTCCTCCGTTGATGCCGTTCAAGATTCATCGTTGGCTCTGCCCAGCTCGCTCCCTGCATCGTCCCACATCTGGAACGTGTCCTGACACTCGTCTCGCTCCATCCGCTTTGGGCGTCGACGATAATTGCTCCGTGCCACCGTCCGTCTCGACCGTCGTCTCCTTCACCCTTCCACTTTGTCCTCGTTCTTCTTCCCGTCAACCAACTCTCTCTCTCTCCTCTTTAAATTTTTCTTCATTTTTAGAATATTTTCACCGCCTAATTTACGGGATCAAAGTGGTTCGGTAACGATGTCCAGGTACGACCCGGCAAGAAACACGGGGCGGGGCGATTGCAGCACGACTGCGAAAACCTACCCGAGTTTCATTTATTTACCGAGCAAAAGAAGCATTCCGGCTTAGCGCAACGAAACCGCTGCTTCCAAACATAATGAGCAACATTACAAAACTCAAAATAACGAACTGATGTCACTTAAGAGCTGCGGCTCCGCAATCGCGAGCGCATTATGAACCCAGCGAAGCCGGGTTCAGTTTCCGGCCTCGGCTAACATCATTGGCGAGTGATATTTGAACCGGTACCCCCTAACCCCCAACCCCAGACCCCCACATTCAGCAACCTGCGCTGAACAGTGGTCACACAACCCAAATCGCCAACACAGTATCGGGGACGCCTCCGTGCACGGCACCGGACTGCCAAAGAGCTGGAGACGAAATCGCGAATTACAAAAGCAGCGTAATAAAATCACTCCGGTGAATATTTCCCACGAGGCCAGGCGGCGCTGGGCTCCGAGGGTTCATTCCGCAATCGCGCTGCAAGCCTCACGTCTCTTTTGGGCGTCGGGTCGGCCCACCGTCGGTCCGCAGGCAATAAAAGTGAGCACCACGGTTGCTGGCCCACGGCACCCTCCGAACGAGGTCAGGCACCACGCCGTACCCGCCTGACAATGGGGAACACGCCTCGTGGCTGTGACTCACACACTCCGCATGTTTCCTGAAGCAGCCCGTGCGGGGTCGTCAGGAGCTGCACCGGAGAGTGCGTCGAAAAATAAATTGGGTAACTCCGTGAAAACAAAAAATAAAGAACCTCACCCCTGATTAATGTGCTACCATGGCGGCCCCCAGCTGTATCTGTAGCTCATCGTTGTTGCTGTTATTGCTGGGCCCTCCACCCCCACCGGTTGCTTCATCCCAGACCTTTCTCCTCTCTACCGTGTTGTTCTCCGCCTCCCTTGCCCCCCCCCAACCCCCATGTCGTTCCGGTGGGGTAAGCGTGCTTGGCATGGGCCATGGGCCACTCCGGCCCGTGGGCCTCGGTGCAGTTGCACTGCCTGCGCACTCGACAGCCACGCCGCTCCGTAGTTCCCCGCAGTCAGAAAAAGTGTCTCGGGATATGGTGTTTGCGGCCGTGCTGTGCGACGGCTCCCGACGCGCTGGCGCCTCGCACGTGCGAGTCGTTCGGGAGTGACGTCCGACGGCTCGCTCCACGTGCTGGGGATCTTCGGGAACTGAACAGAAACTGCTCCCGGCACGTGGAGCGAAGCGTCGGACAACGTGCCCGACGACACGCGGTACAGCCCCCAAGACCCACGGGAGGGCTGGGAATTAAAACTGCGGCTCTCCTCATTGTTCTCGTTGTGACCTATCAGCCGGCACAGAGGGGAGCTGAAGAGCCGACGGCCATGTGGATGGCGAATGCGCGGGGTGTGGCAGACGAAAGGGGCGTGAACTCTTTGGGGTTGGGTCAGCCACATCCTCCGCACGTGACTCACCTCTCCCAGTGGTGTCTGTCAACAATGCGTTCACACGCCACGCACTGCCGGCCTGGCACATACCGTACATAGCGGCATGCCAAAAAAAAGAACAAAAATAGGTATTTTAATCGATGGGTGCTACTCGCTTCGGAGGCGTACGGAACTGACATCTGGGCAGCGATGGTGACGTGGGATGAAGAGTGCAACAGAGGAGCGACCGAGAAGGCCGCTTGCGCCCTCGGAATTGCGCGGAGACGGGAAGAAGAACGTGCGGACTAAATAGAGAGTGTACGCACGCAGGTCAAAGGTCGGCGGTCGAGAACCGGTGAGGGCGCGGCAGCCAGAGGAAGGGAACACGCCCCAGAAGACGTCCAGAGGACGTCCACCGGCCGAGGGGGAGCAAAACGAAAGCGGCTCGCGTGCGGACGTGACGGGCGTTGTTGTTGTCGTTGTTATGTCGCGCGACCGTGACGGGTCATTGGCACACGCCTCGGGGAAGTCTTCATCCAGCAGTGGATAAATCACGGCTGACGATGACTTGCTCGGCTGTAATCGTTACTGTTCTGATAAGGTTGGCACGAAGCAGGGTTATGGAAATGTATTAATGTATTTGTAAATGTGGTGTGATTTTATCAGTTGGCGGGGCTTTTTTCCTTCTTAGTTTTGAAGTGCATTTGTCTCTTTCATTGGCCATATGCATTTCATTATTTTTGACTCGGATTGCTCGCTGGGCAAAAATACCGGGTATCGGGGCTGCGGGTCACGAGTTCAAATCCTAGTCATGGTCTGGCCACTGTGCGATATCTTGCAGCGGGCAAGCTCGCCACTGGAAGGACTTTTTTGATTTTGGTGGACGGACGCGAGAAAAAGAAGAGGAAGGAGGAGAAAATTCACGGTTGAAGAACCATCGCATCGTTATCATTGCCGTCATCATTGCTTTGAATAAAATCAGAATTATCAGCAACAACGACAGCGTAAGCAGCAGCAGTTCCTCTAAATTAAGCACTACCTGGTGAAGTGAACAGCAGCTGATTCTATCGCTCCGTTTCCACGGTGGAAGCCCTCTCTGGGGCGTGTGCCTCCCCGTGGCTGCCACTTCATCGTCGATCTCGACCTCTGGCCATCGTCGCGACGAGTGACGTATGCTGCCCAAGCCCCGCTTCCTTTTGTGAACAGTCAACACGCGAGTGGCTCCAGCTCTCTCGAGATCTCGAATCCGCCGGTTCCTCTTTCTGCGTCTGAGCGTGATTCCCAAGCAGGACTTTCTTTGTACGCAACTTTTTCCTTTTCGTTCCGTTTTCGTTGCCACTGCCCATACCCGCGGCCCGGTACGCGCGCCGCAAAGGACGTCCACGACGGGGATGGTGTCACCAATTCCATTTGGCGCTCGTTAGACACAAAACGCTCGCCGTGAATGAACCACGAACGACTTACTGATCTCGGCAAGGAGCATAAACCGTCCCGCGTACTCCAGTCATCCTCGCGGCAGTGCCTGCTTTTGGCTGGCCATGGAAAAAAATAAAGTCACCGCATCGCGCGCTTTCAGGTGCGCTTCTGCGGCCGTCTGGAACGCTCTTCCTTCCGATAGTAGGAGATCTGCACTTTTAAATCATCTAAATTGAAACCTCATTTCTATAGAAGTGCTTTTTGTGTTTAGTTTGATTCGCACGGTTGACTACGTACGGTGCAAAAGTAGCTGATAAAACATACATACAGGTTTCAGCGTTGCTAAAGAGAATACCTGCAGGTCTGTGCTCAAGCCAATCGGACAATTATCAATAAAAACAACCTGATAAATGAGTGGTTGGCACGGTCAATTTTACAATTCCCAGGTTTGGTGGCATTTGCTCAAAACGTGGCCTAGCCATTGTCTACTCCGTTGAAGGGGAGGGGAGGGGAAGAGCAACTTCTTTGTTAACTCCCAACCCTCCACCACCACCACCACCAATCAACCGAAACCGCTACCTCCCACCAACTCACTCGGACCACAACAATTTACCCGACGAAGGCAATCATCCTCTCGCTCGCAATCGCGCAACAACAAAAAACAACCCCGCACACTCTCTCTTGCGCGCGACCATTCTCGTTCTAAAATTATCCACTCGATATTAATGCGCGGCTCCTCTGGGCTCGCCCGTTGATGCAGGCGAGAGAAATTGCCGTCCTTTGTGTGCGTGGCGGTAATTATTTCTTTTTTTCTCACACCACCACCACCGCCCCGGCAAAACAAGCGTTTACACCTGCATTTTGTGAAGAGAAAAAAAAGCCACGAAATAAGTAATTATTCTGAAAGGTAGCAGGGGCCCCTATTTTTTATTTGGTTATCAGAACATACGCCACAATGGGGGACCTCAGGTGCTTCTGCATGCCGATAATTTGTTGTTGCTGTTGTCGTCGCTGTTGTGGTTTAGTCGTTTGCAGCCAAAACAGATGTTGATTATTATTATAAGCGAGGTGCTATCCAACTACTTTGGCGATATACTCTGGCACCTTTGGGTGTCTGTCACTTTCTGGCCTGGCAGCAGAGAAGCTGTTTGGTGGGTTGTTTTTTTTGGAGAAAATTTTTTCCGGAAAATGAATGACAAAAGGTATTTATAGCATTCAAAATTTACATTTGTGAATGGTGGGTAAAAACTTTTTTTATTATTACAGTCTAACACATCAAAATAACAAATATAAATCCCAATGTTCGTGTAAAAGTCTATTTTTGTTGTTGTTTTACACTCCCTGCTGGGTATCTCCTGTTTACAGCATTCGATCCGTGTTTGGCAATTCCACCATTCTATGCCAGGGCCAAGACATTCTACGGTACAATCTTTGGTGACCTTGCGCGAACGGTCACTCGCCTTCTTGACTAAAAGACAGAACAGAAGTCAAATAATAAACAGATAATATCAACCCCTAACTGGGATTCACACTCATAGCCAATGGATTGCGGGTCATGTCCCCTGCCAACTGTGCGCCAGCCAGCTCGATGTACAAACCACCGTGTATGGATCCTGAAATAGAGTAAGTGCGTTGGCCGTGATAACAATTCACACTGCAGACAGCAGAAATACAGGTGCTAGTTACCGCACACTTTTCAACTTAACTTTTTTTTTATTTAAACTACTTTCTTTTTGCTACCAACACTCAAAAATAACCCCAGCAGCTTTTGCAGCAAAGTATTTTGCTGTGCAGAGAAGAGATGTTTCACACGTAAGCATACTCAAAGACGAACGTAACATACTAGTTAACGCATGTGTACACAATGACACAACACAATGTTTCGTCACTATGGAATGCAGAAAGCAAGTACCATCAGTGAACACCTGTTAAGGTTGGTACATCATGCCGAACCTAACCGCCTTTGTCTCCCCATTGCTAATGTTTAAACCGCACACTAAGTATTAAATTGAGACTGAACTCACCTAGGGGTGGTCCAGCACGGATATTCATTTAAGGCCCAGTCGATCTAGGGGAGGCCCAGGACCACTTCACACATTCGTGACTGTGTTTGGCCGTGAGCAGGAATCGAACTTAGGTCGTCGGGTTCGTATCGTAGTTGCGCTATCCACTGCACCACCACGCTCCCCAAACACACACATAAAATACATACACAGTACACACATTCATATACCCAAGTATGCTCTATATGTAATGATAGTAGCCGCAGAATTGCACAATTGCCTCAATGTGCTATTGGCACATGCACACATTGGTCACAAAGTGCATATTAATTTCAACCATAAATACCAACTTCATTACTTTTTTTATGCCTGGCTCACCAAGTCACCGCGAGTACAGTACATCTACATTTGCAATTCAAGAGGAAGACCTCAAGGTCTCCATCGGTACGACTTTGAAAAGGGGCAAAGCTAAGGCGCTGTGCGGCGTTTGTGCTTTTTTCCGCAAAAAAAACAAAACCCTCACAAACGTAAGAAAAAAATTTTCCTGCCTAATAGGGCAATAGTTAGATCAAAATGCCACTCATATTCAAAGGTCACGGGGTTAATTATGAATCAGTGGCATCAGTTGAAAGCGTTGGGCGTTCGACTCTTTCTTCTGCGCTGGGTTTTCGGCGGGCGGAGTTGCGGATACAGCTGAATAAATAGGCGGCTTTGACTGCAGCCCCGTATGTGCGCGCGTGTGTGCACGTGTGCACGCACGCGCGTGTGGGGAGCGGTGGCGTAGCGCTGCGAACCCGGCGACCCGAGTTCGATTCCCGCTCACGGCCACCACCGGTGACAATTATCTGAACCGGTCAAGGGGCCTCCCCTAGGTCGACCCAGCCTTAAATGAGCACCTGCTGTGCGGTGTGTAAACATCGGCACCGCCGCAATTCCGGTTGCGAGATTTGTGACCCTATGCACCGTGGACAGAATGCCATATATGAATTGAACAAATACTACCGGTGTTGTACAGCACACCGACATTCGTGTGTGCTTGATAACAACACGTGCCTCGACAGTCTGCTCAAGGCTGCAACGGGGGGGGGGGGGCGGAGAGGGGGGTGATCTTTGTGTTTGTGCACACGCGTGTGTGCGCGTGTGTGCACACGCGTTCCCGCCATAGAGAGCATGTGGAACGGAGGGAGAGAGAGAGAGGCGATGGAGCCGGAGGAGGTTTTTGCATGGGCGGCCCAGCTTCAAGGGTGAATGGGTTACGAGGGTTTAGGTTTGGCTGCTGCATACCTACCACAGCCAGAAACATGCGCTTCAATTATTTGGCGGCTATAAATTTCCACGTGGGTAAGCCACTTCTCGTTGAGCTGTCATTTGCGGCCGGGTCGATTCTGAAAAAAGTCACCAATAGCCCAGTGGGCCTTACCTGGTAAAATAAAAAGAGTTTATTTTCATACGAAATAAAAATTGCTTATTTTTTCTGAGTGATTTACCTTTCTACTCATATTGTGTCTGTGTATTGTTCATTTTTGTAACTTTCTGACCCAACCCCTAAACGGAAACTCTGTAAAGAAAAGAGCTTCATAGCTCATCGGATTCCTCCAGCATGAATAAAGATTCTGACTGAGCGTATTCCTTGTTGCTGTACACAGGAGCACCAGCTCGGAGTGAGCGGAGCCACGAAAAGTCGCTCGTGTGCTGGGAAATTGGGGGACTCTCTTAATCAAAAGTTCCATATCGACAGCAGCAACCGTGGCCAACAATCGTCGATCTGCTGCTGCTGCTGCTGCGTGGAAATATGGAGCTTCTGCATTGAGGGGGATGCACGTTTCCAGCGGTAAATACAGCACAGTCGTGCACGTAGAATTAGTCAAAGCTGAGAAGGAAACTGGAGCCGCGAACCAGAGTTCACCGATTCAATTCCATCTCCAGCCATGGGAGTTGAAACAACGGTGGCACCATTTCTTAACCCCCCTCCCACCCAGGCCAGCCCCTACCCATGATGGCTGACACCGCAGTTAGTCGGTCGGTAGATCATATGTGGCGGGGTAAAATGTGGGTAACCCCACCTCTTCCAAGACGTCCGGCTAGCGTGAGAGATTGGGACAAAATACCATCGAGGGGTGCTTTCTAGAAGCTCCTTCTCGTGGTGACCGTTCTGCCGGCATTGGCGTGGGCAACGCACTTGCAGGGCTGTGCCTTTAACACCGCCTAGAATATTGATGGAGGATAATAAAATACAGACTGGGAGTTAAGTGTGTATTAATAGACTGGAAGCGGTGTGTTACTTTTTAGTGGAATGTAAACTTTCAAAAAACGTGTACATATGTAAAAAAAATTGCTATAAATATAAGTACTGAAATATAAATACATTTTTCAATACTTTAGTACAAATCATACAAAAAGTGATGTTATGAATATCTACTATTAATAGTTTTAAACGTAGGAATCCCAAAAAGTTCACGTAAATAATGCACGTAAATATTTCACGAAAATTTAAATTTATTTGAAATGTGCACCAGATACATTTTGTTCCTGAACTTTAAACACATTCACAAAAAATAACCATACATTACTTTGGTTTAAAATGTCGTGTATTTTAATATTGGAGCTGCAAATACGTTTTATATTAATGCGTGTAAAACGTTTATATGCATGTCCACATTTAAACATGTTGAGGATATCGGTCAGAAGGAAAGCAGCGTCTGGGCACCGATACCCAGGGTAGTGGCTGACTGACGGTGGATCGGGATCAATGAACGAATGAAATAAAGAAGTGAATGAGAGCAAACTGCAGGACTTATTGAAATATTTAGCAACAAAAGTCAATACAGATGTCTCGTCTCCGATGGCTCGTGGAGGCATTTACAAGCGGTGAATTGATTATGGTTGATGACAATTACGACGATGATTTGAGACATTGGGTATCAATTTCACCAACTGCTCCCATCCTGCAGCGTCACCATCCTACTACCCCCCACCCCATCGCAAGCCACCCCCCAACCAAACCCTGCCCCCTCACGACAATCTCCCTCCTCCACGCAGGTGCGATGGGCAGCAGGGAGGGAATGGGTGCGAACGGATACTGAAAATTAACAGCAGCGGATGTCTCCCATTGTCCCCACGGGGCGGGTGATGAGCGCACACCGCGACCACGGCCGCCACCGCGTCTTCGATTTTGGCACAAACAACCGCCTGCCCCAATCTTGCAGTGGCAGCGTGTGGTGGCGCCACCACCAGCGCCACCACCGCTATCGATGTCAACGCGAGCCCCGTGCTGTTGAAGCGATGGCACCATCGACGAAAAATGCGTTTGTCGCCAACACTGTGGCCCTCAAAGGTGACACAGGAAACCGCAAATCGAGCCGTCGCATATGTCAGGGGTCACCTGTACAATTCTGTATAATAGGCGACGTCTTGACCAGTGGCCCTTCCTCATGGCAGAGAGATGTCTCTGTCCGGGTAGATGCCCCGGGAGATATTTCCGCACACAGCACACCACATCCAGAATCTCTTGTGCGAAAGTGGCTGTCACAGATAAGTCTGAATCCAGGAAGCAGAGTGTTGCAGTATCAATAGCAGCACTCTTACTACCTGTGTTAATGTAACAGCTATTGTTACTAGTTGTGCGAGTACTATATGGAATGATAGTAATTATTATATTATTACAGCTACTGGGGTAATACTTTATATTACACAACTTGTAATATTATACTCTATTAATGAATATAGTAATAGCAACAACGCTACAACATTTACTGCTGTTACTTACCCCCATTACTCTGAACGCTAGCGTCGTTACAAGTTTTACTTGACGCCAATGTAAACACGGCGAGCACGAAAACTTTAAATATTACCGTCAAGATTAATAATTAGAATTACAACAGGAGCGCAAATACAATTACCGCTTTAAAAAATAAAAGTGAAAAATTTCTGTCAAGCAAGCTTCCACGTGACCCAAACTTTTCGCGTAAACACGCCTGCGCCGAGCGAGGCGCTCCGTGCGCCAGAAAAACATCGTCCCACACACAATGCACTCCCTTCACACGCAATTACCAATTTAGATTTTGCACCGCAAAATTGAATTAAAAAATGGGGCTTGTTTGTAACCAAAAAAAAAAAGCGAGTTTGGATTTTTTTTTTACGACTACAGCCGAGTTAATAGGAGCGGAACAAATGTACGGGCGAAAGGAGGTCTAATAATAATGTCCTTGCTGCTTCGTGATTTACTAGGGTTTTATATATTTCTTCCTCCCTCCCCCACCAGGAAAGCGAGTGGATCTTGTTACTCCCGTGATGTTTTCAGGAAATTTCATTAAAAAACTTTCAGGAACGATCTCAAAGTTGGCTTTCCTCTACGCGCCCGTAAAAAAAAAAACGTAAACCCCCACCGCAGTTGCTTGTAATTGTTTAAAAAGCTGTGGTATAAATTTAAGTGTACCCTAACTTTTGAGAGAGGAAAAAAAAATCACACACACACACACACACGAACGACGCACACGCGCGTGCACACGGAACAAAACGCTCAATGGGAATTATCGGTCATGTAGCTATTCACCACCACCACCACCACCCACTCTCCGTCCACTGCAATTTGATAAACTGTTAGGATTGGAGGTTAACAAATTCAAGAATTGATTCTTTTTCCCGCGTTTGTGCCACCTCATGCATTCGATCTCATATGCTCTGTCTTGTTCATTCCACTCTGTTAAATGCAATATTTGTATATAATTCACATGATAGAGTTAATGAGCTATAGCAATAAACAGTTCTTCATCAATAGACTTCCGTGTGAACACTTCACCCCACCGTGCATCAGTAAAGGTTTGACCAAACTTGAGCGAGCTGGTCAGAATCAGAATATTTACACTGGAGGAATCCGATGAGCTATAAATCATTTTTTCACAGACGTCCAGTATTCCACAGATAGTTGCAGGGGAGGGGAGCCCAGGACTGGTTCAGCTATTACTCGCCGCTGATGTCAGCCGTGCTTGGGAATTACTTGTTCGGTGTTTCTAAAGAACAATGTTGACAAAAGGAAAATAATAATACAAGCAACCGACTTGGTATACTGCCTCTGAGACGAACCTCATTATCAGTGCTGGAAAAAAACCACTCACACCCATCTCAACATGATTCACCAACCCCAATCCAAGATGTGCCTGCTCATAGGAACATACCACCCCACTCAAGATCACAACTCGGCAGTGGCTGATCTAGGAAAAGGGGGGGGGGGTGATGGGCCTGATTACCCCTCCCTCTAAAAAATAAAATGTACCTCCATTTACAAGAGAGAAATACATTTACGTTGACATTTTTGGACTGCCCCCCTCGTGCGGCAGCTTCAACATTCGCCTACTGCGAGACGGCACACCTCTGCTGGACAATTCGTTTGACAGGGGGCAGCAGGGTGACCCGCAACGGCAAGTGAAAATGACAATCTTGACGATCCGGAAGACTCCGACAATTTCACGAACAATAGCCGGCAATTCTAACACGTCTCCCGTGGCCGGGCGCACAATCACGACAGCATAAACAGCTCCCGATCCTTCCCGGGGAAAATTAATTCAGCGTCAGACCTCGGACGGGCGTCGGAGTGGGGGGGCGGTAGTGATGGAAAGAAAGGCGACCGGCGGGTCTTGGCCTGGCGTTGAAAAAATATAAACTTGGCGGGGGAGAAACGGCGACGAACGGTCCAGGTCCGGCTAATGATCCCTCCGGCATTTTTCCGGCTCGAGTCGATCCTGAGCCGAAGCCTCAAGCGAATGACGGACGGACGAGCGGGGTGAGCGAGCGAGCGGGCGGGCGGGCGGGCGCGAGGAGGAGGTGGGCGGCGGCGGAGCGAGAGCCGGGACTCTCGGAGGCAATCCGCTTGGTTGTGCTACGTCGGTGAAGGGTGACAATAATCACGCGCGCTCGTTTGTGGCAGATGAGCGTTCCATTTGTCTGCCCAGGGATGTCAAGGCCCAAAGAGGTTTTTGCCGCTCGACCGAGTGTGTGCGTGTGTGTGGGGGGGTGGGAGCAGCCCTCTAAAAAAAACTGGGTTTTTTTTTCATTTTGCCAGGTAAGGCCCACTGAGCTATGTAGCTCTTTTTCAGAAGCGACCTGGCCACAAATGATAGCTCAACGAATTGGCTTATCACGTGGAAATGTACAGCAGCCAAATAATCTAAAACGCGCGTTGATTATGAATGCGGAGAGAAAAATCGAAGAACCCGGAGAAAAAATCCAAGCGGCCATGGGGAGACAGACATGCAAATTCCAAATATACAGGCATCAGGGTCTGAAGCGGACCCACATTGCTATGACAGGGGGAGGGGGGGGGGGAATTGAACTCTAGCTCACCCACTGTTGTAAAGTGGACATTAAAGATCTGGTATCGTCATCATCACCACAATTATCATCATTTGCACGACCAATACACGTTGTCTTCTTTAACAATCAGTTAAAGAAGACATTGTATTGCTTTCAGACGAGTATCTGCTAAACTGGATTGTACAAGCACCTTGCTACAATTGTTTAATTATAATGTTAATGATGTACAGTGTTTGGTCAATCCACTGCTGGATATAACCCTATCGGCGCAGTGCGGCTCGCGGGAGCTATTTGGTCAGGCTTCAAGGGTTAGGATCACAGAAGTACAGTACAACGATGGATATTTCCACACCACCCTCTGTTGTCGACAAAGTAGCACTGGAGCAGCCTATAACAACCATCACGCAAACTCCGGTCATCCTCGCAAGCAGCTTTTGGCTCACCATCGAACAAAGACGGCCACTGCATCGCGCGCTTTCAGATGCGCTTCTGCGGCCGTCTGGAACGCTCTTCCTTCCGATATTAGGAAGCCGCTGGAGCTTTGCATTTTTAAATCATCGGGATCTTGCGTTCAGCTTGTTGTCCTTCCTACCCCGCACCTCCGATCGAGTGCGGTTGGCGATGCACGGTGCGAACGAAGTTCAACGTGCACACACGCACGGAGCGTAACAACCCCCCTCAGTGCACAGCCGTCGCTCGTCCGAGCGCGATCCAGGTTTGACCTTGCTCCGCTGCCAAACATCCGACGGGGATCGGCGCCCGTTTTTTGGGGGCAAATGCTCCGGTCGTCGAAGCGCGACGGCCGTCGACTTCCCAGTGACGCGGTATTACCGCGGGGGGTTCCCACGGTTACATCCACCCCGGCGGGAACGGAGGCCGGGTCTGCTCACCGACCGCTGTTTGAACTCGCGGACCGTCCAATTAGACGACACGCGCTCAAATCGCACCGCCACCGCCGCCGCTGCCCCCCCCCCCCCCACACTGGATTAAATAAACAAATACATAAACGGATAAGCGCGGGGTGGGCGGGCGGGCAGGCGTCTTGCGGCTACGACCAGGGACGCGCGGCGCTCGTCGTCGATCCCACTCGAGCCGTGAGAAAAGCGCGCGAAGCGGTTCGCTCTGGGGGGGGGGGGGGGGGGTGGTACAGGCTCGCGCAGACCAATTAGGAAAAACAGCTGCCCATCACTGTCACTCGAGCGGCTGAGCCGAGCGGTCGCTGGCAATCGAGGAATGACGACAACGATAAAATAAAATTCCGCCGCCGTGCGTTTTGCGAAAGGAGCGCGCGCAGCTGCTTTCGCGCGATCCCAAAATGATGCGCGCGGATCCGCGATGGAATCACGAAGTCGCGATTGAAGAACATCAAATTTAAAAAAATTCACACAGTGACTAGCAACCTGCACGTCATATGAACGTGACCGTCCATTCATCCGTCTTTCCGTCCCTCCAGCCAGCCAGCAAAACTTTTTTTAACATATATAGTATGATAATGACGGAGTGGCAGCCAATGAAGGGAAGGCATCCGAGGGGGTGATCGCCAAGGTGCTGAGGTGATGTAATCGGTGGAGTGTAGCACCATGAGACCGTGAGAGATGGTGACGGCTGGGGGAGGCCTTCACCCAGCAGTGGATGGACCATGGCTGATGATGGATATTGCAAGCCATGACGAATATCTATTAACTGCAATGCCGACCTGTTTGTGTTACAAATGTTGTTGTAATGAAAACAAGCTTTCGCAAGTTATGTCAGCTCTGAAACAAGGGTCATGGCTAAGCTATGAATCCGGTGACCTGAATTTAATTCCCAGCCATGGCTAACGGTCCTGGAATCGCCCACTCCCCCTTACCAACCCGCACTGACCAGCGTGGTGAAACACGGTCAAACAACCCCATGACCCAAAGAGCGTTCAACCCTCATAACCAATACGGCCTCGATCCAGCAGTGGATTGACAATGGGCTGAACATCATTATGACAACGTTTTTTAATTATTGTTATTGTTCTGAGCACTATTAATTATGCTTTATTTATTTAAATTACGCTTGTTTACCCAGCAAAAACCCACTGAGTCTCAAGACTCTTATCCAAAAGGGTCCTGCCAGGGGTGCAGGTAATGCTGCAGCGTTGGGATGTCTGACCCAATACCAGTAGCGTTATATGTATTTTTATTCGCTGTTGGAGGAAATCAGATAACCTGGAGACAACCAGCCGCGGGACGGGGAGAACGTAACGGACTCCACTGAGAAGGGCACCCGAGTTAGGGATCAAACCCAGACTCTTCGTGCCAGAGGTCGCAAACGGGTTTTGATTCCTTACCCGTACCCGGCCGCACCAGGGTCGCAAACGGGTACCCGTAGCCGGGTATCGGGTAGGGTAAGGGTATCGGGTACCCGATTGCGACCTCTGGGATGAAGCCATGTTGCAGGCGCGGGTGGGTTGATTCTAGGAACTTGAATTGTGAGAAGAGACAAGACGTTGGGAAATGAGTGACAAACGGTGACTCACCAGTGACTCACGGCCTACCCGTACCCGGCCGCACCAGGGTCGCAAACGGGTACCCGTACCCGGCCGGGTATGGGTAGCCGGGTATCGGGTAGGGTACGGGTATCGGGTACCCGATTGCGACCTCTGCTTCGTGCTGTGAGGTCGTGAGCGTCGCCGCCACTGCCGCCCTTGACGCAGCCACTTAACTTTTTTTGTTAGGATGAAAAGTCAACACTCCTTTTGGTTCGACGAGATCAACACGCGCGGGTAAGAGTCAGCGCCCGCTGTATATTTGCAAACGCGGCTGCTTACGTTGTGTGTGCTTATATATGTGTGCTTTTGTTGGGCACAAATGCACTACACACAGGAGGCTATGAACACAAACATATATGTACAATTATACACTTCATACGACTACCTAAGGGTGTCCTCAAAACACATGCATAATAGAAATGTTGGTATAATTGTGGATATGCCCATACCCACACACACATATACCCACACGTATAAAATATGCGATGGGTATCAGAATCAGAATCTCAGGATCAGAATCGTTATTTAGGCTGGAGGAGGAATCCGATGAGCTGTCAAGGTTTTTTTCACAGGCGTCCAGCAGGAGATGGCGACGACTTATGGAGGTCATCCAGCAGTGGACTGTTCATGGCCGATGGTGATGATGTAATAATGCAAGCCTCAAGCTGCAATTACATATCAAATGAGCGCTGCTGTGTGTAACCATGGCTGCGGCGTATTATCTAAACACCGTGCCACCACTTTGCGTCCACGTGCAAGCGTCCGTTGTGTTCGTGTACAGAGAGACAAGGATCACCCGCGTAGTCTTTGCTGTTGTCGAGCACCGGTTCAGGTTGGCATGGCACACGGGGAAATGAGTGGCCAACTTTGTCTCCCCAGCGCTGATAATTACACTAATTATACACCGCCACACGAGGCCCTCAGCTATGGCTGAGTCGACCTAGGGGAGCCCAGGAGCGGTATAAATATTCGCCCCTGTTATTGGACGTGAGCGGGAATCGAAGTCGGGATTGCCGGGATCATGGTGCAGTACCCTAACCACTCCACTATCACTCCATAAAAATACACACGAAGATACACAGACACAAAATATAACATACATACTCACACAGCACAGAAACAAAAACAAAAAACACACACACAGAAAAAGACAAAGATCCCCTGTATAGTCTTAACAGACTGTAGGGGCAAGTGCTGTTAGCGAGCACCGATGAAAGCAAGCACGGCACACGAGGGGGTGGGTGGCCAACACCACGCCCGGCCGCCTTTGTCTCCCCAGTGACGATGTTTACACACCGCTACCAGGTACTCAATTGTGGCTGAGTGGAGCTAGGGGAGGCCCAGGACCGGTGCAGATAATCGTCACCGGTGTTGGCCGTGAGCGGGAATCAAACCCAGGTCGCTAGGTTCGTAGCGCAGCGCGCTGACCGCTACACCACCGCTCCCCACACACACATCGGCACATACAAAGGCATAAATGCATATACAGAAAAATCACGCATATACACGCCAACACACACACACAACTGAAGGAACCAGTCCAGACAAATGTTGCGATCAAGTATCTGATCTTGACCACACCGGCCGACACACCTTAACCCATACCCACCCACACCCGAACCTTATCCCAAACCACACGCTAACCTCACACAAACCAGAACCTTAACCATAGCCCTAATCTCAACCATAACCTTAATCTTATCCGTAACGCCAACGGTAAGTCTGTGGGGCCCGTCTGGCTTTCCGTCTGAGCGAGACCTGAGCCCACACTCTCCCCCGTTGCGTGCGAATCGATGCCGTCTACCAGAGGTCGCAAAAGGGTTTTGATTCCTTACCCGTACCCGGCCGCACCAGGGTCGCAAACGGGTACCCATACCCTACCCGATACCCGGCTACCCGTACCCGGCCGGGTATCGGGTAGGGTACGGGTATCGGGTACCCGATTGCGACCTCTGGGATGAAGCCATGTTGCAGGCGCGGGTGGATTGATTCTAGGAACTTGAATTGTGAGAAGAGACAAGACGTTGTGAAATGAGTGACAAATGGTTACTCACCAGTGATTCACGGCCTACCCGTACCCGTACCCGGCCGGGTACGGGTAGCCGGGTATCGGGTAGGGTACGGGTATCGGGTATCCGATTGCGACCTCTGCCGTCTACGATCCGCAGCCCGCGGTGATACCCTCTCGTCCCGCACGTAAACCTCGTGCCGACGATGCGGCCAGCGGCGTTTCACCGCGGTCGCTGACCACACAAAGGCCTGGGACCGGTTCGCAGCTGACATCTGTGATCCACCCTCGTAGTGTCCACCCCGCTTTCGCAACGACGGACTTCAAAAGCGGCAGCGTCGTGTTTAATCCAGAGAGCTTGCCCTGTGCGTGATCGCTACGGCGCGTTCGTGACGGGCCTGCACTCGCACAGGGTGCTCGGTGACGAGCGTTCGGACTGACTTGCAAAAACACGGGGACAGCCTGTGGCTATGGCCACGTCTGTGAACTCTCTGCAGAGATGTTTAGTAAACCGTACCACGTGCATTGTGCAAGGAAAGCCGCCGTTCTTAGGAAATGAGCTGACACACCATAATAGAGCTACCATTTCAAAAAAGGAATGGCGTTTGATGGAAATGATTATGTTAATGCTGATATAATTCAACGATGGTGGATGATGTATTTATTATTGTTTTTTTCGTTTTACTTTCTTACAGGGTAGAAATTTAACTAGAACCACGACGAACATTGCTCATGAATTCCAACGCGGTTCTTGCAGCCTGAGCGCCAATGTTGACACTTGCACACAAGGTACTCATTGACGGCTGAGCTGACCCAGGGGAGGGCTCGGTCCAGGTTCGGGGATACCACTCATCGGTGATGTTTTGGGACTGAACAAACATCCCAGCGCAGAACCCTCCTAAAAGAAGAGGCTTGCAACTTGGTGAGACTATTGGATAAAGGGCATTACTATTATATTATTATAAAAAAGTGTTTTTCTAGATTATTTTTCTGGATTGTATTTTTAATATTTTATTATGATTAAAATTTTTTCATTACATTTGCAGCTGTATGAAATATGACGGGCATTTCCAGGGCAGCCCAGTGATGTAATTATGCAAAAAAAGAATAATCCAAGACGATCATCAAAAACGTTTGAAGCCATTGTACGTATGTACGTAACATTGAACTTCTTTCGCATCGCACGTAGCCAACCGTGCGAATCGGAGGTGCGGAGCTGGCGTCGGATTGTCGACTGAAAAGCACAAAGAGCCACCGAACTCGGCACGTCCCCGCCGACAAAAAAAAAATTGGTTCCGAAGCGAGGTTTTGGAAACTGTTGAACGAGGAGGAAGAAAGGGGGAGAAAAAAAAACAGGGATAGATGGTGAATTCACTTGAAAGCAAACGCCGCCAAGGCACCACTAGCTTGCCGAACGCTGACAGCTGGGGTCTGGGGCGTTCGCGAGTCCATGGACAAGGGCCAAAGATAACTCTTAAACTTATTCAGATGCGGCTCATTATGCCCAGAGCCCGGCAGTGAAACCAAATACACCGGGAGAAACGCATTGGTACCTCCTTTTTTAATACCTAATCTAAAAATCTCCCAAATGGAATCGTTGCTAAAATTCACAAACCGCCAGCGCGTCAGTAGGGAGAGCGCGTTTAACTGAAGGTCAATCAACTCCCAGAGTCCAACGCCAACACTCCGACATCGTGCACAGCCAACACAAAGATCACCCGTGTAGCCTTTAATAGACTGCTGTGGTGTTGCGAGTGCTGTTAGCGAGCACCTATTAAGGTCGGCACGATACGTGAGAAGGTGTGTGGGCCAGCACCATGCCCGGCCACCTTCATCACCCAAAGACAAAGATTCCCCATATAGCATTTAACAGACTGTTAGGGCAAGGTGCTGATAGCGAGCACCTATGAAGGCCAGCATGGCACACGAGGGGGTGGGTGGCCAGCATCACGCCCGGCCATCTTTGTCTCTCCAGTTCTGATGTTCACACTACACACCGGTTACACGTTTGAGGCTGAGTCGACCTAGGGGAGGCCCAGGACCGGCTAAAATAATCGTCACTGGCGTCAACCATGGCAAGAGATAGAACTCGGTCAACAGGTTCGTAGCGCGGCGCGCGTTAACTACGAAACTGCCACTAACACCTTCGATTAGCACAGTTTGCTACGTACGGTGCGAAAAAAGTTCAAGATACATAAATACACACACCGCAAACTCACGTGCCTACTCTCTGTGTTGCCTTTACACCCGCACCGAAGAACATTGTGAAAAGTTAATGACTTCCCAGTTGATTCCCTCCCTGGACACCTGTATTCCTTCAAAAGGTTGTGACCAGGATATGAGCTCTGACATGTTTGGCACCAGTGGCCAGGAGCTGGATAATTTAAACGTAGCGTTTATTGGCACGACAAAAAGCCTGGCTAATCTACTCGGGACTGCGGTGCATTAGCCTTCAAGCTGGAGGCAATACAGAAGAGGTTTAAAAGAAAACAATAGCAATCGGCCGCAATCACTGTAAAATTGCACTACTTATTCAACCATAATCAGTAAATGAGTGCATTGTATGGTTTTCCGTTCCTGCGCATTACATTACGAAGTGGAAAAAGCAAGTTGGGTATTCTTTGGTGATGGCAATATTAGATAAAAAACTTTTTTTTACAGTAACACAAACTTCAAAAATAGAAAGCAGAAAAAAATTAAATGTAATCGCTGTTTTATACAATAACTGAAATGTGTGCGTCGGATGCAAATGAATAAACCGGGCATACCGTGTGTGTGTGTTTTAAAACTCGACAGACTACGCATTGCGCATGCCACGTGGCTTGGTGCCCCTGTTACGTAAGATTCTTCACTAGTG
This sequence comes from Lampetra fluviatilis, assembly GCF_964198595.1. Taxonomy (NCBI): domain Eukaryota; kingdom Metazoa; phylum Chordata; class Hyperoartia; order Petromyzontiformes; family Petromyzontidae; genus Lampetra; species Lampetra fluviatilis. The sequence continues at coordinate 5,047,919 of NC_136298.1, forward strand.
ACTGTGCCGAGGTTCCGGCAGTGCGCGTCAACACTTGGCAACGTGGGTTGTCATCCCTGGCGTGTGAAATCTGAACCTGTCTTGGGCTCTCCCTAGATCGACTCAGCCTGAATTGAGTGCCAGGTGCGGTGTGTGCCTGACCCGAGAGACACAACGAGGGGGAGAGACAACACGTGGCTCAAACTTCAGCGGTGCTCACTACCACCAAGTCCCACCCCACCCGCCCGCACTCGTGCACTGCCCCGGCCTCAATAGGCGCTCGCTAACAGCGCTTGCCCCAGCAGCCTGTGTGGCTATAACTGAGTAAATATTTGCCTTTTGTATGCGCCACTGGACACGTATGCGCGCGTGTGTATATATATACAACCCTATGCTAAAGTGGCGTCATCCATCCACAAAACCATCCCCCTGCTATATTTATACTAAACGCAGCAGATGTACGGCAAGATTTTTTTTTTTAAACAATCTCGTCTTGTCATTCTTGCTTTCAAACTTTGCCTCGCCACTAATAGCCCATGTCACCGACATCACTCAAAAGACCACAGAGTCTTAACACAATCCAATTGGTTTGACATCTAACCTTTCGGGGTGGTTACTGCGACTGCCGCCGCACTCGCCGCTGCAGGGCAGTGGCGAGTGCGGGTGGGAGGGCGGGCGGGCGTGTGGCGGAGCGTGGAGGCCGAGTCAGGAGCGGGGTGGGGGTGTTCGGTGACAATTAGTGGCGGGGCGACCTCCCGCAAGCCACACGCCACATCAGACGCCCGCTCGCCTGGGTCGCGGGGGTCGTGCAGCGGGTCGCGCGGGGGTCACCGGGGGTGGGTTGATTGTGGCGCGTGGCGGCGAGGCGGGGCGGCCGGGTTGGTTGTGAGTGCGTAGAAAGAGAACGAGGAGGAGGAGGGGCGGTTGTGGGTTTGGGGTAGCGGGGGTGCGTCTGGCCACGGCGAACCCCATTCATCACCATAAAAGTCAGGCGACCCACCCCCCCCCCTTGCAGGAGTCTGGGCTCGCTCGGCCAGTTTTGGAGAAAATGTGGAGAGGAGGGGGGGTAAGTGAGCGACGGCGAGCTGGGCCACGTCCACTGGGCCGCCGGGGAGGTCGTCGTCCGCGCGTCGTCACCGCGAAGGTCACCGTGCCAGGCACGCGGAACTGACCACGCGCTCTCACACGCGCTTCTACGGCCGTCTGGAAAAGGCTCTTCCTTCCGATATTAGCAAGCCACTGTGGAGCTACACACTTTCAGATAATGTAGATTGAAAACTCATTTCTTTAGGACTGCTTTTTGTGTTTAGTTTGCTGGCCTTGCCCTGCACCTCCGATGAGCACGGTTGGATATGTACGGTGGGAAAGTAATTCGGCATAAATACTTACATAATGATGATGGTGGTGATGGTGATGTTGATGGTGGTGATGTTGAGCAAGTACCTGCATGATGAGGAAGTGAGGGATGTTGATGGTGGTGATGGAGGTGATGCGGCCATCTGGAACGCTCTTCCTTCCGATATTAGCAAGCCACTGGGATGTATGCACTTTAAAATCATCATCTAGATTGAAAACTCCTTTCTTTAGAACAATTTTGCGTGTTTAGTTAGTTGTCCTTCCCCCGCACCTCCGTTGGCCAACAACGGTGTCCGAAAGACGTTCCAACGTACGTACGTGTGTACGTTACCCGTAGCGGCACCGCGTTACGTCCGTCGTGTGCAAGCGACGAGAGGCGGTCGGCAAAAGAAACAACTCCGTAGTGGGCCCCGCGGCGAGGAGACGGAAGGGAGAAGGGACGGCAGGGGGTAGCTGGCGGCGATGCAAAATGGAAACGTTTCTGAGACGGACAAAACAACTCAGAATGGGAAGTCGTGGAAGAAAAATGGGGGAGGCATTTGGTCTGCAACGGGAAGTCGCAGAGACTTACGACGACGACAACAACAAGAGCAACGATGATAACAACATCACGGGGAGCGGCAGCAGTCGCGGTCTGTGCCCCCCGGCGCTACGATTAATGGTTACTCGATTTCGATTCCTGCCCAAGACTCACGTCGTCATCATCATCGGTAGCAGCCGCAATGCTGGACGTACCTCACCCTAACTTTAGAGATGAGTAATGAAGTGAATGTCGTACTGCAATTATACATGTTAAAGCGAAGTCCCTCTTCTTTAAGAGCAGAGGAAAGGCTAACGTTGGCAATAACACTCCAGCCCACAGACTGAGTTTAACTGAACCTAAACATCGAGCGGTTAACGTACTGTGTAAGGAACCCAGAGTGCCTGAGTTTGATTCCCGGCGATGGCTAACGTCTGGGGTGGGTATGATGTGATTAGTTCTGCCACCCCCACCCCATCACCTATCACCAACCTGCATTGACCATTGTGGTGAAGTATGGTCAAACAACACACCAGGTACTCATTTGAGTTTGAGTCGACCATGGGAATGCCCAGGGCCAGTTCAGATTGTCTCTGGCGTTGGTTGGCGTGAGCGGAAATCGAACTCGGGTCGCCGGGTTTGTAGCGCAGCGCGCTAACCGCTCCGTGCATACACACAAAGATAAATATCCCCCATATAGCCATAAGAAATTGTAGGGGAAAGTGCTGTGAGCGAGCACCTACGAAAGCCGACACGACACACGAGGGGGTGGGTGGCCAGCACCACGCCTGACCAACTTTGTCTCCCTAGTGGCGATGTTTTTCGCACCGTACCTCCACACGCGCACGCACGCACACACACACCTGTACAAACACAAAGTTGCTTGAACCTATAGAACTTTTTCCCAGACGCGCTAAAACTATGCCGCCGGTCTTCAACTTATTGAAATGTTTTTAATTAAAACTCACCCGCACAACATTTGCGACCACTTCGGCTGAAGGACTACAGGAGCCGGCAGCATTGAATTATTTACGTGTTCATGTGTTTTTACTGGGTGCAATGTTCACCGTGGAAATGTACACATACAGGTAATAAAAGTGATAGATCGTAAAAATGTTTGTACGCGTGTCGGTGCGTGCTTGCTATGGCTGGCCTGGCACACCTGGCCTGGCACAGGGGCCGTGGTGACGTCACCGTAACTTCGTGGCGAATCACAGGTACTGGTTATTGGTATTGGCTCGGACTCGAGTTTGACTCCCGCTCAGAGCCACCCACAGCAGTAACGATGATTTGAATCGATCCTAGGTCTCCCCTAGGTCGACTCGGCCTCAAATGAGTACCATCATCGCCACCGGGGGAGACCAAAGGTGATTGGGCATGGTGCTGTACACCCACTCCCTCGTGCGCCGTGTCGACCTTCATAGGTGCTCGCTAACAGCACTTGCCCCAACAACCTGTAGAGGCTATACGGGGGATCTTTGTCTTGCTATGTGTGTGTGTGTCACTTGACACTTCCATCTCAACGGATTAGCTAGGTGAATACTTCTTACCAATACAGTACAAATTAAAAAAACATGACCACATACACACACACAACGGCACAAAGACAAAGACCACCCCACAGAGAGCCTTGAACAGACTATTGGGGCAACTTTTGAAAGGCTGGGACGGCACACGGTGGGGTCGTGCGGCCAACACCACGCACGGCCACCTTTGTCTCCCCAGCGGTCGTTGTTTAGGCACCACATCGGGTACTCGTTTAAGACTCAGTTTGACTTCGGGAAGGCCCGAAACCGGTTCAAACATCCTCGCCACTGTTATCGAGCGAGGTGGTGAGCGAGCGAGCGAGGTTGCGATCAAGGTGGTGAGCGAGGTCGTGATCGAGTGAGCATCGAACTTGGCGGTGGGCGGGGGAGGGTGGGGTCGCCAGGGTTCGTCGCGCGCGGTGCGCTAACCACTGCGCCACCACTCCGCTGTACGTGAACCTTGTTGTGCCTCTGCACAAGGCCTCCCGTACACAATGGAAAGTGCGGGCGAGCGATTGCCACAAAAGCCGCAGATGTCTGCAGATAATTAGATAGAAACGGACGAGGGGGGGAGGGAGGGGGGCAATAGAGCGAGGTATCAGAGGAGGCGTGCGACGGAAGAGCAAAGAAAACAAAAAGTTGAACGCAACACACGCGGGGAGGGCATCCCCCGAAGCGACGTCCTGTTACTCGTAACGTTTCGTGAGCAAATGAGTGCCACGCTGGGAAACAGTGGCAGGAGAGGTGGAGGGGGCTGTGGCGAAGTTTGATTACGTGGCACTCTGATCGAGCTCGCCCGATCGGTTCCTCCGTGGTGACGTGTGTGCGCAATCGGAGGTGCGGAGAGGGGAAAATACTAAATACAAAAAGCAGAAATGAGTTTTCGAACGAGTTGACTGTAAAGCGCGTAGCCCCAGTGGCTTCCTAATATAGGAAGGAAGAGCGTTCCAGACGGCCGCAGAAACGCATCTGAAAGCGCGCGAGGCAGTGACCATCTTTATCCGATGGTGAGCCAAAAGCCACTTGCGAGGATGACCGGAGTTTGCGTGATGGTTGTTATAGTCTGCTGCAGTGCGGTGACGACCGTCTTTGTCCGATGGCTAGCCAAGAGCCGCCGTAGCCATTGCTGCTGCGAGGATGACCGGGGGAGTTCGTGCGATGATGGTTCACGCTCATTGACGAGATCAGCGAGCTCTTGTGGCTCAAGTTGTAAGAAGAGGCTTACGCTTCTGCCCTCTCCATTTCTGTGGGTAACTCGACGATGCGACTCTTTATGAAACACCTGTGCGCCGCCCACCGCCGCCTACCACCACCGCCCACTCCTTTATTGTCCTTCCCACGCACCCCCCATGAGCACGGTTGCCTACGTACGGTGTGAAAAAAATTAACCCGTAAAAACAAAGTTTTTCACTATAAATCCTTTATATGCGTGGCCTCGGTTTTATTTTATTATTCATTTCTGTTTTTCTTGAGTAAGAGTTTCATTTTTATCACATTGGTATTTTAAATTAAATATGAAAAAAAAAATTTCCTAAAAAGTGGAAAATTTTGAAAAAAAAAATTCACGAAAATAAATTGTCACGCACAACGAGTATGTGTGCAAAATGTCAGCTCGATTGGATCACGGGAAGTGGGTTAAAAAACGACCGAAAGATTTGCACGGTTCTAAGTGCGCAAGCAAGCAAGCAAGTGAACTTAATATAAAGGATTTAAAAAGTCCGACGTCCATCCATCGAACGTGCGTCATTCGAGTAAAAAAATAAAAGCCCCCATCTGACGATGAACTTTGGAATTATTAACGCTTGCTTTCGTACAACGGCTTATAATTGTTTAACCAACAAAGTCAATATAAAACAAAGCGATATGCTGTGCTGCTGTAGGCATTCGGAGGTGCTCACTGCCTTGTTATAACAGCCGCTCATGAGCCAGCCGTGGAAATTCACATTTCTGTGGAGGGGATGCGTCAAACTTACAGGACAAGTATTGTTGACGCCTTACAAAGCGGGACTTTACTTTGCCAGCCCCAGAGGGATGAAATGTCAAATTGGCCTCCCTAGGAGGATTTGATGGATTCCCGGCACACCGAGTCACATCTCGTTACAACCGCAGAGTGCGCTAATCACTGCACCACCGCTCCTCGCTCGATATACATAAGGCAAAGATCCCCGTTAGCGAGCACCTGTGAAAAACCAGGCACAGCACTTGAAGCGAGTGGTGTGGTCAGACCCGCGCCCGGTCGCCTCCGTGTTCATGTTTACACATCGTACCACGGCACTCATTCATGTCTGAGTTGACCCAGGGTAGGTCCAGGACCCGTCCCGTTCAGATAACCGCGGCATCGTAGCGCAGCGCGCGAACCACTACATCTCCACTGCCCATGCTTTAGAGGATCGCCCTTAACAGACTTTTGGGGCAAGTGCTGTTCGCGAGCACGAGGGGGTGGGTGGCCAACACCACGCCCGGCCGCCGCCTTTGTCCCCCAGTGGTGATGTCTACACGCCACACCAGGTCGTCATTTGAGGCTGAGTCGACCTAGGGGAGGCCCAGGACCAGTTCAGATAATCGTTATCCATGCTGGCCATGAGCTGGAATCGAACTCGAGTAGCCCGGGGTCGCTCCCCACGACTACGGACGAACGTATAGTCGAAACACATCCATACAGACACACATAGTTTGTTATCCTTCCCCCCGCACCTCTCATTAGCACGCTTGGCTACGTACGGTGAGAAATGAGTTCAACATACGTACACACACACGAATATCCCACGTACAAACACACACACACACGCGCGCGCGTACGGTGGCACATCTCGTGGGAGAGGAGGGGTGGGGGCGGTGACAATCACAGGGCCAAGTGCCAGTGTGCGTGCCTGTCTCAGCTGCAGGGCGGCTTATGTGTGTCCCACGAAGCGTGTGAGACGGGGGCCTTCGCGACGACTAAAAAGAAACGTGTTCTTTGTGAGCCGCCCGGAGTGGCAAGGCCACCCTCCCTACTTCCCCATCACCGCCACTCATCCCACCACCCCCCCCAACTATCCCATCCCACCCCCTACCCCATGCCCAGGCCATGGCAGCCAGAGACTCCCAGCCTGGTACTGTAAAGTACAAAAACCGCTTGCCCCGTTTATCATGCTAATTTTACACTCTATACAAGGGAAGAAGGGTGTGATGGTAGATTCGTTTTTTTGGGTGGGGGGGGGTTGATGCAGAAAACGGCGAGTAAGCGGGCGGGCGGGCGGGCGGGCAAGCCTTGGTGTGAATTGTGCTACTTGCTCCACGGAGCTTCCCGTTGAGGTGCGCTTCTTTCAACGTTGTCGTCAACGTTGTCGTCAACATCGTCGCCGTCCCGAGGCTCTCGTCCGCGGTACACGCGGGGAGGCCTTCATCGAGCAGTGGATGGACAATGGCTGCTGCTGTTGCTGATGATGATGATGATCCCATTGATTTTGGTGAAAGCTCCAACACTCGATAGACCCGGCGTCCACAGTGCTTTCCACACGTATCAACTGCCGCTAGAAGAAGAATAAAAAACGCTTTTCCTGCTCGTGAGTGAATCCTATAGCTCTGGGACACATATGGAAGGGCTCTGGGAGCCAGGTTTGGTGAGCTTGGGGATTCTACAATCAACGAGCTCTGGGCATGGCCATCATCATAATCAGCCATAGTCTATCCATCATCATCATCGTCGTCGCGCCGAGAGAAAACATCCATTAGAGGGGACAACTTGAATGTGGATTTATTTTCGCTTTACCCCCCCCCCCCAAAACTAAATCTGTTGAAAACATACTTGCTGTACTGCCGCCTAAGCAATAAATCCACTTGGTCGCCATTCAGTCAGTAGTTCTCGTGCTATTCTCCGTGCGAGCCGGCTAACCCTACAACCAACTCGGTGGATTTATATGAAAAGTTTTCTCTTCCCAGAGAAAATATTAATAAACCGAAAGGCTGATATTTAAAACCAGACCCGCGGTGGACAAGAGCTACGAGCAGAAGACAAAACACCCCCCCCCCTCCCTCTTGCTCTGAAGGTGTTTTCCGCTTATGTTTTATTAACGTGATGCTATATATGTATATCTTTTAACAGTCTCTTATTTACATAAAATTACCAAGTAGTCCCATCTGGATTTATTGCGCCCTACAGCTGAGCCTGGCCTATGAGCGTTTTTTTTTAATTAATTTAGTTTTTTGTGTTGTAGCTTTTCAGAAACGTTACACACACGCACACACGCCGTGTTTCTTGTTGCTATCTTGACGATTTTAAATTGGAAGAATAAAGACTAAATTAAAATAATAATTTAGTTTTGTCCTCCCACTGATCTACGTGACAACCTTAATACCAATGTTACCAATAAAAAGACGTGCACACATGCTTATTTAACATAGAACGTGCGAGAATCGTTATCTTCATCACCATCATCATCATAGTCGTAATCATGCCCACACACATCGGGCTCGCTTGTAAAAAAAAATTCACTTTCCCGCACCTGCACCCAGTGGCACGGCTATCGAGTGTGCAGGCGGTGCAACTGCACCCCATTGGCCAGAAGGGGCCTGGGGCACTGAAGATACAAAGAAGGGGGGTGGGAAATTGGACGAGGGGGGGGGGCAATTCCATTCCTTGCACCAAGGCCATCGCCAACTGCACGACACTACTGGCTGCACCACCCATTTCAGAGTTGATCTAAGGGAGAATAAACCCTCTCGGATGGAAAATACCCACGGAGTTATGTTGTTGGAACCTGGTAGGAGCACGGTAGTAATTGACGGAAACTACTCCCGGATTCTCCAGGTTAGAATATTGCTCTCGAAGAGTAAGATGCGCCACAAATGTGTGCCCGGTGTCAATACATTTACACAAAATCTCGTCTGACACACGCACACGTACAGCTATCAAATTACAAGACACCCCCCCAAATTGTATTTTACAATAGTGGGGTTGGTGGGGGGGGGGTGCATCTTATAATCTTAAGAATACGGTAAAGCCACGCACAATCACGCGCACAGACAGACATATTTAGAATCGGCAATTCCTCACACGCCAATACGACAGCAGCGTTACGCACGTACGCACAGGCGCGTCGCTAGCGTTAGTTATGGCGACACCGTCTACGGGCTTCTCAGAATAATGCTATTGATTTCCTGATGGGACTTCTGTCCCGGATTAATTTGGACAAAGCTGCTAATGGCGGTGCTTGTTGGTGCCGGACATTAAGCTGATAAGCCGCGTATTTTGCCGCGTGGGTTTTTCCCGCCGTTGCGCTGCTGTACGCCTCTCACCGAAGCGCTCTCGGGTGGTGCCACGTGTCCGTCGTTAGGCAATGTCGCCCGACGTTTCGCCCCCACGTGCTGGGAGCTCCCGCAGTTCAACTCTGATCCCGGCACGTGGAGCGAAACGTCGGACGTCGTGCCAAACGATGCCGCGGTGTAGCCCCGAAAGCACAACGCAAAATTTCGATTTAAAGCTTTCGTGACTGCAGCATGGATTCATCTTCTTGGTTCTTTCGGTAAAGTCACGTAGAAGGGAAATAATAAAATAAAAACATAATAAAATAATTCTCACGATGTTTCGGCCATTTCAGACGCTGTCTTTCCGACAGACCTGTTCTTCCCCTGAGGACGGCTGCTTGCGTTGTTGCCGAAACGTCGCGAGAATAATTGAATTATGTTTAATTTTTATTATTTTATTATTTCCCTTCTACGTGACTTTACCGAAAGAACCAAGAAGACACAACGCAAAAGTTGCACTTTTTGCCCTCACTTGCGGCCGAGGCCAAATCTTCTCCAACACGGGTGGCACCAACCGGTCGTCCCTCTCTCTCTCTCCTTCCCAAGATAACCCTCCCTGTTCCTTCCTATATCGCCTCACCCCCGTCCCATCCCCCGCCTCCCACGTCCCACATCAACAGGAATCCTGGGGCCATGCCCAAGGATGTGGGGTCGGCTATCAGTTACACAGCATGGCACTGGCATTCTCTGGGGGGGCTTGCTGTTCCCGGTGGGGCAGGCGTGCGAGAGCGAGCGAGAGAGACTTTGCAGAGACAAGTTTGCGTGCTGTTCAGAGCAACGGCGCATCCCCGCCGTGTGTTCCTAATGGCAAATGGTTGCTGCTGGTTATTGGTGAGATTTACAGATGCACGGTGAGCCGTTTCTTTTGCTCGTGCTGTCATTCGTCACTGTTGCCACCCTTATATGTACTGACAAGCCCCGTTTGACGTGTTTAACGAAACTGCACTACTGCGCTGTAATTATGTTAAATCTTTGTGCCTACTGAGTACTGAGATTGCTGTTCATGTGCCACTGTGTATTTGAATGTTCTGTTGTCAGCATAATTACGTCACCTTGGACTCAAAAACACAGTGATCTCCACCCCCACCCTAACTTGTGTTAGGGTCTCTTAGCCATATCTAAAAATGTTGGCATTGTCTGGACACCCGCAATAGCCATGGTGGCTGTGGCCCAGGCTCAGAGACAGCGAGAGAGAGAGAGAGGAATTTAAGCAAGACTGGCACTGTGGCATTATGAGAGCCGGGGAGATGGAAACTGTGAACTCAAATATGCACACTGGGGAAAATTACATTCAGAGAAATGAAAATTTGCATCATCTTCACTCCACTGCCAAGGCACTCAAAAAAAAACTAGGCCGTTAGCACTTGTGCAAGGATTACTTGTTGACTTACTGATATCAGTCAAACTCAAAAGTGTCTCCAAGCTCAAAAAATGGTGAACATTCCACATTCCTCTGGCACAGACCAGTACCTCAATGAGAAAATTGCTGCTTATTTTCCACACAGTGGTACTCATTGTATCAGGTCGAAACCTTCCAGCCGAAGTGAAATCCTTTTGCCATGCTACCCGGCTCGATTATTATCATGAGCAAATAAAACATGATAATAAAAAAATTACACCGTTTTGTCACGTCCACTTCCGGATTCAAGTTTTTCCACACGATGCCGGACATGGGGGTTGTTTGACCATACTTCACCGTGCTGGTCGGTGCAGTTTGGTGAAAGAGGCCCAGGTCTGGTTCACAGATATTACCCACAACTGATGTTAACCGTGGCCTGGAATCAAACTGAGGTTGCTGGATTCTTGCTGCTATTCATTGACCACCGCGCCGAACCATTTGCTTGATGTCGACTTAATTCCCTTTATTTTACCAAAGCCCACTGATGCTCCCTTTTTGCCTCTTTTTTTCAAGGCAGACTTGGGGAATGGCTCAACAGAATTAGTTCTTTCTTGCCCAAGGAGATGCATATCTCAATGGGAGTGCAGTGCGTGTGTCTCTCTCTCAGATTTTGTTTTGGTGAGCTGCATAGAGGAATTCTAAACATTTTCGTTGATCAAGGAACCTCCCCCCCCACATCCACCCCACCCTCCACCAAAGATAAAATAAAACCTCAAGAGCAAGCGAGAGAGAGGAGCGGAGCAGACTGGCTGCCTGTTGTGACTGCACGGATAAAGATTGTTGTGTTTTGTTGTGTGTGAGCGTGTTTTTGTTGTGTTTTCTCCGCGTCTTATTTTAGCCGTCCGATTTACGGTGGGAATGCTCTGGCCGTCTCACCCATGGGCCAGTGGCCCCTTTGTGTCTTCTGAAATATTACAGTAGCGCGCGCGGCGAAAGGGGCGTGAGAACGGGGCTTTTGGAACACCACCACTACCCGCGACGGTAAATCACCATTTCCGCCTCCGTACTGTAAAACGCTACCCCCCCCCCACAAATCCCGGCACCTCCCATCCCATCCCATCCCCCCCCTTCACGTCCACCACCAACCCCCCCCCCTCTCGTGTGGACGCTCACCCACCCGCCCGCCCGCCCCCAGCCACCGCTAATCCCGGAGGGCCTCTTGGAAATTCTCGGAAGTGCCAATTTCACACGTCGCGATCCCGCCATTCACTCCGGACAAGTGGCGCGGTGGTCAGACTGGCTGGGCCAGCGCAGAGGCAGCGACGGACAATCGTAGGGGGGGCAGGGGGGGGGCAGGGGGGGGGCAGGGGGGGGGGGCAGGGGGGGGCCTTGCCTGTTCCAAATCCCCGCTGGTCCAATTGTGGTCCACACCGTAACGCCCCCCCCCCCCCTTTTGAGGTCAATAAAATGACTGCCGATGATTTGTGGCCAGGTCGCTACTGAAAATGAAGCTAATAGCTTAGTGGTGGGCTTTGCCTTGGAAAGAAAAACAATCTTTCATTTCATTTGTGACTATATTTTTTGAGTGGTTGTTGAAATGTTCTGACCCTGTGCCCCTACTGGACATCTGTGAAAAAGAGCTTGATAGCTCATCGGATTCCTCCTCCAGAATAAATAAATATTATAATTCATGAGTACCGATTTGTCGGGAGAAGTCCATGTTGGGAAACGAATGGATGGGTTGACCCCGGTTACGAAGTAAGTGTAAATAATAGTTATCTCGTTCCGTGTGTCGTGTTTGTAATATAGGCAAACTTCGTGCTTATAATTGTTAAGACTTAATAAACATGTAATTGTCGCGTGGAACTCATGCTCTTGAGATTCGGACGAAGTCAGACCTCGCGCAGAGGTTCTGGGGTGAATTATTACATCGCAAGGATCGTCTTGGCTGGGTAGTAAGGGCTCGCTGACGATGATGCTCACACACGTATACCACAGTGTCTCACGTATTAAACAAATGGAGCCACTCGTATGAATTAATAAGACGTAATTTGAACGCTTATGATATGTAGATCGTGTCAATGAGGTCAGAATTAACTAGAAAAATAATTGACATTGGAACGATAATTCGGTGAAATCAGCACCGCTGGTGATTATCTGTTCTGCGATTTCAACTCGTGACGCGACTGGCCTCGGTTCAATAACATACAATGGATAGGCACGACCCATTGGGAAGGGGCGGGGGCGGTGGGAAGGGGCGGGGGCCAGTGGGGGAGGGGAGGGGGCAGGGGGAGGCGTTGAACCCCAATCGGCTCCCCACGAGTTTAACTCCAACATTGCCACGTGTGTAACGTGTGTGTGTGTGTTCCTGTTTGGGGGGGGTGGGTCGTGTAGGGGTTAGCGCACCACGCTACGAATCCAGTCACCCGCTCACGGCCACCAACACCAGTGACGATAATTATCTGAACCCGTCATGGGCCTCTCCTCTAGGTCGACTCAGCCTCAAATGAGTACCTGGTGCGGTGTGTAAACATCGCCACCAGCGCCACCAGCGAGACAAAGGCGTCCGGGCGTGGTGTTGGCCACCTACCGCCTCGTGTGCCGTGCCGGCCTTCAAGCGTGCTCGCGAACAGCACTTGCCCCAACAGTCTGGATTGGCTATACGGGGGAACTTTTGTCTCTGTACTATTTGAGTCGAGACAGCCGGACTTTTGCAAAGCAAGTACAGAAGAAGATTCCGAAATTCATGTACTGTATAGGCACATGCAGATAATGATGACGACTTTTATGGCAATATAGTAAAGGATAAGTGAATTGTGATTTATAATGATGATTATTTAGAGTCCGTTGACAATCCACTGCTGGATCAAAGGCCTCCTCTCATGCCGTGTCAGTCGTGAGGGTTGCTTAGGCCATGCGTCACCACACTTTTCAGTGGGCGTTGGTGAAAGGGGGCATCATTCACCCCCAATTATTAGCCGTGGCCAGGAATCGACCACAAGGTCACCGGGTTTGTAGCGCCAGCGTGCTAACTACTGCGCCACCACTCCACCCCGTCGACATCGCAAGCAGTCGTCCTCAACTTGTGCTCGCTCCCAAGTGGTCCGCGCAACTGTGCGCTGCGAACGACGTGAAGAGTCATTACATAGCGTTGAAAAAGATATTGGTGCACGGTGGTCCGCCAAAACGGTTAGATATTGACGGTAGCCCACTGATCCAGAAATGTTGGTGCCCGACTGCACAGGAGTGACACACGAAAGCGGGATTTGCAAAACGCCAATCGACACTGCCGAGCCACTATTCCCGCGCGTACACACAACAAAACGAGGTTCTGTGACAAACGAACAAAAAGATGCACAAATGATTAGCGGTGGATTTAAAAAATATAAATGGAAATCATCATCATCATCTAACACCAATAAACCCACCACGACTGAAAACCAGCGTTTAACCCGCGGTCTCGGTAAACGCATCCACAGCGAGTGTGACGAAAGCAAGCCCACGGGCGCCAGTCACAACAGATACGTATCAGTGGACACCACTGCAGGGGGGGGGGGCTCTCAGACAATTGTTGTTTAACCGATGTGTAAACACAGAGTTTTGCCTCCGTGCGCACTGCTGGGTCAAGTGCTCATCACAATTTGTCCCACCACCACCACCCCCGCCAGCCGCCAGCCCTGAATTAATGCCATCTACTGATTACGGTGCTGCACGTAGCGGTGAGCACATCCGTCTTGCAATCCAGAGGTCACCGGGTTCAATTATATCTCCCGGCGCGGAAGCTTCTGAAATTCTGCCCGCAGCCCCCCTGTGCCTCCTCTGTCCACCACGTGGCGTGAATGGATACAGCGAGTCGTGTGGCAGGGTAAAGGTGTGGGTACGCCCGCCTTTTCCAAGACGTCTGGCCAACGTGGAAGAGTAGGCCAAAACACCCACCGGGAGGGGCTCTCAAGAGCTCCCTCGAGCGGAGGCCCTTCCATCTGCAGCGACATGAGCTAGCAATTGTCAGGCTGCACCTTTATATTCTACGTATTATGAGTGGGGTGGAGTGGTGGCGTGATGGTTGGAACATCACGCCCCAAACCTGGCTGCCCTCGGTTCGATTCCACGCCAGTGGCGAGTGATATCTGACCCGGTCCCGGGACTTGATATAAAATGATGGAAATTGAGTCAATACAGGGAGTGCAGCGGTGGCTCAGTGGTTATTGCACTGCGCTCTGAACCCGATAAGCCCGAGGTCAATTCCCGGGGCACGGCCAACATCAGTGACGAGTGATATATGCCGACTGGTTCCTGATCCTCTCTATTTCACCAGGGCACACTGACCCGTGCAAACAGTCGTGGTCAAACAGTTGCCCAAGACCGACAACACAGAGTGGGGGAGGCTTCCATCCAGCAGTAGATTGACAAACGGCTGCAAACTTTCATTATTATTTATTGCTGTCGACAATCGGGCTGGGCGGCACTGTGGTTAGGAGGCTTGGCTCACGGTTGGAAGGAAGGTTCCCCCGGTTTCAACCATCGCTGTGAATCACCTCCGTCCATCACTGCTCAGTGGTCTTTAAAGTTAGCACTGCTTTGTGGGAAATCAACAGTGATGTCACCCCGTGGAACAACTGGCCCATCCTCGCAGCGGCTTTTTGCTTAACCATCGAACAAAGACGGTGGTCACTGCATCGCGGGCTTCCAGAAGCGCTTCTGTGGCCGTCTGGAACTCTCTTCCTTCCGATATTAGGAGGCTACTGGGAGCTATGCATTTTTATATCTAGATTGAAATCTCATTTTCTCAGAACAGCTTTTTGTGTTTAGCTTGTTGTCCTTCCCCCGCACCTCCGATGAGCACGGTTGGTTTGAAAGAAGTTCAACATACGTACATACATACCACGAGAATGCGGAATGAAATATGCAAACACTTTATCTTAATTACTCACTCTATGAGCATCACTGCATGCATGCCTGTAACCTGGTTTATCAACGAGGGTGGTGAGGTATGGTCAAACCTAAATGAGCCATTGTTTAAATTGCCACGGAATATAGAATCAGTGACTTTTGGGGATTGCAAGTACATTGTGCCTAGCCATCACACTATGGCAGCAATCCCCTATTATTATGAATGCGGTACACACGAGAAATAACGTATAACCATTTTTTTTTTCACGTAGTCTATAGTTAGAATTATTAATTTAGGAGAAAAAAAAAACATATTTAGATTTTCTGGCAAAATGTTTAAACGGGGACCTTTACAGGCGTCCACAGAAGCCGCGGCGACACATGATGGAAATTCATCATCGCCAACCCACTGAGCTCACAGGGCTAGATGTTATCGGGGCTCATAACCGTGCATTAATTTCAAAACGTCCGTCTGGCATTTGTTAATATGTGCCACGCGTGATGCAAGCGTCAAGACTTGCAAGGGCAAGGCCGTAGCAGAAAAAAAAATTGGGGAACTGGATCCAAATACGAAGCTCGAGGCTCGACTTCCCACCACCTTCCCCTCCACCTCTTTGTCGCTACGCACCGAGATGGCGCGCCAAGTGCGCACGAGTCGAAATACCACGAGCCTGTCATTAGGACAACGCACGTGCCGCCCTCGTTGGTGCGATGGCGAAAGTCCCGTCGGCGCCGGTTCAGTTCTCGTCTCGTCACGACACGCTGCGACGTTGGAACGTTCAGTGCGCACGCGCCGTGCTAGCGACCCAGAGGTCGCGGGTTCAAATAATTTCGTCCAGGAACAGCAGGTGACGCAACGGAGCGAGTTTCCTGCGTTTCTGAGAGCTGCCCACCGTTGACAGTATAAAAGGGCTGTTTGTGAGTGGGGACACCGCTGTCCGTCGATCAGCAAACTGTGCTCGGTTGGGAAAAAGTGTGGGCACCCCCACGTCTGGCCTGCGTGGCAGCGTAGGCCGAATTCGACTTGAGAGGAGCTCTAAACCCCAACAGTGGTGTGGGTGAGCATGCCAGCAGCAATTGTGGGGGCTGCACAGTTAGGTTTTCTTTTTGTTCCCCGATCACGGTGACCAGACATTTGCTGATTAATTAATCACTTCGCGGAATCCGATGCTGCCTCGGAGGGGCAAAGCGGTCCCCCTCCTCCCAGGCCCTCGGATTATAAATTGCCCACTGTTCATCGCGGACGTGTGGCGCTCTACGTCGCCTCCGCTGCTGCTGCTTCAATTAATGTAGTATCCCATTAATTTATTCCGCATCTTGGTGGAACGCGCGCACGCACGCACGCACACGGATAGAGGGAACAAAAAAAATGTTTTGCCGCATGTCTGAAAAACATCCAGTTCCGCCCACCCCACCCCCGCCGCCGCCGCCGCCCCAACGAGTGAGAGCGGAGAGGGAGTGTACGTGTGCAAGATACTCAAGGAGGTGCAGAATGGCCCGACAGAATCAATAGTGATCTATAAAGGCATCTCTTGGCTCGCCGTGATTCATCAGTTTTACGACACGGGCGTCTGCATGATCATTCAATTTAAAATAAAGAGAGGGGAGAGAGAGAGAGAGACGGGTTGGAGCAGTGGGGGGGTGGGCGGGACGGGACACGAGTGGAGAATGCAAGCACGCACTGGCGATTTAATTAGTGGAGTAAAGTTTTTCTTCTTGAAAAGTCATCTTGTCAAATTTCAAAGGCGGCAAATTATGAGACGAACGGAGCCGGAAAGCTTCGAACACGTTAAAAGTTTGCACCCCTCCCCTGTCGCATACGATAAACAATAGCCGGTCAGCGTGATATCATTATAGTTCGCTTGAAACGATCGCTTGAAAGAGAGTGTGTCTGCATGGAGGGGCCTTTAAAGCTGATACGAAGCTAGAAGCATTTCTTTTTCCGCCTCTTTCCTCGCACCGCTCGGCTTCAGAACTCCCTCCCATTGTCTCTAATTCTCCCAAGTTCTTATAGCCTTGCTGAAATAAAATAAAAACCCCGCATTAACTCTGATCTCGTACACCTTCAACAGCGCGCTGTTTGTTGCCGGCGTTGTGGGCCCGCGCTCGGCAACCGTGATCACAACAAAAAAGACAACCAGTCAGGAACTACGGGGATCAGTTTTACCTTCCAAAACCACCCAGATATCAAGAACACAGCAAGCGGGCAGCAGCGGCCATATTCTCTCGACGAGACGGCGCTCTGGAAAATAAGACGCACCCATATCAACTTGTCCCCGGTGTCAATAACGTTGCACAGCAGATCCGCTCGCGCGCGCGCACACACACGCACACACTTACGCAACGGAGTATACAAGACACACACACACACCAGCCTTAGCTGTACATACGACGGGGGAGGGTGCGGGGGCACTGCGTAGAAATATAAGCGGGATGCATCGTCGTCGGTGGGGTGTGTACGTTTGCTGATGCGGTGATGTCCCCCTTTAAATTGTACCCCTTAGGAGTGACCTCGGGGCGAAGTTTTCTCCTGGACTTATTTTGTATTTGTTCTCAGCCGAGACGTTAAGCCCGCTTGCTCACAAACCCCGACGAGAGCCCGGGGGCAATGCTCGAGACAGAATGCACAGCGAGCCCTTTGTATAGCAAAGTGGTGGGGGGGGGGCATCATTCTGCATGCTGAAGAAGAAAAATACAGCCGACGCTGCAAAACACACACACACACAAAAACACACACACACACAAAAACACACACACACACAAAAAGGGAATGCGCAGTAAACAGCATGGACTCTCCTCCGAGGTAGAGCTCGGTGCACGGGGAAGCAAAGAGGGGAGTGCATGTCTGTGTGTGTCTGTGTGTGTGTCTGTGTGTGTGTCTGTGTGTGTCTGTGCATGTCTGTGTGTCTGTGCGTGTCTGTGTGTGTCTGTGTGTGTGTGTCTGTGTGTGTGTGTGTCTGTGTGTGTCTGTGTGTGTCTGTGCGTGTCTGTGTGTGTGGACGAGAAAGTGGAGGGGGGAGCGGTTTTGGCAGAGAATCAAAACTTTTTTTTTCACACCCAGCACCATTCAGTTGGCACCGTGTGCGTGTGTGTGTATGCGGCGGGGGTGGTGGTGGTGGTTGGGGGGGGGGTATATGCCTGTGGAGGCTACATGGGGGATCTTTGTCTTTATGTCACGGTGCGGGGAGCGGCGGAGTGGTGGTTGAGCGTGCTGCGGTCGACTCTACGAAAGCTGGTGGGGGTGGCTGAGTTCAATTCCTGCTCCTGCATATTGGCAGCATCAGTGGCGAGCATCTGAACTTGTTCCAGGCCCTCTCCTCGGTCGACTCAGCCTCAAATGAGAAACTTGTGTGTAAAACATCAGCACTGGGGAGACAAATACGGCTGGGCAAATCATGGAGCACCGCGCTCGCCCTCATAGATGTTCGCTCGCTCACAGCACTTTGCCAAGCAACCTGTAAAGGCTCCTCTATAGGCGGGGTGTCTTCGTCTTGTCTGCAAGGAAAAAAATACGTAACGCCTGAATCTGGCAACCGGCAACTGGCAACCCAACAAGCGGCACCTGGAATTAATGTCTGCCTGTGTGCGCTGCTCACTGATCGCAAAGACGCGCACGAAATGTTCGGATTACGCAAGTCCAAGCCGACCCCATCTTTACTTGTCGAGTGCGTTTGATGTTGGAGGAGCCGTACGGCAGGCAGAGCCCCCCCCCCCCCGCCGCGCGACCCGTCGATGCTCAGTGACAACGCGGGAGGCTTACGCTGTGGACTGTCCGTCTAACACGGATGCTGTCACGGAGTAAGGGTTCACACATAGGTACTTGTAAGTTCAGAGGTCAGTAGTTTGAAACGAGTTTATGAAATGGGCCCGCCACCCCCCCCACCTCCCCACCGCTTCTGTCCACCTGGAAATATAAAATGGGTTCACAACAGTTATTGTTTATATTAATATATATTAATTTTACTTTATTATTTCCCTTCTACGTGACTTTACCGAAAGAACCAAGAATATGAAGCCCTGCAGTCACGAAAGCTTTAAATCAATATTTCACAACAGTTAGTCAAGGCAGCGTGGTGGCGAGATGTTAACTACCTCGCCTGGTATACAGGAGGTCATGGGTTCGATCTCGACCCTGACACCTGGATATTTGGAGTTTGGGTCTTTTTCTCCCGTGGCCGTGTGGATTTTTCTCCGGGTCCTCCGGCTTTTCCCTCCACATTAAGAATCAACATCACGTTTAGAGTATTTGGCGGCTATAAATTTCCACGCGATAAGCCACTTTGCCGAGCTATCATTTGTGGCCAGGTCGCTTCTGAAAAAGAGCTGTATAGCTCAGTGGGCCTTACCTGGCAAAATAGAAGATAGTTTGAATAGTAATCGATTGGTAGGTCGCATGCGTTGGAGTAAACTACGGGCATTCTTCCAATACATCTGGCCAGTACAAACGCCATGTCGAAAGTCTCTCTGGACATCCCTCTAAAAATTGCTGGGTTGCAACTTTCCCAATATAGCCAAAGGAAAGGCGCTTGAGGATATTCTATCAAAGCAAAGCCAACCAACGCGGCGGCGTCAGTCTTCTGGCCAAGTCATTAACTCTCAACGTCTTCCCCCCATGGTTTAACATCTTCCGCTAACATCTCGAAAGAGTGTCTTGACAAACAGTTGCACCCAGATGTTTAACAATTCCAAACATCAAAGTGTTGAGGCGGCAACGGGCAACGCTTATATCCTTTGGCAGCCGAGAATAGATCGCCGTAATGGAATGTCCACATTCCTATGCCAGGGACAAGCAAGCCGTAAAAAAACTCCTGTTGATGTAAATTTTTGTGACCTCAAAGAAAAGATGATGATGATAATGACGATCGTAAGAAACAATTTAACTGTAATTTTGAAGGGCCTAAGCATGAAACGTCACCTATTAAATATTTTCCTGTTCAGGCCACAGTGTTATTGACGAATGCGTCCAGTTTGCTGTTGTAAATTATTGGAAGGATCACAGCTATATACAACAAAATATCGATTTTTCGATTTAAAGCTTTCGTGACTGCAGGGATTCATCTTCTTGGTTCTTTCGGTAAAGTCACGTAGAGGGGAAATAATAAAATAATAAAAATAAAACATAATAAAATATCGATTAAAATATCGATTATGAAACGGTAGTTACTCGCCAGAGTGAGAGCTGCTGTAAAATTAAATTGTCCAGTGCTTTGTCAATCACTGGGGTTGTTTGACCATACTTCACCATGCTGGTCACTGCGAGTTGGTGCAGTTGCGTAGCCAAGGTCCCTTTCAATGCCTGGTATGACTCACCATTGTGCGGTGGTGTGGACAGCACCACGCCCAGCCACCTTGTCTCCCCAATACTGACTATGGGGACACTGTGCCAAGTAGTCATTCAAGGCTGAGTTGGCCTAGGGGAAGTCCAGGACCAGGTTTGGTTCAGATATTCACCACTGATGTTCGTTGTGGCTGGGAACGGAATTCAGGTCGCCGGGTTCATAGTACAGTGCGCTAACCACTCCACCACCGCTCCCCACACACTACACAATAAGCCCAAAAAAAGACAAAGATCCCCCGTAATAGCCTTAACAGACAGTTGGGGCAAGTGCCATTAGCGAGCACCTATTAAGGCCAGCACGGTGCACGATGGGGTTGATGGCCAGCACCATGCCCGTCCACCTTTGTCTCCCCAATGGTGATGTTTACACATCGCACCAGGTACTCATTTAAGGCTGAGTCGACCTTGGGGTGGCCCACGGCTGATACTGATTCAGATAATAGTCACTGGTGTTGGCTGTCAGCTGGAATCTAACTCTGGTCGCCAGGTTCACAGGGCAGCACCGCTAACCATTACACCACCTCTCCATCCCAACTTAACTTGATTAAAAGTTATATTTAAATTACAGCTTCATTGACGGCGAACAAAACAATGATGCCGCGCCAAATTCAGGGCACAGGATAGCGAAGAAAACGAAGTTTACGAAGAACTATTATTGGTTGTTGGGTCAACGGCGCAGTGTGCTAACCACCGCATTGCTCTTCTACCTCGACTTGATGAAGAGTTACATTCTCATTACAACTTTGATGGCGATGATGATTAACACAAACATTATGCAGTGCTATAATCAGGGTAAGGAATGCTGCTCAGGCATATCGATGTCCTGTCATGCATGGCAAAGGGTGTGGCGATGATAACAAACACACACACACATAAATATGTACATGCACCCAAACAAGATAAAGATCCCCCGTATAGCCTAAACACACTTTTGGGGGCAAGTGCTGTTAGCGAGCGCCTATGAAGGCCGGCACGGCACACGAGGAGCTGGGTGACCAGCACCACGCCCGGCCGCCTTTGTCTCCCCAGTGGCGATGTTCACACATCGCACCGGGTACTCATTTGAGAATGCGTCGACCACGATCAGTTCAGATATTCGTTTGAACTCGGCATTGTGCAGTGCGCTAGCCACTACCCCCGTCTCACCTATAATAATAAAAAAAAACTGTGAATTTAATGCACACACAAACACATACACGCATACATTAAACACACACACACACGGACCCATGCACACCCACACACAGACACGCGTACACACACACACGCGTACACACACACACACACGCGTACACACACACACACAGACACGCGAACACACACACACAGACACGCGTACACACACACACAGACACGCGTACAAACACACACACACACAGACACGCGTACACACACACACAGACACGCGTACACACACACACAGGCCAGCCAAACATGTTTTTTTGGCTGACGAGCACGATCGCAGGTTTAATGAATAAAAGTAAAGTAAACGAAGAGAGAAATTATATAAGCGTACAAATAAGTGGGATTGGGGTCGGGGGGTTGCTAACAAACAAGAAAAACCGACGGTGTGGGGCGGGCCGAGGGCTGATTGCGGTGCTGCTGCTGCTGATGTGGCTTTGCGATCGCCGTTGCGACCGATGGCTCTCGCGATCTGAGCGCGCGGGGTCGCTGGGCTGGGCTGGGGTGGGTGGCTGGGGTGGGTGGGTGGCAGGGGTGGGTGGGTGGCAGGGGTGGGTGGGTGGGGGGCAGGGGTGGGTGGGTGGGGGGCAGGGGTGGGGGGCAGGGGTGGGTGGCAGGGGTGGGTGGGTGGGTGGGTGGCAGGGGTGGGTGGGTGGGGGGCAGGGGTGGGTGGCAGGGGTAGGTGGGTGGGTGGGGGGCAGGGGTGGGTGGGTGGCTGGGGTGGGTGGCAGGGCTGGCGTGGGTGGCAAGGGGTGGGTGGCTGGGGTGGGTGGCAAGGGTGGGTGGCTGGGGTGGGTGGGGGGCAGGGGTGGGTGGCAGGGCTGGCGTGGGTGGCAAGGGGTGGGTGGCAGGGGTGGGTGGCAGGGGTGGGTGGCTGGCGTGGGTGGCTGGCGTGGGTGGCAGGGGTGGGTAGGTGGCAGGGGTGGGTAGGTGACTGGGGTGGGTGGCAGGGGTGGATGGCTGGGGTGGGTGGCAGGGGTGGGTGGCTGGGGTGGGTGGCTGGGGTGGGTGGGTGGGTGGCAGGGGTGGGTGGGTGGCAGGGGTGGGTGGCTGGGGTGGCTGGGGTGGGTGGGTGGGTGGCTGGGGTGGGTGGGTGGGTGGCTGGGGTGGGTGGGTGGGTGGCTGGGGTGGGTGGGTGGGTGGCTGGGGTGGGTGGGGTGGGTGGCTGGGGTGGGTGGCTGGGGTGGCTGGGGTGGCTGGGGTGGGTGGGTGGGTGGCTGGGGTGGGTGGTTGGGTGGCTGGGGTGGGTGGGTGGCTGGCTGGGGTGGGTGGGTGGGTGGCTGGGGTGGGTGGGTGGGTGGGTGGGTGGCTGGGGTGGGTGGGTGGGTGGCTGGGGTGGGTGGGTGGCTGGGGTGGGTGGGTGGGTGGCTGGGGTGGGTGGGTGGCTGGGGTGGGTGGGTGGGTGGCTGGGGTGGGTGGGTGGCTGGGGTGGGTGGGGTGGGTGGGTGGCTGGGTGGCTGGGGTGGGTGGGGTGGGTGGCTGGGTGGGTGGCTGGGGTGGGTGGGTGGGTGGCTGGGGTGGGTGGGTGGGTGGGTGGGTGGCTGGGTGGCAGGGGTGGCTGGGGTGGGTGGCAGGGGTGGGGCGGTGGCAGGTCGCGGTGACCTGGTGGGTGGGTGGGTGGCTGGGGTGGGTGGGTGGCTGGGTGGCAGGGGTGGCTGGGGTGGGTGGCAGGGGTGGGGCGGTGGCAGGTCGCGGTGACCTGCCGACGGGCACGTTGGCCGTCATCCAGACGCACGTCCAACTCGTCGTTCTTCGAGGTAAATAGTTTTAACGAGACTCGCGCCAAAGATTTACACTTACTACCCGCGGCGTCAAGTTTCGTAAATCCCCCACCCACCCTTGCCACCACCACCCCCCCTCCACTCCACACCAACAGCCTCTATCCACCCAGCAATATAAGCGGGTAAACCGCAGCGAGTTGATCGGCAAGTTCGGTGTGTGTGATGTTACTCCCACCGATTGTAAGACGTGTATGTATGTAGGTATGTTGAACTTCTTTTCGCGCCGTACGTAGCCGACCGCGCTAATCGGGTGTGCGGGGGGAAGGCCAAAGAATTAAACGCAAAAAGCAGTTCCAAAGAAATTCATTTTCAATCTAGATGCTTTAAAAGCGCAGGAAGGCAGAGCGTTCCAGACGGCCGCAGAAGCGCATCTGAAAGCGCCGCGCGATGCAGTGACCGTCTTTGCTCGATGGTTAGCCAAAAGCCATCCGGTCAGCGTGAAAGAGTAGGCATCGCCTTGTATCAGGGACCATCTCAAACGAGCAACACCACTTAGGCCCTCAGATATACACTGTGAACTATCACGGAGACTCATAGACCAACAAAGAGACAAATAAGTCACAGACAATCAAATTACACGTAGCGTAACATAGAGCAGCTATAGCCAGTCCCTCCAGAAAAACGCGGAGTTTTTTGGTGATTGTTGCGGGCAAAAATCGTTGATTATGCGGCACGTTTTCTTAAAAAAATGCGATGGAATATGCGGGATATTTATGCAATTTTATGCGATTAAATTGCGGGAACTTGCAAAAATTGCGGGAACTTGCAAAAACTGCGGTTTGATGAAAAAGAGAAAAAAAAGTGATTCCCCCAACACCCTATTCACTAGGCTACTACTTTAATGTAAAGAGTCATTTCTTATTACTTCCTATGATAAGCAAGCATACTACATCACAGAAAGTGCTGGGAATATTTAAGTTCTCATCTTGTTTTATTTCAGACCTTAACAAACAGATGGCTCAAACTTACAAAACATTGAGTCGAACAAGTTCTGTAGCTTTACAAAATGAATATGCTACAACTTCTGTAAAAATGAATAAATAAAATATTAAAAAATAAAATGTGTGCTTCCTGTTTTACAGAGGTAGCTATGCAAAATAATTTGCCCCCACTGTCATGTAACACACTGGGGAACTGCTTTGCGTGGTCTTTTGCGCTTATGTTTGTTGGCAAATGAGAAAGATTTGCGGGCTTCATCATGGTTTCATTGGCATCGCGGGGTTTGCAGCTTTTCAATGATGTCGCGTAATGAGTGACGTCACTTCATAACGTTCCCATGGCAACAGGGGAAATGGCTGCGCTTGTGTGAAGTAAACGCAACATTTTTCAACTTTCTGCTAAGATATATGTGACTTTTTGCAAAGAAAATGCGGGGATTATGAAATCATGCAAGCCCGCATATTTTGCGCGCGGAAATCTGCAATTTATGCGGCGAAAGTGCGGCGTATTTGAAAAAACGCGCCCCCCGCATAAATATGCGGACTTTGGCTGATTTTGCGTGAAATCTTGCGATCGCATAATCGTGTTTTTCTGGAGGGACTGTATAGCCCAACACAGAAATTATCGACTAGCATAGGAGCCAACGACTAACTTAGAGACCCATATACTAGCATAGAGCCCGTAGACTTGCACAGGGCCCATTGAGCAACATAGCACCCTAATATATACACACACGAATCGACTAACATAGGGCCCATAGATGAATGTAGGAGCGAGTGGCATTGCTATCGAGTTGTCAGGCAATGCAAGTACACCAGGGCTCACGTGCCAGAGCGGTCGGGAGCCGGGCTACGAACACGCGGGGAAATTCTACATGGCAGGGAGGGCCCCGTTTCATTGCGTGCACCTGGGCCTACGCCAACCACGCCATGCCACCGCTTGCTCCTGCAGACAACTATGTTCATTACGGCCACCGTAAATCGTTTCACAAGGCGATAGCTAACGGTTTACATTATGATCGGGTTTTTTTCTTCCCCCGCGGTCATAAAGCGCGTGCACGCAACGATGCCGGCCACATCAGAATCTCTGTTCATCCTGGAGGAATCCGATGAGCTATGAAGCTCTTTTTTTATCTCTCACAGATGTCCAGCAGCATACGAGCCCTGCGACAGCCGCGTGGTGTTTCCACCGCTGGGGAAATCTACGGCCCGTGTGCCACATCTGCCTGCCCCTTCACTTAATTGGACGCGCGTGGACAGTACACCGAGCTTCTTTCCCACCGTACGTAGCCAAACGGCGCCAATCGGATGTGCGCTTATGGCAACACGAGGCCCGTCCACTCAGAAATCGCCTTCAAGCAACTTTCAGCCATCACTGCAAAAGCGGCATTTGGTGCCCTCATCGGTGTGTTAGAGGGCAACGTGTTTAACCTGGCAGCAACAGGTGTGTGTTTCTAAGTTTAGTGCAGTCAGACGGACGTGACCAAAGTGTGTGTGTGTGTGTTCACGTCAAAGGTATTTGAAAATTCCTGTTAAGTACGTGTGTATGTTAAACTTCCTTCGCACTGTACGTAGCCAACTGCGCGCTACTCGGAGGTGTCAGGCTGTCGGTACAGGCGCATGCCTCGTGGGGTTACACCGCTGAGTTGGGAATGTGTAGCGGCAGTTGTCCTACTAGCGCTCCTCCCTGTCAATGCCATGTGGAATTCCCCTCTTGGCGAGAGATCGCTCCACACTAATTCTGAAACGAGTTACTCTGTTGTTGTATCAGCAGTAGTAGTCGCCGCCGTAGTGCGGGTTCAAGTCCAGCGATGGTTCTTGGATTTCGCTGCAAGGGGGCAAATTGTTGAGTGTGCATCCACACACATTTCAACACCGGAGTTAAAGAGTGGCAACCCAACCCAACGATTACTCACTCCGATGCTCCTCCGCTGTACGTCTTGGCGAGACTGGAAAAGTAGCGCGTTGGCTACCAAGCCGTTGTTGTTGTACCCGTCACTTTCCGCGACATCACCTCCTATAATGTAATTTGGATATGGAATTAGCGCGTGGCCAGGGTTGAGGGTTTTCGAGCAGCATTTGGCACAACAATAGGCCCGGTGACAAGACCGCACCTTTATCGCGACGTTATCGCTGCGGAATACCAGCTAACATGCACGTTGAACTTCTTTCGCACCGTACGTAGCCAACCGTGCCTAATCGGAGGTGCATGCAGCGGGGCATCTGTTTTTGTTTTTTTAAAGAGCTTGTTAGCTCATCGGATTCCTCCGGTTATAAATAAATATTCTGATTCTGGTTGCGAGCGTGGATCGCGAAACAAGGGGACATCGCCGCGACCGTTTTGGGGGAACAAACAAAGGAAAGATGGCGGTAGCAGCTTTTGTTCACTTTTGTAACAAAACAAAAAAAAACGCCTATTACGTTTATATTAAGCGGTCTAAGATAAACATTTTCGGCATGTTACGTTCTCTTTAAGGCAACACCGCAAGACTCCTGGAAACGTTTCACTTCGTGTGTGTGCACGCGCGTGTGTCTCCTCTCTCTCCGCTGTTTGCATTAAATAATAAAAGAAACATTAATCAATTTATCTTTGTTTATGTTCTCTCGGGGCATGTAATGGCAAACAACCAGGAGAACAATGCACTGTAAGAACTTGCCTGGAACGTATACAGTATCTCGCTTCAAGCTTGATTTTTTTTTTGCCATTTTCTGTCGGGGCGGTGGTGAGTAGGAGGAGTTGTGGGTCCCGAGAAACCATGAGCCATCACCAGCGGAGGCTTTTCGCTTTTAGAAATAAAATAAAATAATGAGAAGACGAAAAGAACACACGCGGCAAGAGTGAAAGAGGCAATTCTCAATGTGGCACGAATAATAAATAATGAATTAAACACCCAGCGCCACCAAAATAATTCCACCATTTACGTGAGTGAAGCTGTACAGGGTCTGCTGAGCAAAGTTATTTCTTGCCGTCATATAATTTTTTTGGTAGATCTTTTATTTGCGCCAATTTACGTCCCCAACTGAGCGTAATCACTTATTTCTGTTGGCTCTAAATGGGTTTTCCAGAAAGACCAAATATAAACAATCAAATCGTAGTTGCATTAATGCCTTTAACAACAACAGAAAAACCACCACACACACGCACAACTCTGGGAGAATTCGCACAAGACGGTGTTGTGCGCGCACTGCCATTGCTGCGTACACGTGAACGCTCGATTTGTGGACGGAAAGTAGACCAGCGTCAATCTAAACTTCAACATTACGTGAAGACCATGGCCGTACCGTGTACATTTTACACGCATAGCCCCCCCCCCAGCCCACCGCACCCCCGGTGATTCCACTGCTGGATGAGGGCCTCGCCAAGCCGTGCGCATCACGAGGGATTATTCGTCCGTACTTCATCGCGCTGCACGAACCTAAATCACTGCTGTCAGCCAGAGACACTCTCCGCTCCCCTACTAAACCTCAGTTCCAACGTGTCTGCGCGCGTGTTTGTGTGTGTGTGTGAAGCGGTTAGCAACACTGCGCTATGAGCCCGGTGACCTAAGTTTCGATTCGTGCTTCAAGGAGGCCGCCCTCTTTATTAAAATCTGCCTGGGACGACGCCGCACCACAAAGGTGGTCATTGTGGAGGCTAGAAAGCACAAAGACAAGGATCCACCCCCCCGCCCGTATAACCTGGACAGATTCTTGGGACAAGTGCCGTTAGCGAGCACCTGCAAAGGCCGGGAACGGCACACGAGGGGGGGGTGTGGGTCGCCAGCACAACGCGTGGCCGCCTTTGTCTCCCTCGTGCCAAAGTTTTTACGCATCGCACTAGGTACTCAATTGAGGCCGAGTCGACCTCGGCACTGGCCGTGAGCGGTGAATTGAACTCGGGTCGCCGGGTTCGTGAGCGCAGCTCCCGGCTCACCGCTCACGCTACTCCTGCCCACAAAGGTGGTCATTGTGGAGGCGAGGAGAGGCACGGGCGTGCGCGCGCGCACACACACACATGCGCACGGCTCGCGCAGGAACCCAACGCGATAACAAAGCGAACATTCTCATTCACGTGATGCAGCCGCCGGCCTGCAAGGCCGGGCCGGTCGGTCAATCCTGCTGTAGCGCGAGAGAGAGCAACCCCCCGGCTAGCGTCGTCGTTTCCTTCTGAAAAAAAAATACCTCCGTTACCCTTCTCTGGCAGGCCATGAATTGAATTAACGTCGTTATTTATACACTCTCCGTATTTATTCGTTTGTTC
This sequence comes from Lampetra fluviatilis, assembly GCF_964198595.1. Classification (NCBI taxonomy): domain Eukaryota; kingdom Metazoa; phylum Chordata; class Hyperoartia; order Petromyzontiformes; family Petromyzontidae; genus Lampetra; species Lampetra fluviatilis. The sequence goes on from NC_136298.1 coordinate 5,076,294, forward strand.
GTTCCCTGCGTCGTCGGCGCAGAGCAGCTGGAGAGCGGCGAGTGGAAGGAAGCGCGCGCGTAGGTTTTGACCGGGCGGACGCGGATTGCGTGGCCGAGAATGTTTTTTTATTTGTTCGTGCCCCGAGTGGACGTCTGTGTGCCCGTGGCAGGTGACGTACGCGGAGTGAGAAGCTGCCCGCGCCTCCGAGGGCACGTTCTGATGGATCAGGCGAAGCGGTGCGTGGGATGAAAGGTGTGCAGAGGAACGTTCTTGGGATTTTAACTGAGACAGATAATAAAGAGGGACACCTGGGTTAGATGATTTCAATCTCCGCAAGGTGCAGAGATTGTTTTTATGATGGTAAGTGGGCTTGGTCAGGGATGATGGGTGGTGGTTGAGACTAATGAGGGAGTGGCAGCCAAAGGAGGGAATGCATCTGAGAGGGAGTTCACTCGATACCTTCTAAGTGACGTCACGTGATGTCATTTTGACTATACATGATGCAACTTTTGTGTAAATTATTAAAAAAAAAATATTAAAAACACTTTTGCATTTCAATGAGTTTTACTGATGGAACTTACAAAAAAGCAATGATACATATTTAACGTCGTAGTTTGTGGTTATTTTCTTTTAACCTATCTACGTGACTTTACCGAAAGACCCAACGTATGAATTCCTGCAGTCACGAAAGCTTTAGGTCAAGATTTATACCACCCATACCTTCACAATCATCCTGCAGGAGAACATCCCTCCCTGTTTCAAAGCCACGCTTTCACAATCATCTCCTGGAACACAAGTCGAGTGGATCTCCCTCGCTATACTGTATTTCTCCCGATTATTAAAAAAAAGCTTCCCCAAATTAAATCTTGAGTGTCCCGGGGGTATGGGCAGGGCGGGGGTTGGGGGTCTCACTTTCTCTAGAATACGGCAGCTTGACGTTTTACTCAACTTTGCACTCGGGTTTTACTCGTTTGTGGCATCACTGTACAACAACACAAAGACAAAGATCCCCCGTATAGCCTTAACAGACTGTAGGGGCAAGTGCTGTTAGCGAGCACCTATGAAGGCCAGAACGGTACACGAGGGGGTGGGTGGCCAGCACCACGCCCGACCGCCTTTGTCTCCCTAGCGGCGATGTTTACACACCGCACCAGGTACTCATTTGAGGCTGAGTCGACCTAGGGGAGGCCCAGGACGGGTTCAGATAATCGTCACTGGTGTTTGCCGTGAGCGGGAATCGAACCCGGGACGCCACGTTCATAGTGCAGCGCGCTAACCGCTACACCACCGCTCCCCATATACAACAACAACACGAGCACACACACACACGCGCGTTATGCAACGGCGGATTTGCAAGAATTCTACTCGGCTGCCGTGTAGCGTGAACCGTACTGCTCGGCGCGCACTCTCCAACCCTCTCTGGCCGATAGTTTAACAACGACCAGCGCGGACTGCTGGCTGCGGCATTCGGATAATTATAAGTGATTTATTTTCCACAGCTGGAGAAAAAATAAGGCTGACACAGTGTGTCTTTGGCAGAGAAAAAGGCATCTTGTTAGCGAGTTTGGATGTGCCTTTTTAATTAGAGTGGGGATAATTGAGTGGCGATGAACGTAATAAGAAAATATATTCAATGTCCGCAACTAAAGCAGCAAAAGTTATATAGTTGACAATGTTCATTAAATAATATTCTTCCAAATCACAACAGATGCCATCAATCTGTTGTTATTATGGCGGTGCAGGGGATAGCGCACTGCAGTAAAAACCAAGTCACCTGAGTTTGATTTCCAGCCATGGCTAAAATTAGTGGTGATTAACATCTGAACCCCTGGGTACCCCCCCCTTCCCTAACTCAGAAAGTTCATCACGGTGAAAAAATTGAACAGAGTATAAATCTCGTGTAAATTTAATGGCAGTGAATCTGGCACAACACGAAGCCATCAAACACTTCACTGCAGTTCACTGTAGCACTGTATTAATGGCAGTGATTCTTGCACGAAACTACGTCATAAAACACCTCACTTCATGTCACTGTAGCACTGTATAAAACTGACCTTCAATTTGTTCAAATTCACTGCTCTGATACTTTATTATTTTCTGCTTTCGGTCGCTGGGATTGAAATAAATTGGAATTCAATACAAAATCTGGAAAATCACCAAAAAATATCTATTTTACCATAATGTAGAAGCGACTTACCTTTCAGCTCAAGTGCTGAATAAATAAATGAAGACACCAAATCCACGTTGGTGATGCGTATAATTATTTATTAGATTCACTTTCAATAAAGAAACGTCAAACTTAAAGCGAATTTGCAAAAAAAATCTATTTCCGCTCGACCTTCTCCCGCTCGAGTGTAAAAAATCCACCCGCTCATGAATATTAATGACGGGGGTGGTGGCGGCATGTGGAGTGACGTCATGCGCGTTACACACAAACATGCATTCTTGACTCATTATAGTAGGAATGATACTAATTGTGTTCATTATGTAATGACGAACACAATAATGATAAACCCATGCACATTACCGTAGTCAACATCTTATACATCATCGCAATCATCATCGCCATCGCCATCTTCAACATCATCATCATCATCCATCTACGATCTCTGCCCGCACAATGACCAATCGTCGTTTTTTCACCGGACACCGACGACTGTCGCTATAAATGACGTCTGGATCACGGCGCTGCTGCATTAAGGCCCCCTCCACCTCCCTGCCCCCCCCCCCCTATTAAAACACAAAGAAATTAAGCTCACCCATTATGTTTAACTCCGGTCACATCGCTTTTGGCTGGGCAAGGGCTCTAAAGCGAGAGGGTTAGGGTGGGGGGGGGGACCGACCGGTCACAAGACCACGGCCGAACTCCCACCACGCGCCACTCAATACCACGATTTACAGTCGGGGGTTTGGGGGGGGGCTACGCGGCGACGAAGCAGCCACCCTGGCTATAAACGTTTGCTCCCCTCCTCTTGCCTGCTGCAAATCAGCGGACACGTGACAACCCGGCGGGGCGAGCCCTGCCGCTTACTCTGCCGCCCTCGCTCGACGCGTCATCGGGAACCTTTTCCCTCCGCAACGCTATTGATGGGAATGATTTGCATGCTTTGCGCGCGTGCGTACGCACGCGAAGTGCACGTATGTTGAACTCCTTTCGCACCGTACGTTAGCCAACCGTGCTCATCGGATGTGCGGGGTGAAGGACAACAAGGTAAACACAAAGAAACAGTTCTAGAGAAGTGAGTTTTCAATCTAGATGATGATTTGAAAAAGTGGCTTCCTAATGTCGGAAGGAAGAGCATTCCAGACGGCTGCAACAGCGCATCTGAAAGCGCGCGATGCAGTAACCGTCTTTGTTCGATGGGTAGTCAAAAGTTTGATGGTTTTGTGTGTGTGTGCGTATGTGAGTTGTGCTCGTGCGAATGTGCATTGCTTCTGAAACGCGCACACACGTGGCGCATAGTAACGGTGCAGCGGTTCGCACGCTGCTCTATTAACCCAAATTGTCTGAGTTCAATTCCCCACCACGGTTAACTGTGAGCGATAGCTAGACCAGCCCCGGGCACTCACCCCCCACTGTTACCAATCCCCAATGGCCAGTGCGGTGAAGTATAGTCAATGACATGGCACGGGGAAGTCTGCATCTCAGCAGTGGAATGATGAAGGACTGAAAACGGATTTCAATGTCTTCGAAGATAAAGATCCCCCGTATAGCCTGAGCAGACTGTTGGGGCAAGTGCTGTTTTAGAGCACCAATGAAGGCCGGCACGGCACACGAGGGGGTGAGTGGCCCAACACCACGCCCAGGCTGCCTTTGTCCCCTCGTAGCGATGTTTACACACCGCACCAAGTACTCATTTGAGTCCGAGTCGATCGAGGGGAGGCCCAGGACCGGTTGTGATAGTAGTCACTGCTGTTGGGTGTGAGCGGGAATCGAACTCGGCTCGCTGGGTTCGAAGCACAGCGCGTTAACCGCTGTGCCACCGCTCCCCACCAGTAGCGCACAAGAGAAAACAGTGAAGGTGGAGTCCTGCGATTTCTTTCCCGCGCCACTGCCGGCAGAAGGCCTCCACTAGAGAGGGCTCTGGCGAGCCACTCGGGAAGTTTATTTCGCACTGCTTTTCGTCGCCGGCCAAACATATTGGGAGGAGGTGGAAGTGCCCACACTTTGCCCCACCACGCGAGGTCTCTGCAGATCGACGGTGGTGCACCCATCCATGCTGCTGGTGTTACCCCCCATTGGTGGCTGCCACAGACAGGGAGATTTGAGATGTAACAATGCACAAGAATCCCTCCCAACAACACTTTGCACCGTCGCAACTTCCGTCGCGCCGACCAACGACAGCCACCGCGGGCGGCATCTCTCCTTCGGGGGGACGACGACGCGGGGAGAGAAACTACAAAATAAATTTCAGCTCAAGAAACTCGAGCGCGGCCAATCGTGAGACGGGGGGGGGGGCGGAATCGGGGGAAAATGTCGGACGGAACGACCCGGAATGCGGCGGCGAAGACGGCGTTTGCTGTTCTATACCGCGCCGCGTGTCCTACTTTAGTGCTCGGGCTGTCCGCTGGGACACCCCCCCCCCCACACTTTTTTTTCGCTCCAACTGGAAACTGGAGGTTGTTCAATGGGAGGAAACGGCCAGAATGAATCCATGTTCCCGTGCCAACCTACTGCGCCGCCGCTACACTTCCCTTCGCACCTGGCACCGACGTGCCGCTCGCCTCCCCCTGGCCCACGTGGAATTGTGTGTTTAAAAAAAAACAACGATTTTCCGAGCAAGTTGCGATGCTGTTTTATAAGCGCGTTGGAATATTCATTTTTACTGACAGACGGAGAGATCTAGGTCGGTGATAACTGTTGAACTTCTCCGAGTTGTTTTTTTATCTTGTAGATATGAAGATACGACTATCGTCATTATCATCATCAGATGTGATGGGCTACAGGACCCACTTTCCCCTCCCTGTATTACAAAGCTAAAGCTGAAGGTGCGTCTCATAATCCTGTGGGGGTGTCTGTGCGTGTGCACCTAGTGTCAAAGTGCACCTAGTCTGGCACAAACGCCGTGGTGACGTCACCGCCACTTTGGTTCTTGCTGTTGTTGTGTGCAGAGGTTAGCGCGCTGCACGTCGTGCACGGCAACTTGAGTTTCGATTCCCGCTCACAGCCAACACCAATGACGTTTATCTGAACCGGTCCTGGGCCTCCCCTAAGTCGACTCAACCTCAAATAAGTACCTGGTGCGGTGTGTAAACATCGCCATTGGGGAGACAAAGGCGGCCGGGCGTGATGCTGGCCACCCACCCCCTCCATGTGCTGTGCCAGCCTTCATAGGTGCTCGCTAACAGCACTTTCCCCAACAGTTTGTTGAGGCTATAGGGAGGATATTTATCTTTGTGTACTTTCAGTGACCTCGGGCACACACTTGGGGTGCGTCTAAAGTCTCCGGAGCGGCTCATATTTAGGAGGAGACAGTAATAACCAAAGCACGTGTAGCTAGTGGAACTTAATTGGTCTGCGTTTTAACACAAAATCATCACCATTATCGTCATCATCATCTTTAGACTCAAACACTGACAATCAGCTCATACATCTCGTGGCCGACCAAAACGAATTACACATCAAAAGAGCGATAAGCAGACTTAAGGTTTTTTTTAAACTATCGCCCTGAGTGATAATGATAAACTTAATTAAAAACAAGCATCACATGTAATCAGCATTTCTCAAAAACTCGAATTAAAACTGAGGCTCCAATCAAAACAGACAATGATAATTAACTCAAATAAAAAAATGCACTTAAGTTTCATCCCTTCAATTAATCCACCGGCTAACGAAGACATCCCACACTACATCCGGTATGGCAGTTGTATGACCATACTTCACCACCCCGGTCATCGCGGGTTGCTCACACCGCTGCTGTTGGCCACGGTCAGGATTCGAACGCGGCTTGCGAGGGTCAACAGGGCAAGCTCCAGCCGCTGACTGGTTCCCCGTGCCAATACACCGAGGATGTCTTCTTGGTTCTTTCGGTAAAGTCACGTAGAAGGGAAATAATAAAATAATAAAAATAAAACATCATAAAATACAATTCTCACGACGTTTCGGCCACAACGCAAGCAGCCGTCCTCAGGTGAAGAACAAGAAGATGAATCCCTGCAGTCACGAAAGCTTTAAATCGAAGGAGGATGTCATTTGCAAAATATGCTGTCGTAGAACGTTTCAACAACACTCTGCTTAGAAACGCCCTTGCTCTAGTGCATTGGTTCTTAACCTTTACTGCAGCCTCGATCGTTAAAAATAAAATGATTATGTTAGTATAGGTTTCATGAAACGAAGCAGTTGTACTCATTTGTCCGTGCTTAAGTTGTGTTCCGATTATTTTTACCTGCTAACAAAATTCTGGCGACGTCTCGCACCCCCAGGTTAGGAACGAGGGCTGAACGATTAATCGATTTCAAATCGAAATCGCGATTTCGAATCGAAATCGCGATTTCAAATCGAAATCGCAATTTCAAACAATGCGATTCGCAAATCGCAAAGGCTGCGATTTTTTTGCGATTTGAAAAGTCCTATTACTTTCTTATTGGAATAGTTTTATTTTTTTATGATTATAACTTTATTTATTTAACTTAACAATTGTTCTATGTTTGAGTGTTCTATTTCAATTAAAACATTTTATTAAATACATGTTGGAAGCAATTCATGTCTTTTAAGTTCTCATCCTTGCATGAGAACATATAGAGCAGTTCATATTGTGATGGCATCACGTGGCAATGCTCCATCACATGTTTTACATCTATTACACAGTGAATAATGAACTGAAGCTTGACTTTAAAAAATCGCAAATCAAATCGCATTAATCTGTAAGAAAAATCGCTATTAGATTTTTCCCCCAAATCGTTCAGCCCCAGGTTAAGAGCCATCGCTGTTCCCCAGGTTAGCACACACGTGGTGGTGGCTCACCGCAAATGCAGCAGGTTGATTCCGGACAATAAATGACAACGTTAATTATACCGCTTGTTTCGGACATTAATTACATGTTTTTTTTACTCGGGATATATAATTTTTTTTTTTATGAAATTAGATAAACCTACCCTGCTGGCACGACCCTAACTCTAAAATCTAAATGGCATTTAGAGATTTCGATTTAAAGCTTTCGTGACTGCAGGGATTCATCTTCTTGGTTCTTTCGGTAAAGTCACGTAGAATGGAAATAATAAAATAATAAAATAAAACATAATTAAATAATTCTCACGACGTTTCGGCCACAACGCAAACAGCCGTCCTCAGGTGAAGAACAGGTCTGTCGAGAAGACAGAGTCTGGCATTTAGAGACGTAAGTGTGGTCACTCGTAAATGTTAAAATAGTACTTAGGTAGACATCCGCAGGGGGTCAAAACACAGACCCACCCCGCCCCCACCCGACTCGAAGTCCCTCTCCCAACCAACACCACCACCCACCACCGCCACCACCACGCACAGGAGGATGCCACCTATCACGCCATGCGGTACTGCATCCTACACGAAGCGAGAGCCATGGCACCACGCACACCTATCTCAAAAACTCGTGCTCACTCAGTCAGGTAACTCGCTCCTCCCAAGGAAGTTTGCCACGTGTCCAAAGTTTTTTCTTATCCCCCCCCCACCCGAAGTTACCGGAGCTGTCCTTCGGAATTCCCAGTCGCTTCGTGCAGTGACGTTCAAATTCCCATCGGTTGCGTCACACCGTACTCTCCCCTCTATTTTAAAACCAAACGTGTTTTTTTTCCGGGGGGGGGGGGGGGCTGCGGGAGCAGGGTGAGTCTTATAATCCGGTAAAGTGCGTGCGTGTGTGTTGTGTATGCGAGACCAGATCTGTGTGTCTTTATTGACACCGGCCACAAGTTTGGGGTTCATCTTACTCTTCGGGAAAAGTCTTACAATCCGGAGGATACGGTAACGCACTACTCAAGGCAACGCACTTACAACGCCTAGTTTCTTACCCTTCTGCGACACTGTATGCACCAGAGGTAGGACAAAGTCATTGTTATGCAAGTCACAAGTAAGTCTCAAGTCTTTGCTCTCGAGTCCCGAGTCAAGTCGAGTCAAAGATGAGGCAAGTCCAAGTCGAGTCTGAAGTCATCAAAATCATGACTCGAGTCTGACTCGAGCCCAAGTCGCATGACTCGAGTCCACACCTCTGGTATGCACACACACACATCCTGATCTGATTCTACCTCGGGAGGTGGAAACCCTAGAACTCCCAACGCCACGGATTTATTTGTTTGGTCTCACGTGCACCTTTTCCTTCGAGAAACCGGGCCAAGCAACAGAACGGAGTGTCACAAGAGAGCTCCTTTAGACGCGAGACTGGCGATGGGAGAGAGAGACAGGACGAATGGGGGGGGGGGGCAGCAGCGATGGCGATGGCACTTGGTGGCACGACTCCAAGAAGACGCATGCAATTTTTTTTGTCTTCCACCCCGGTACAGGAGAATGATGCATTCTCATGTCATGCCTGCTGCAGCTGCTGATGATCTTGATTCGTGCCCTTCGTTTTATCAGCCTCTTTGGTATCATCCACTCTATCAATTTGTCCATCACCGTCTTGCTACAACTATCCCATTTGTGTAATTCCCTTACCCCCCCCCTCCTGCCACACGCCAGCCCCCAGCCCCCCCCCTCCCCCCACACATCATCCCCCTTATAGTGACTCCTTAGAGTTTTTTTTAGCTGATCCAGCACGTAAAATGCCATATCTTTCAATCTGTAGCAGGCTCCCCCCCTTCTCTCTCTGTGTGCGTCTCTCTCTCTCCTCCCTCTCTCCCACCATCTCCCTGCCTTTGGCTCTGAAAGAATTCCCAGCTGCATGAGTGACCTTCCATGCCGAAATGGCCACTTAGCAATGTGTCGCGACCAGTCCGGTCTCTCTCTCTCGCTTTCTCTTTCTCCACAGCCGCGCGCAAAAGCACCAGGACATCAATGCGTGGTGACATGGCCAACACGACGCATCATCATCATCGTCGTCGTCACATCCCTGTTTCTTACCCATTTCTTCCCTCCCGATAACGACGACAACAACAACAACATAAAAACCGGTCCAACTTTGTCAACATCTGTTTCAAATTACGGTCCTGTGATTATTTAATTTTCAGATGTTAGATAAGTCACTCGTAAGCTAGTTTTAACCGCTTGCAAATTAGTCCCAAAAGAGGAAAACGCGAAAAGCCCCCGGACGCAATCCTGCGTTTTCTTCTCGCTCGTTTTTCCCCTCCTCTCTCTCTCTCTTCGCAAGCGGCCGCATCACCTCTACATAACAAAAGGCTCAGTCCCATTTACACGCACCTTTACATCAGCCGCGCCTAGTTTACACAACAAAGGCTCATTCCTAGCAGCGTGCTTCAGCCGCACCGAACCTCACAAAAATAATATTCAGGTGCCTACCTTGGCTCCTCCCACCCTCAACCAGTATATATACAAGGACTGTTTTCTTGGAATTTCTCATTTACTTGATACAGCTATCGTGCTGTGACGGTTCCACCTGAAGACTGAAGCTTGTGTTGCCTCCGAAACGTCGTGATTTTTATTTTATTTTTTATTTTACTTTTATTAATTTTAAATTTTTACCTACGTGACTTTACCGAAAAAACCTAAGAGTATGAATCCTTGCAGTCACGAAAGCTTCAAATCTAGAATGAGGTTCGTTCCGTTCCAAAAAAAAAGCGCGCGTAGTGGGAGTATTTTTTTTTACCCATCGGAACGAGTAAATATATAATGAACGTCCCTCCCCCACTTTGGGATGACCGGTCTCCACTTGCTAAGCAGCCACACATGATTGATTGCTGATGGATCCTGTAACTTTGACTTTGAACTTTGACCCCCGACGGGAGGAGGCTCGTGACGCCCAGGGAGATACCAAAAACCGGGTCAAGTTCAGGGCCGGCGAGCGAGGAGGAGTCTCGGTAAATACCGGCAGACGTGGCAAGCGGAGAGCTGGGCTCAGCGGTTGGCGTCAGCTGCCACCCCCCGCACCCCGTCTCTCTCCTCCCCATTCCCGGCTTCCTCAAGCTCAACACAACCACCCCACCACCTACCCCCGACTCGAGACATTTGGATTGGCCATTGTGTTCAACATCGTGCCAGTTTTTTTACGCATTCCACATCAGATTTTAGCTGCGACATTAATTCCCCACAACTGTACCTCTGGAAGGAAAATGCGTGTAAAAAAAAAAGACACACTGTACGTCCCGAGTAACTTTCTTTAAGACCGTTCTCGAATGTGTGGAAATTACAAAAAAAATAACTTTAATACCACTTATTATTTGGTTCTTTCGGTTAAGTCACGTCTAAAGATTATCTTTAGACGTGGCTTAACCGAAAGAACCAAAAATAATTCCTGCAGTCACGAAAGTTCTAAAATTAAGATTTAATGCCACTTTTATTAAGGAGTGTTATTACAATTTTTCTCGTGGCTTTAATGTTCACATTGCGAGTGCATAAGAAGGGCTGCCAATGAGATTGAGTTTGTTGGGGGAAAATTCTGCTTGCGATATCCTATTAAGGTTCGCTGCTGAGAGCCTGGGCTTTGGTTTATTAGACATTTCGACGTGCGAGACATTGCCCGGAGCTGATCGCTGGCCGACGTTTTGAGCCACCCACTCTAGGCCGAGTCAACCTCGAGGAGTCCCAAACCAGAATAGGATGACAACTGTCACTAGCAGCGAAAGTGGCCGGCAATCAGACTCACAGTGCCTGGATGGTGATGTAGAGCTCAGCCTCCGCCGCTAAAAGACACCGCAAGCCGCCAAACTTGTCCGTGCCCAATGATGCTCTGCATAGCCTTAAGAGACTGTTTGGGGCGAGTGAAGTTAACGGAAACCTACGAGTGCTGGCACAGGGCACGATGGGGTGGTAGTCGTGGCCGCCGCCACGCCTTTGTCTCGGCCCAGCGCTGGTGTTGGCACAATGCAGTAAATAATCGAGGCCGTGTCGGCCTCAAAGGAGGCCCAGGTACCAATTCGGATGCCATCACTCGCCACCGATCCTAACCGTGTCCTGGAATCGAACTGAAGGTTGCGCGGATTGGAAACGCGGCGCGCTAAAACCACCGCGCCACCGCTGCCGAATTCACACACGCACGCCGTGTCACCGACACTCCTAAAGCCAAACGCTACCCTCATCCTCCTCACCCCCTCGCCCTATCCCAGCCGCCCCCCCCCCCACCATCACCCCCCCCCCCCGCATCCCAGCCCCCCTCCCCCCGTCTCTTTCAGCCAAACGCTTAGATTCGCCCGTTTTCAAATGAGTGCCAAGTTGCAAAATGCACAGACGTATTGATTCAGGAGTACAGTAATGCCGACACAAGCAGAAGCTCTGTTATCACTGCGGCAGGGACACACAATGCAGCAGACACAGAGGCCAAAGAACCAGAGACGCCCACTTGACCCCCAGGCATTGAACAACGACACTCCCACCCGCGATTTTCCCTTTGTCGGGACGAGACCGTGTCATACCCCTGTAAAACACACAGCGGGTCCACGTTTATTTCACGTGTGTGCGTGCGCGTTGATTGTGCGTTAGCTGTGGCGTGCTGCGCCACGAACCCGGCGACCCCAGTTCGATTCCCCCCCCCCCACGGCCACCAACGCCGGTGGCGATTATCTGAGCCGGTCCCGGGCCTCCCCTAGGTCCACTCAGCCTCAAATTAGTACCTGGAGCGGTGTGGAAACATCGCCACTGGGGAGACAAAGGCAGCCGAGGGTGGTGCTGGCCAGCCACTCCCTCGTCTGCCGTGCCGGCCTTCATAGGTGCTACTCGCTATCAGCACTTGCCCCCAACAGTCTGTTAAGGGGGGGATCTTTGTCTTTATCTTGTGCCTTGAGTGAGAATAGATATGCACATTTAGCCTTCTCGTTGCGTGGTCAAAGTCTTCGCCGTTCAGGTACGCGGCGACCGCGGCTGTCCGCCTGACGAAATTACTCAGGCCTATCATGGGAACGCAGAATTCACATGAGCGGCCGGGCACCGCGAACAGGAGATAACAACTCTGCAAAATGACTGAAAGGGGGGGGGAGGGGATGGGGGTTGGGGGGGGCGCATACATAAACCCAGCGGGGGGCCACGACGCAGTCAACGCTCAACAGACGTTAAAGGAACATTAAGCGGCAAACGGAACGAGGAAGGATGCGATTGTCTATCGCGCATTCTGCTCTGGCTCTCACCCTCTGTGCGCGCGACGAGTGGCTGGGACACCCGTCGCCTCGTTGCTACTATCGTTGCTACTATCGTTGCTACTATCGTGGTGGCAACACTTTTGTTGACTTGACCCGGCGGATCTAGAACGGGGGAGCCGCCGAGCCTACAGCCGAGGGGGGGGGGGCTCAGCCCCCTCCAGCCCCCTCAACCCTGCAGGGTTTTGGGGGGGGGGTGAAGGTGACGACCCGGATTAAGCAAAAATGCGGATTATGCAAAACGTACGTAAATTAGGCTACAAAGACAGAGTTATTGTTTTACTCGACGCAGAAGCCCGAGGGGGGGGGAGAGGGTGGTGGGTGGAGACGCTGCCGGACGCCTCGTCCCGGTGTCGTCGGCTGCCTGAAAGCAACCGGTTGGCACCCAACGCCACCGACGACGAAGAGTCCGAGGTCACGCGGGCAGCGGGGAGTCGGTGAGTCGGTGAGTGAGTAACCCTCGACGAGCGGGGAGCAGCCAACGGTGACTGCTCCTCGCAAGGAAAGTTCATCCCCGGGTCTCCGATGTGTGTTTCAGAATCGGAAGTATTTATTTGTACTGGAGGAATCCGATAAGCTATGAAGCTCTTCTTCGCCCCAAGCGCCCAGTATGGGAGGGGTCTGATTCTGATTAAATGGGTCGTTCCGCCACGTGTTGCTGAGCACCATGTCCCGACACCCCAATCGGACGGTTATACAGCACGGCACAACCACGACAACCTAATCAGAAATACGTATTTATATATCTGTGCGTGTGTATCTATAAAAGAGCCTTTCCAAATTAAGATTGAGACCTCAGTGTGTGTGTGTGTACACGTGTTCCGTGTGTACGTGTGTTCCGTGTGTGTGCGTGTACACGTCTTCCACTCCACACAGACAGCGTCAGTCGCTGAGCGCGTCACGTGCGACGTGTTTAACAATCATCAGGCACGTGCGGCGTGGAACGGGTTCGTTCGAGAGGAGTAAATTGGTCAAATGCGAGGGTGGCGAAGACTGGAGTGTGGGAAACCCTGCCCTAGAATGTCTATCTTACGTAATCACACGGCTGTTATTCTCTTGAGTTATTTTTGACTTGCGACACCGATGTCCTGTCCCAAGACAAACAACAATCCATTTCCATTTGTGACTCTCGGAGAGCAGTGCGCACCGCTGTGCTAGAGGAAGAAGATATGGCAGAGCTACTACTGAGATCCCTTCATGTGACCTCTTCATCCACGCCAAGGGCACATTGCACTCCCTCACAAGCGGTACGACAGAAAGATATACCTTCTCACGGCATTCAAAATATATTTTTTTTGGGGGGGGCCAAATTAAGTGAAAAACTCAATGTTAACACGACAGTTTTTTTTTGGTAAGGTCATCAAGTGACCCGGGCAGTGACCATCAACTCGCTGGACTTGAGAACCCCGTTTGGAAGTGGGTTGGTGGCTCAGATGTCAGAGTGCTGAGATCGTGCGTTCCAATCTGGGCTTCAGCCATCGGTGATTAAACTGTGTTATCAAGTAGCTGGTTGACGGTCTCTGTCTGGTCACCGATGACTGTGCAAAAAAAAAACCCCGATCGCATTGTATTGTGTTTCCAACCGAACGTGGCTAAATTCCAACTCGGAGAAATGAAATTAAATATTTCTTTGACCGTCACACGCGTCAAAACGATCTCGTAGCAAAGCGAATGGGAAAATTTGACCTCTACAGCGTGCGTAACGATAACGACGAAGAGGGCCCACTCGCGCAAAATATATTCCGGGGGCGGAATCGCGAACGGACGAAAAAAATCTCACCCGCGAAAGATGTTCTAAAGCTTTCTTTTGAAAGCCGCTTCCGCCCGGCCTGCAACGAAGAAATCACGACTACAAAATGAGAACCTTGTTTCTAGCCGCCCCCGGGGTGGACTGACCGCGACTTGAACCCACAGAGCGAGCGACCGGCCGGCATTGGGGGGGGCTCTGACACCACGGCCATCCGTTGTGAGCCCCGCGCCGAACGGGGCCGCCAGGCCGCGTCGCGAGCGGCTCTCTTGCTGACGTGCCACAGAGATTCGGCAAGGAAATGTGAGCGGTGGGGGGGGGCGGCTGGAGAGGGGACGAGAGCGAAACCTTCGTACGTGCCGCGTGTTCGCCAGACACACCGGTAGAGGACGACTGGGCGACGTTGAAATTGGGGGGGGGGGGCGGGAGGAGGGGGGGATGCAGTCAAACACAAGTTCTCATGCATGGTCAAGTAGCACAAGCACGGGTTACCATTTAAGCAGGGCCCAAGGCTGTTATAATTTTACGGGGCCCCTTCTTTGTATATTTAATTTATCACGCTGGTTAGTGCGGGCTGGTGGTGGGGGTGGTGGTGGGAGTGGAGGGATGGCGGCGGTGGTGGGCACAACACCGTTTTTAGATTTCAATCACCGCTGATGTTAGCTGTGGCCAGGAATCGAACTCGGCTCGCCAGGTTCACAGTGAAGGTGGCGGAAATTACCGTGCCACTGCTGCGATCAATCCATCCGGTGTGCGAGTGAAGTTGCAGAAATTCATAAAAAACAACTCAGTTACTGATCACGTCAGGTCACTTTGAAAAGTCGGACTTCCGAAAGAGGTATTTCCAAACACGACGGCAAGGATTTTTTAGAAATGTATAATTAAGCATTCACAATTTCCCTTCAGGAAAGTGTTAACGACACTTTGAGAATGCGTTACATCCCTAAATAATGGACGATTAATGGCCGGGAAGTTTGCCCGAAGACCAAATACATTAGTATCATCATCGTCATCATAGTCTTTTGAAATCAGAAATCCCAACATTATACACGAACCTTCAATCCAGCAGTGGATACATCATGGGTGATGACGACGATCGCTATTATAATCATTATTGTTAGTCCATACGTATAATACATTTGTGCATTTTATACGAAGGGGCAACAAACGGGTGCGACACAATCCAGAGATCCCACAGTGATCTTTTAAAGGTCACAGACACCTCCACCAAATAACGTGGCAACGTTTGTGGCGCTTGAATCGTGGGAGACCGGGGAGGGGTGTGGGGGGCAGTGGGGGGCAGTGGGGGGGGGATGGTGGAGGGGGGCAAGGGGCAGAGGCGGGCGGGCGGGCGGGGGGGGGAAAGGGGGGGGGGGGCGTTATTCACTTATTTATTTATCCCTCCGCCAACCGTCAATGCCCATGCCCTGCGAGTTTGTTTGAATGCCACCCGCCCAGACGGAGCAAGCGGCGGAGGGGGTGCCGGGGGGGGTAGGGAAGGGGGTGCCGCCGGGGGATCTGGCCTGGCCTCTCCGTGGTGCCCAGCGCGAGCAGTGTGCCCAGTGCCCCCCTCCGCCGCCGTTTTAAAAACGGTGCCCCATTGTCCCAAATAATTGCTGCATTCCTGCACGGGACACCGCAGAGTGGGTCGTGTAGTAAAAAAAAAATCTGCACTGCTTTGCACCAGCGTGCTGCCTAGGCAACCTGCCTACCCGCCTGCTTTTGTGCCCTTTTAGTTTTTATTATTATTAAATAAATAAATAACGTGCGAGATCTCACCGCCCCCCCCTTCACCCACTCACTCACCCGCTCAACCAACGCAGAGCAGAGAATGCTGTCCTTTCTTATTTTTAAGTCTCCTGCAAAAAAAAAACCCCACGGGGAATAAAAGTCAATAAAAAAACATCTACCAAACTTCGAGCGTCAAGTAAAGTTCCTCCTTGTTGCGCTGTTGACGTAAGGGTGCAGCCCCGCAACTGCTTGTTCCATGACATTGCTGCTGGCAGTAGGGGGCCCTCTGCCCGAGCGAGCGAACTCTCACAGTGGCATTTAGCCTCCTCTTCCACGTTGACCAGACGCCTTCGAAAGGGGGTAGAGTGGAGAGGCCTACCCACACTTCACCCCACCGCACGCACGCGGCCTGCACAACCCACTGTGGCGTTGCCCATTTGCGCTGCTGGCTGGGACAGAGGCGATGGGCGGACCCAGGGGGGGGTTAACCTTGACCGCAATGGTTCAAGTCCAGTGTGGAGACCGTTACGCTGAAGAATCCCCTTGTTGCATGCATCCTTGTCCAGCGGATATTTGTTCACACACACACACACAAATGTCATAATCATCATCGTCAGCCACGATCGATCCGTCTGCCGGATGAAGACCTCCCGCCGAAAGCCATGAGCCATTTCTCACAAGTCACCTCCCGGCAGCGATACGAGACGAGCGAATATCAACGCGCCGCTTCTAAGGTCGACATCGTCTAGGGCACGTTCCCTAACCCCTGGGGAAAGTTGGGAGAGCCCAGGAGTGGCTCACATCTCAGTCGCCACTCACGGGAGCCGTGGCCAGGAATCAAACTCGTGCGGCCGGGGATCACAGTGAAGTGCGTTGACTGCCGCACCTCCACTCCACAACATAGCAACACACCACCACCACGTGTCATAGCATCACACCACCACTCTGTGACACAGCCATCACCACTCTGTGTCACCACCACCACCACTCTGTGTCACCACCACCACTCTGTGCCACCACCACCACTCTGTGTCATAGCCACCACCATCACTCTGTGTCACCACCACCACCACCACTCTGTGTCACCACCACCACCACTCTGTGTCACCACCACCACTCTGTGCCACCACCACCACTCTGTGTCATAGCCACCACCATCACTCTGTGTCACCACCACCACCACCACTCTGTGTCACCACCACCACCACTCTGTGTCATAGCCACCACCACCACCACTCTGTGCCACCACCACCATTCTGTGTCACCACCACCACCACTCTGTGTCACCACCACCACCACTGTGTCATAGCCACCACCACCACCACTCTGTGTCACCACCACCACCACTGTGTCATAGCCACCACCACCACCACCACTCTGTGCCACCACCACCACCACTCTGTGACACCACCACCATTGCGTTACCGCTCCGCACCTCCGATGAGCACGGTTGGCTACGCGCGTTGCGAAAGAAGTTCACCGCACGTACACAGCCAGTTGTAACGCAGCGTTAATCAAAACACGACGAATTGACCTGCACGTTTTGGCAGCTGCCGATTGAACTTCTGCAGGTGGCCACGGCAGAGCGTGGCGAAAGCTCTCTCTTGAGAGAGAGAGGGAGAGGAATTCACAACCACAGAAGCGCGCGCGGAATCACGAAGTCTTCCGACCGTCGTCTTTTGTTATTTCTCGACCTCAATCAAAGTACCACGCATCTGAATGTTGTCACTGAAGCGGGGCTCTCTCCGACCCGACTTCCGTACGTCGGGTCGCAGAGGCGCATATGGAGTGAAAACGTAAACGCAGCCATGGTCGTTATAATTATAGATCCGTCTCATGCGCGCAGTAATACAATTACAAACTATTTCTGATGTCCTCATCGTTATTGTTCCCTTTTAATAAGCGCACACAGCTTCCGCTGAGAACCACTAAACACAGCCACGTGTGACGCGTTGAATTGTTGAGGGCGTGCTAACTTTATTAATAGGCTCACGCGTCGTTCCTTCTCTGTTGCACGGGACAGGTGTGGGCAGCCTCTACAACGAAGCTCACGATGACTGCAGCCAAGGCACTCGCCACGGCTTACCACCACCACCATTGATCCCCCGTATCGCTCTAACAGACCGTTGGGGCATGTGCCGTTAGCGAGCACCTATCAAGGCCGGCACGGCACACGAGGGGGTGGGTGGCCAGCACCACGTCCGGCCGCCTTTGTCTCACCAGTGGCGATGTTTACACAGTCGCAACAGGTACTCATTTGAGGCTGAGTTGACCTAGGGGAGGCCCAGGACCAGTTCAGATTTTCGTCACTGGTGTTAGCGATGAGCGGGAATCGAACTCGGGCCATCAGGTTCGTAGCGCAGCACGCTAACCACTGCACTACCACTCCCCATACCCACCACCACCCCCACCCCCACTGTGTCACAACACAACACGAGGTAGTCACCCCCACGTGTCCCTCACCACAACAAGTCACACACACGCGTCAAAGATCCCCCCCACCAACCCCTCTAGCCTTAACAGACTTTCGGGGCTAGTGCTGTTAGCGAGTAGCGCCTATGAAGGCTACCGGCAACGGCATAAGAGTGTGTGGGTGGCCAGAAGAAATGTCACCCACAGTGTCACACACCACGCCTTACTCAGCAACACGCGTCACTCACCGCGAGTAAAAGACTGACAGCATAACCACTCAGGCCATGCTGCTGCCACAATGTTCACCGTTTGAGCAACACATGTCGTGTAAAAACAAGTTGTGCGAGTTAATTTAATCCAACGCCACCGAACAAATCAAATGATACATCTGGTAATAGGCAATGCCCTCTAACCCCCTTCATCAATACGCAATGACCGGCATGGCGAAGTATGGTCGAAAGACCCCTACAACCCACTGCATCGTGCGCTTTAAGATGAGCTTCTGCGGCCGTCTGGAACGCTCTTCCTCCCGATATTAGGAAGTCACTGGAACTCTGCACCTTTAAATCTAGACTGAAAACTCATTTCTTTCCAACTGCTTTTTGTGTTTAGTTTATTGTTTTTCCCTCGCACGGTTGGCTACGTACGGTGTGAAAAAAGTTCAACATACGTACACACACACTACATACAACTGACAAGGCGTGGGAAGGCCTTCATCCAGCGGTGGATGGATGGCAGAATGCCTGCCGATTATACTCTGCTACGGACACGTGCAGAAATGTGAAATGCAGGTGGGAAAATCTTCACGCAAAGGCTGGGAAAACCGTGCCAGATTTTTTCATACAATTCATCGGGGGTTGCGCGTATCACATTCGCATACTTGCAGTTTGCAACAACAACAAACCTATTCGAAAATCAACATCAATAAAACGATAGTTGCACAATGCTATTAATTAATACATAGCAACGGAGGGGAATGGGGGGGGGGTCAGAATCAGAATATTTATACTGGAGGAATCCGATGAGCTACAAAGCTCTTTGTCACAGATATCCACTGCTCAGGCTCTTTGCACAGACAATTGTGAGATCCACGATGTGTGGTGCCCTGCCCCCAAATTGACCAATGTAATGATTTGACAAAATTACTATTATTTTGATTCAACACAAAAAAAAAAATTAATCACGAAGTTTAACGGTGGCAATGCTCAATGAATGTGTACATCATCAGTCGGTGATCAATCTATTGCCCATAGATTGATCAACAACCCATACTTCACCACGTTTCATTGGTGTGGGTTGTTGATAGCCTTCACGAACCCACACTCATCGATCACTGCATCCACAGTACATCACAATCCCATCATCTCACAATTAATAAAAATGAGAACGCATCATTTTGATTACTTACTTAAAAATGTAAATCCATTCAAAGGTAAAAGTCCGGCCCTGCAATTGCTTCCTCACGCCACTGCTAGCGGAAGGGCCTCCAACTAGTGACCTCAATATGGTATTTGGCCTACTCTTCCAAGTTTGTCCAGACGTTTGGAAAGAAGTGGGAGCGCCCATGCTTTGTGCTCCACCGCGCTTGGCCTACAGATCGACTAAGTGTGGTGTGGTGAGCTCATCGTCACCGCTGGGTGGACACCAGTGGCGTTGATGGTTTGAGAAACTCGCCACCCCCCCCCTCCCCCCCCATCGTTTCAACTGCCGTGCCGGGAGATCAAATCGCACCGACGACCTCTGACCCTTAACCCCACTGGGGTGGCAGCAGAGGCGTCAGCACCGCCGATTATTTCACAAATGCAGCTAAAAAAGAAAGTTGAAAAGATTTTATTTTTTCTCCTCTTTGCTACCGCATGTGTCCGCAAAGTGTTTGTTATCCCGTCTGACCACCACGCTGTTTAAATTTCCCCCCCACCCCACCCAAAAAAAAATATCATCTTTAATGTAAAAACCATGCAACCATAGAGACTGTTTTTCCAGCCAGGCGCTTCTGAAGCGGGGACGGCACCCTTGGGATGCGACAGCGCAGCGGGGCGATACGTACACACACAATGCACACGCTTCCCCTGCGCGGGCAACTTTCTCCGCACAGATACACCTCTCTCGACGCGCAGCAGCAGCAGCAGATGTAATTCGATACTGCGCCGCTGAACAAGCATAAAGAGAGAAAGGGGGCCAGACGGACAGAAGAGAGAAACAAGAGAGTTAATAAAAAAAACTCGTGTTTTGTTATCGTTAGTGCCCAGCTCTCCGATGTGTTGTGTGCTTGTGTTGTGCTAAGTTTGTGGTGTGTTTTGTGTTGTGCCTGTGTTGTGTTTACGGTGTGTGTGTTGTGTTATGTTGTGTGGTATGTTTGTGTGAAGTTTGCGGTGTGTTTGTGTTGTGTTATGTTGTGCGGTATGTTTGTGTTGTGTTCGTGTTGCCGACCGCGATGTTTCACTGCATGTGCTGCGAGAACCAAACGGAGCAGCAACTTCAGGGATTGAAGAAGCTACCGGCATGTGGAGCGAGATGTGGGGACATCGTGCCGAACAACGCAGCGTCGCGACCACGCAAACCCACACGCCGCAGCCTCGAGCATCATGTCCACGTCCACCTTCGATTCGACGAAACGCCACGGAGGACCTCCGCAGATGAAACTCACGCGCTTTTCTCGCGACGTCGATTCGGCGAACCGAAGTCGACGACGCTCGTCCCTTTCCCATCCGCGTTTTTTAAAATCTTTTACGCCACCAGCCGAGCGCCGCCACGGGAGGGAGAAGCTCCCGGCGGCACGCGCGGAGCGAAAAACGTCGGACGCGGGACGGAGATCGGTGCGCAGAAGCGGGGCGGGCCTTGCGCGACAGTCATCGACGAGATCCACGAAGACCCCAGCGGTGCGCATCCACGCCGACGGGCGACGGAGGAAGAGAGGGGGGGGGAGGTCTCTCCCCTTTTTTGTTTTCTGGCACCGAACCTGGAAGGAATGTTTGACTCGATCGAGGGTGGGAGATGAAAGGTTGGTCCGTGACCATACAAACCCTGCAGCGCAAATGTCTTTCAAGGGGCACATGTGGAGTTGAGGCCCGTGATTGTAATGACCGAGTTGAATCGTGCAGCGCACGATAACTTTAAACGAAAGAAAATACTCCGCCGACGTATTTATTTATATGCGGCCGTAAGGTATACAAAGTTTTAACATTTTTGTTTATAAAATAAAATAACGTACGGCCGCTTTGTCAATCCACTGCTGGATGAAAGCATCCCCCCCACCACCACCACCTCCTCCCACACCCTGTGGCGGTTCGTGGGAGTTGTTTTCCCACACTGCACCACGCTGGTCAATGTGGATTGGTGAAATGGGCGAGAACCCAGATCCACCTCCTTCAGATATCGCTCGCTACTGACGTACGCCACGGCCCAGAATGATACTCGTCTCGTCAGGTTCCGAGCTGACCGCCGCGATGCCACCGCTCCACCCCAGGGTTGCTTTTTGTTGTTGTTGTTGTTGTCAGTAAATGTATCGGCTCCGTTCTCACAATCAGAAAACAAAAATATCAAATGGACAACGCATTTTGTGGTGAAATTCATACAATTGACCAATGTATCGGTTGCATTGAGATTAAATTCCTGGTACAACTTCTGAAGGTGTAATGTTTGAATAGAATGAAGTTCATAGCGAAGGTGAAGCTTAACAATTAAACCAAATGGATTGAGAGTGCGGTTAAGAAACGCAGGAACGGCAACACCTCATTACTACCCAGCACAGGAACGGCAACACCTCATCACTTCCCAAGAGCTGTGGGACATCCCCCCAAAGAAAACCCCACACTGTACGGATACATGAACAGCCTACTTGCTGTACCGCATCATATTATCGGCACTTCACAATCTCCTTCGCAAATTTGCCCCCCCCCCTCCCCCTCCCCCAAACTGCAAGTTATCGATGGTGCAGTAGATTTATTTCCCAAGAAAACAACGAGAGGCATTCGTACGAAACGGAGGAGGGGAAAAAAACTAAAACCGGACCAAAACTCCCGAGAACCTTTTAAATTTCTTGCTAAACGCGAACAGAGTCGCGGCCTCTTTCTTCCGAACCGGGACTGGGGCACTCACGTCGCCCACAGCAACGGAGCCCCCCCCCACCCCCCACATCGCCCTTGCGGAGGCCTTGCGCCGCCACCGTCGTAGCGATGGGACAGATCGGAGCGCCGATTAGAAAGCAGTCGTCCCCGGGTTAGGCGGACGTGGCTAACGAACGTGGCTAAAACGTTACGTTTCGTTTTTCTTCCAGAGTTTCGTCTTTAACCAAAAGAGCATCTCGCACCTTCGTTGGCTTCATCCCGAAGTGTTTGTTTTTTTATCCCGGCCGACTTTCGTTACGGGGAAACGTATCGAACGTGACGCAGATACACTTCTGCGCAATGGTTTTTCCGTTTAACCTGCAGAGCGGGTGTTTTTGCTCCGATTTATATTCGCTTCAGAGCAACACACTTTTGTTTTTTTGTCAGTGCGGTGACACGGGTCACGCTTGCACGAATGCGACTCATCCTGATCCATCGAGTTGTCACCTGGTTAAACAAAATAAACAACTCTTTACTTAATTCGCTAGAAATTCCGCTCAGCGTCCGACAGCTGCGCCAGGGACATACGTTCTGTCTGTTTTCCACTTGTGTAAAGACGACCCTGTATGAATATTGACAGTGTTGTTTTACACAATCCACACATCGCTTCCGATGCGAAGCCTCAACGTGCACCCCGCATGGTCTAAGCAATATAAATTACGACAATCGTGTGTGTGTATGTGTGTTGAACTTCTTTCGCAACCGTACGTAGCCAACCGTGCTAAACGGAGGTGCGGGACAACCAAACTAAACACAAAAGTAGTTTTAAAAGCAATGAGTTTTTAATCTGGATGATTTAAAAGTGCACAGCTCCAGAAGCTTCTTAATATCGGAAGGAAGAGCGTTCCAGACGGCCGCAGAAGCGCGTCTGCCTAGAGCGACGACGACGTTGAAGCCAGGGAACTGTTTGATCACGAACAACCCCGCTGGCACGGAAGGGAACACCTCTTCGGGAGTCTCGTCATCGGGCGGCAGTCGTCGTTTCAATTCGGGCTGAAATGCCAAATTGCGTCATCGGCTGTTTCCCACGTAGGAAGCAACGAATTAGCGAGCGAGCGAGCACCGGGTGGCTGGTGGTGGTGGGAATATACCGAACCGAGAAAACTGCGAAGTCGTGTCTGCGCTGCCTCGCGGGCAGTCGATATTTGTTGAAACGCTCAAGTACGATCAGTTTTGCCTATGGGTAAACAAACGAATGCATGTATTGAACTATTGAAATTATTTTTTATTTAACCAGGTAAGGCCCATCGAGCTGCATGGCTCTTTTGCAGAAGTGGCCACAAATAATAGCTCAACGAAGTGGCTTATCGCGTGGAAATTTATCGCAGCCAAATACTCGAAACGTATGTTTCGAAGTGTGGAGGGACAAACTGGAGGACCCGGAGAAAAATCCATGCGACCTCGGGGAGAGAGAGACACGCAAACTCCAAATATAGAGGCATCGTCAGGGCCGGGATCGAACCCACGACCTCCTGTATACCAGGTGAGGTCGTTGACACCTCGCCACCGTGGCGCCCGTGCTTTTATCTTGTGTACGCTCGCACACGCAAGGCTGTTGGGGCGAGTGCTGTCAGCGAGCACCTACGCAGGCCGCGTCGTGTGAGCGGTTGCTGTGTTGGGCGTAGCACGCTCCCCTCCCCACCCCGAGGTTCACAAATGCCGCAGCAGGTGACTGTTCAACGTTGGACGACACGACGTCGCACAAAAGGCCCAGGGATCGGTTTAGGAAAACGACGACTGCTGGCAGCTATGGCCCAGGAACAGAGGTCGCAAACGGGTTTTGATTCCTTACCCGTACCCGGCCGCACCAGGGTCGCAATCGGGTACCCTTACCCGGCCGGGTACGGGTAGCCGGGTATCGGGTAGGGTACGAGTATCGGGTACCCGGTTGCGACCTCTGCCCAGGAAGAGAAACCTGAGGAGAGAACAGCCAAGGCCCAGGGCGCAGTGCCGCTAACCGACGCCACCACCGCTCCTCGAATCGTCCATCGCACGGACCTCCTACTACTGGCAAGAGACAAACGAGCGAAGAAACTACTTGGCGTGTACAGTGTGCGTCCATGCGGGATGAGTGGAATATTGTGTGGGGGGGGGGGAGTTTTGGCGTGGCGGCGTGCCAAAAGATACGCCTCGAAAAAAATGTGGAGTTGCCCTCTGTCCCGAGCGCGCACCACGCCTGCCTGCCGCGGTCCTGTGCACGGTTGAGCACGACAGTAAATTCACACCCACTCATGGGCATCAAAGGACAAGAAAGATTTCACCCCCCCCCGCTCCACCACTCCCGTTTAGCCTGCACAGATTGTAAGGGCAAGTGCCATTAGCGAGCGCCTATTTTAGGAGCGGTGGCAGACACGGAGGTGATGGTGCGTCCAAGCACAAAGACGATGCCTCCCTCCCCAGTAGCGAACGTCCGCGATGGACAACCTACGGACTCGAAAAACTCCCAAGTGATTTCCTGCTGATGCTGCTGCTGCTCTAATGTCCACAGAGGCAGTGGCTCATCTCCCGCTAACAGCCCTGAGCCAGTGATGGCGATTCCACATTCGTATGGTGGGCGCAAGTCTCCCATAGGCCAACCACTGTTGACTTCTCTGCAAAGTGGCACCGATTTTATCAACCCAGAGGAGATTATTGGCTGGATACGACAGAGCCGCTAGCTCTTAACCGCTAGGCCACCCCATGCTAACAAAGGACTAGGTACATGGCTGTCTGCATATCAGGGCTGAGTCGACCTAGAGGAGATCCGGAGGCGTTCAGATTTCCCGTTCAGACGTCGCAACTGTTGTGCATGACCAGAAATCAAACCCAGGTCACTGGGATCATGGCGTTAAGCCACTAAGCCATCTCTCTGCCCACACACATGCATGCACGCACGCACACACAACACTAAACCCTCGCTAAGCCGTTTTCACAATCCCAGTAGAACCCACCGGGTTGTTCGTGTGAGGAAGGGGCAAATGACGATCATTTGTGCCAGGTTTTCCAATGACTGACACACAAAAACATGTAAACACAACACACACAAACGCATGCACACACGCATTAGGAACACGCACACAGGAACGTACATGCACGTACGCGCAGGGACGTGTACATATACACATGCATATGTAGACATGCACACACACGACAAGACATACGCGCGGACGCATATGCAGTTGATAACACACAAATACATAGGCAAGTTTATACACACATGTACATACACACACAGACGGACTGTAGGAGCAAGTGCTGTTAGCGAGCACCTACACAAAGGCCGACACGGCACACGAGGGGGTGGTGTGGCCAGCACCAAGCAAGTGCCGATGTTTACGCCGCGCACCACCGACTCATACGAGGCCGAGTCGACCTAGGGGAGGGCCAGGACCGGTTCAAACATTCCCCACTGTTATTGGTTGCGAGCGGAAATTAAAATCGGGTCACCGGGTTCATAGCACAGTGCGTGAAGCACTACACTGCCGCTCCCTATGTACGCTCGGGTACACGTGCACACATCCACAACGAGACAAAGATCCCCTGTATAGCATCGACATACGGTTGGGGCGAGTAATGTTAGCGAGCACCGGTGAAGGCCGGCAGACTCACAAAAGACAAAGCTCCCCCACATAGCCTTCAAAAGACTGTTGGGGCAAGTGCCGTTAGCGGACATCCACGCGCATGCACATTTACACGTACAAATAGACATGCGGGCACACCCACGTATTATCAACATCTACAATGTAGTACTTTAGAGTAATGACACGAGAAGTAAAATAAAAATTAGCTAATAAAGCAGAATAGTAAATCTAAAAGGATGTTTCATAACTGCGAAGTTTTGAATTCGTGACATCAATCTGCCGATTTTATATGCACTTGACCCATCTGTATTC
This sequence comes from Lampetra fluviatilis, assembly GCF_964198595.1. NCBI lineage: Eukaryota > Metazoa > Chordata > Hyperoartia > Petromyzontiformes > Petromyzontidae > Lampetra > Lampetra fluviatilis. Next base: position 5,102,354 of record NC_136298.1, read on the forward strand.
ATTTCCTAATGTTGTCCCCTCGTTACGTGTGGGGTTTCTCCAGACGCTGCAGTTTCCTTTGACGTGCAAAGATTGATGGAAACCCACTCAATGAGACATTGACCAAGCACCCCAACAACGCTTGGGACAGCCACGAATCTGAAAATCGGTGAAGCTCTCCTCTACAAAAGCGATTCTCAATTTGAGTCAAAAGCGTTTTTCTGCTCGAAATCAAAGATGGTGCTCATCTCCTGTTTACGACCCCGAGCCGGTTGTGGAAACTCCACATTTCCGTGACAGGGGTGAGTCCACCCGATAGCACAATCACTGTTTGACTTCCAAACTTGGTGGTACTCACGTTTATCAACCTCAAAGGGATGATGATGATGATGGGCAGTCAACCTCCCCCTCCCGCCCCCCTCGCCCCCCGCCAAACCAGGGTTTGAACTTACGACCTTCCCATTGCAAGCCGCTCGCTCAACCGCTGAACCACCATTCTGGGGCTAATTCACGCTCAGATATCTTCCGTTTCATTCGCTAACGATGCTTGGTGATTACTGGGGTCTCAGGAGCGGCTGGGATCTCGCTGCCAATCTCGAGAGCGATAGATGGTCTCGTCTCGTTACTTTATTCATTTAACAACCGAGCAGAACAAAGCAATGCAATGCACAGAACCGGGAGTTCAACAGCTTCAAGATTTACCGGTGCCAACGGGCACACGATCGTACTGACCCCACCCAGTTGTGATCTGGGGAGCGATAGAGAGAGACAAGAGAGAGGTAGAGATACGAAGAAAGAGTACGGGCAGCCTCCTCGACGTTTTATATTTCATTATTTTTCAGTTTGCAGTCTCATTCATGAGAAGTATTCCGATTATCGAATGCATACATTTCGATAATACAGGTTTTTTGGGTTAGATCTCGTAAATATCAATGGGTCGTTAAACCCGCCACCACCCGAGACAGCCAATTCGTAAGGTTTGTCACGTAAACAGAGCGTGCCAATTCGTCACTAGCACAGCACACACCTTGTGTGTTGGAGAGCAAATCCACAACATTTACAATCCGAGTACGACGCTTCACCAGTAATTACAACCAGCTTCATCAGGCATGTGCATTTCTGTTCTGATCCCACGAACCCTTCAATAAACGTCACGTTTCTGTCAACGTCGGGCGCTGAAATTTGTAGGAGCGATCAGTGCACGTGCGTTTTCGTGTATGACGACGCGCATTCCTCGTTGATCACGTGACTGACGTCGTCCTGTTGACTCGTCCTTCCTGGAACAAGACACTCGCGCGGAGGCTCCCGATTGGCCAGGGCAGCGGCGTATAAACCGAGGCAGGCGACATCAGAAGCGGGTGGTGCCCGAGGTGCTGAAGACGACGGGACGATGGGGCTGCGTGCGGCAGATTCCGAACAAGCGTCGGCGAGCTACGTTTACAACTTCACTTCCGAGTCTGCAGACTGCATCTGACCGCAGCCGGAAGCCACTTATCAGCGTGAATGCATGCCGCATGCCAAGTTCCTTTTTTCCAACAATCGTATTTCTTGGCCTGCAGAAGTTTCTTTGTAAATGTCTGCCACGACTAATAGGGCAACAAAGCGTTGCGATATTCAAAGTTCAAAGTGTCTCCGCGCTCCAGCGAGCAAAGAGGTCCGGTATCTTGATCTGTGGCCCTTAGCCGGTGGTGGAAATTCCACATTTCTTAGGAGGCGTCCAGTCCGTCCACATGATAATCACAGTAATAGACGCCCTCTGATCCAGGGATAACCTTACTGAGATGTTTTCGGGAGGGTCCTGCATGGGGATCGTCGGGCACTCCTATTTGTGCGCGAGGAAGGGTGAGCAATGGATACCCGCAGAACAGAGGTCGCAAACGGGTTTTGATTCCTTACCCGTACCCATACCCGGCCGCACCAGGGTCGCAAACGGGTACCCGTACCCGGCCGTACCCGTACCCTACCCGTACCCAGCCATGTTGCAGACGCGGGTGGGTTGATTCTAGGAACTTGAATTGTGAGAAGAGACAAGACGTTGGGAAATGAGTGACAAACGGTTACTCACCAGTGACTCACGGCCTACGCGTACCCGGCCGCACCAGGGTCGCGGCCGGGTCCGGGTAGCCGGGTATCGGGTAGGGTACGGGTATCGGGTACCCGGTTGCGACCTCTGCCGCAGAAACCCCCAGGTAGACAAGGAGATACTGCTCAACACGGCACACAGGTGTGGATTCACAAGGAGACCACAACTCTTTGACCTCGACAAAGGTGCCAATTGCCTTGTTGATCACGGATGGGCAATGAGCCGAAGTTGATCGCATCTCTTACACCATTTGTGATGACCAGGTGGCTTCTGGGAAGAAAAAAAGAAGCGCCATATCGCTCAGTGGGCTTTAACTGTTAATTGGTTAGATTTCACACAAGCTGCATTCTTTGGCTACCACTATCGTCAGCAATTCTATTCCCCCAGACATCCGTGCTGTGGACTCACTGTCCCTGCTCAAGTCCAGGTTCAGAAGCCTCCCCCTCAGAGGTCGCAAACGGGTTTTGATTCCTTACCCGTACCCGGCCGCACCAGGGTCGCAAATGGGTACCCGTACCCGTACCCGACCGGGTACGGGTAGCCGGGTATCGGGTAGGGTACGGGTATCAGGTACCCGGTTGCGACCTCTGCTCCCCCTTCTTCCCTCTCCCCCCAATGACTGACCGCCTGTCTAAAACATCTCCATAGCGGCCAGTTCCTGGCTGGCGTCTCGAGAAGAGGCCGCCTTTAGACGCCGTACAACAACATTCCCGTTGCATCGTTGTGGCGATACCCATCGTCGTCGTCGCCGCGATCGTCGTCAGCCATGGTCAATCCGCTGCTGGATGAAGGGTTGCCCACACGCCATCGCGGTTCTGCACCGTGGTAATCTACTCGGCCCCTGCACATTTGCCCGATTTTCGTCGTTCCATCTCCCCCTCGGTGGTACATCCTCTCAGACGCGTCCCTTGCCTTAGGCCTTGGCGACCACTCCCTTCAAGGTTCCCGACCAATCGGACATCGCCCCCCTTGTAGCGACGACATATGCTGCCGAAACCCACTTCGTTTAAAAAAATATATATAACGGTTTAAAAGGTATCTTTAGCCTGCGTCTGTTCCCGAAGTCCATGCAAACGATCCATCCGTCTCTCAGTACAATTTCAAGCGCGTAATTGTATATTTCATACGATTACCACCATCGTCGTCAATGTAATTCTCAGCGCTATCAGAAACCACGTGGTTTCTTGAGGTGCTTTCGCACACTTCCTCGCAGACTTCCTACAGCCTCAGCTGCATCCTCCGATTAACGGCAGACACGAGGGGGGGGGGCGGGCGGGGGGAGCTTCGATCAGATTTTCTAAACGCGGCACCAACTTTCTGCACGCGTGCCACGCCTCTGCGACGACCCGAAGGGTCTCTCCCGCTGGGCGCAAGGCCACGCCGTCGCGTCGTGCGCGTCGCGTCACGTCACGTACACGTGTGTTCGTGTGTTTGTTGAAATGCTTTCGCACCGTACGTAGCCAACCGTGCAAATCGGCGGTACGGGGGGGGGAAGGACAACAAACTAAGCACAAAAAGCCTGTTTTAAAGAAATGAGTTTTCAATCCAGATGATTTAAAAGTGCATAGCTCCCAGTGGCTGCCGATTATCAGAAGGAAGAGCGTTACATACGGCCGCAGAAGCGCGTCTGAAAGCGCGGGATGCGGCGACCGTCTTTGTTCGATGGCGAGCCAAAAGCCGCCGCCGCTGCAAGGATAACCGGAGTTAGCGTGATGGTTTATGTGCCTTGACGAGATCAGTGAGGCATTGGTGGTTCAACATACCGATCTGCTTTCTCCCCGTGAAGATGCCTCAAAAGGCCCCCCCCCCTCCTTCTCACCCCCCCCCCCCAATGCCGATCTGCGTATTGTACCAGGCTCGCATTCTTTCACAATGAAAACGTAAAAAAAAATCCTCCCGGTAAACAACGCCCCCGCTATGCCGTGGCCATAAGTCGCCGGTTCGTTCTCTCGGCCCTACAGTCAAAGTCAAGGTGCGGGTTTCAGATACAAAACTTATCGAGTGGAAATGTATAGCAGCCAAATGTGGAAGGAAAAACCGGAGGACCCGTAGAGAGAGAGAGACACGCAAACTCCAAATATACAGCAGCAGCAGGCGTCAGGGTCGGAATCGAACCCACGACCTCCTGTATACCTGGCGAGGTAGTTAACATCTCCTAGTCACCGTGATGATGATGAGAGAGAGAGAGACACACAAACTCCAAATATACAGCAGCAGCAGGCGTCAGGGTCGGAATCGAACCCACGACCTCCTGTATACCTGGCGAGGTAGTTAACATCTCCTAGTCACCGTGATGATGATGAGAGAGAGAGAGACACGCAAACTCCAAATATACAGCAGCAGCAGGCGTCAGGGTCGGAATCGAACCCACGACCTCCTGTATACCTGGCGAGGTAGTTAACATCTCCTAGTCACCGTGATGATGATGAGAGAGAGAGAGAGACACACAAACTCCAAATATACAGCAGCAGCAGGCGTCAGGGTCGGAATCGTACCCACGACCTCCTGTATACCAGGCGAGGTAGTTAACATCTCCTAGTCACCGTGATGATGATGAGAGAGAGAGAGACACACAAACTCCAAATATACAGCAGCAGCAGGCGTCAGGGTCGGAATCGAACCCACGACCTCCTGTATACCTGGCGAGGTAGTTAACATCTCCTAGTCACCGTGATGATGATGAGAGAGAGAGAGACACACAAACTCCAAATATACAGCAGCAGCAGGAGTCAGGGTCGGAATCGAACCCACGACCTCCTGTATACCTGGCGAGGTAGTTAACATCTCCTAGTCACCGTGATGATGATGAGAGAGAGAGAGACACGCAAACTCCAAATATACAGCAGCAGGCGTCAGGGTCGGAATCGAAGCCACGACCTCCTGCGTACCAGGCGCGGGAATTAACATCTCGCCACCCAAACCCCCGCCAACCCCCGCCTCTGTCGAGCCCAACGGAATGAATGGCGGTGGGGTGAAGTGTGCGAACCGGGAGCAGACTCACGGCAGGTTTAGACGAAACTAATCATTCGGTGATGCCACCGCCGCCGCCACCGCCGCCACCGCCACGCGTTGGTAGCGGTGCACAAGCGAAGTAAACAAACGACGACGACAAACTCACCGCACTCGTCAATAACAACACTCTGTGTGTGGCCTCCAAATGAAAACAAATAACAAATATAGATACAGTAGTACCCCCCTCCCCACTCTTAACGACGGTAATTGGTTTCACGAAACCGGTCGGTAAGTGATTTGGTCGTTAAGCGAGTATAGGAAATACACGTCAAAGGCTTAATTCGTTCCTATAGCGACGAAAGTTACCGCTTTTCCACCCAAAAAAAGTACCTTATAATATTTAAACAAGTGGATATTAATACGTAAAGATACTAACAACATTATAAACACATAATATGAAGAATAAACATGGTTGATCAATGCATTAATTCATATTTAATGTACCTACAACAGCCCGCCGTCAACAGGGGAATGGTCGGTAAGAGAACACATTGGGCTCTATGGAGGCACGACACCACTATACACTACATTATACACTACATTATACACTACATTATACACTACACTACTATACACTATACACTACACTACTATACACTACACACTACACTATACAGTACACTACTATACACTACACTATACACTACACTATACACTACACTATACACTACACTACTATACACTACATTATACACTACACTATACACTACACTACTATACACTACACACTACACTATAAACTACACTACTATACACTACACTCTACACTACACTACTATACACTACACTATACACTACACTATACACTACACTATACACTACACTACTATACACTACATTATACACTACACTACTATACACTATACACTACACTACTATACACTACACACTACACTATACAGTACACTACTATACACTACACTACTATACACTACACTACTATACACTACACTATACACTACACTACTATACACTACATTATACACTACATTATACACTACACTACACTATACACTACACTACTATACACTACACACTACACTATAAACTACACTACTATACACTACACTCTACACTACACTACTATACACTACACTACGATACACTACACTATACATTACTATACACTACACTATACACTACACTATACACTACATATTGGGCTCTATGGAGTCCCGTCGTTAAGCGATTAGTCGTTAACAAGGGGTGGTCGTTAAGAAGGGTTCAAGTGTCATAGGTGACATTTAGGTTCATGGCCTTTCGTGATTGATGTTTTTCTATGAAGAACGGCCATTGCCAAAAACGTCGTCGATTCTATAATATTTTTTGAAGGCGGTGCTAACTGATGAACATGCTGAGTTTACAGGTTTTAGAGGAAAAGTTGGCAACGATGTGCACGACCGGGAGTTAAACCGGGCGAACTGGGGAAATCCACGTCCACGGTGGACACGAAGCTTTTATGGCTTTATTTTGGTGATTTTCGATACGTTTTTTGGTTTGGGCATGTTTTTTTGTTGTAGTACAGAGTTAGACTGATGGCCTTAATCTAAGTTGTCTTGTGGTTGTTGTTGTTTGACTTGCATCCCACTGGGATTTTTGCACATTTTTGTGTACGGTGCTTTTTCTGCAATATTTCACTGTCTTTTCTTGAATTTTCTGTTTGCACTCAGTCACATATAGTCACTTTAAGATGTTTTTTGTTCATGTTTTTGTTTTTTGTTTGTTGTGGTTGCACCCGATTCAAGAGCCGAATGGCTCACAGGGCTACACCTAATAAATGAACTTGAACTTGAAGCGACCCCGTCAATGTGGCAATGGATCGCCACATTGACGGGACAATGAGAGGCGTTCGTCCAGCAGCAGATTGACCATGGCAGACGATGAACTGGGAGCGCAAAGCACTCAATCCATTCCTTCCTGTCGTGTCGATGTACTTCCATCTCGGACGCGCGAGGTGGTGGAGCGCCACTCCCTGCCGGCGTTCCCAACGGAAACGCTGGATCGTCATCGCGTATCGACGCGAAGCTGGCGGCAATGCAATTGGAATAAAACCAGGAGAATGGAGAAGCTACTTTGAGCTAAATACCTACGCGTGCACCACACGACAACAACAACAACAAAAAACCGTGCACACGTAAAAAAAAATCTCTCAGCGGATTGACAACCACACGAGCGGACGGACACACACACACAACCGCAGAGTAACAGAATCATAATAAACGCAGTCGCGAACAATCACAGACAACATCATCACGCGCGCACACACACTTTGACATGTATGACTCGTAGACAAAGGAGATTCCCATATAACGTCTCACAAACTGTGCGGGGCAACTGCACCTACGAAGGCCCGCACGGCACACGAGGGCGTGGGTGTCCAGCATCGCTCACAGCGCTGATGCTTTGCACATCCCAGCAGGCACTCATTTGAGGTACGGGACCAGTTAACATAATCGTCAATGGTGTTGGTGGCCGTGAGCGGGAATCGAACTTTGGTCGTCGGGGTCGTGGCGCAGCGCGCTAACCGCTGCACCACTGCACGTACACAGTCACGTACTCACGTGGGTACATACACACACGGGGAGACAAAGATAAAGACAAAGATCCCCCGTATAGCCTTAACAGACTGTAGGGGCAAGTGCTGTTAGCGAGCACCTATGAAGGCCGGAACGGTACACGAGGGGGTGGGTGGTCAGCACCACGCCCGACCGCCTTTGTCTCCCCAGTGGCGATGTTTACACACCGCACCAGGTACTCATTTAAGGCTGAGTCGACCTAGGGGAGGCCCGGGACCGGTTCAGATAATCGTCACTGGTGTTAGCCGTGAGCGGGAATCGAACCCGGGTCGCCAGGTTCATAGCGCAGCGCGCTAACCGCTACACTACCGCTCCCCGCAGTGCCACACGCACGCACAATCACGCGCTTGTGCAAATGTTGGGAGCAAGTTTCTTTCCGAAACCTTCCCTATACTCTGCACTCCCATCGCGTCTTACCTGTTGTTTGTTGTTGCAACGTTCTGAGCCGCCCTGACTGGATATCTGCTAAAAAGAGCTTTACAGCTCATCGGATTCCTCCAGTACGAATACATATTCTGGTTCGTGCTCTTTGCCGCGTTTGCCGGGTTTTTTTTCCTCTCTCTCCACCTTTCTCTTCTCTCTCTCTATCTCTTTTCCCTCTCTATCCCTTCTCTCCCTTCTCTCTCTATCCCTCCTCTCTCGCTTCCATCGCTCCCCCAGAGGGGGGGTGGGGGGAGAGTGGGGGGCACTAAGAGGATCACGACTCTCGCCACCCCCTCCCCGCGACCTTGACTCCGGATGAGGAAACAGCGGGAAAGTTGCACTTCATCGAGAGGGACAAAAAATATATTAAAAGGCAAAATAAAAAGTTTCTACATTGTTAAATTTCAATGTCCCCCGTCAAGTCGCGGTTCAAGATCCTCTATTCTTCCCTCTTCCTTTGCCCGAGTGCCTTTTTCTCTCGATACAATAAATATGCCCACTTCTTACTATACAGGGGGCTGGAGGCGGCCATATGCCATACAAATCTGAAGGATGTTTTGTAGACTCATAAAGACACCCCCATAGGCTCACAGAGATACACATAGACACACGTAGAGACCCACAGAGACCCATAGCCTCATATAGAGACCCACAGACTTACATAGAGACACATACTTCGAAACATAGACTCACACAGAGACCCAGACTTACAAAGATCCATAGACTCACAGTGCAATAAACTCACATAGAGATCCACAGATTAACAGAGAACTATAGACTTGCATCGAGACCCAAAGACTGACAAAGAGACCCATAGAGTCACAGAGAGCCATAAACTGCAATAGAGACCCATAGGCTCGCATAAATACCTATAGGTACACAGAGAACCATAGATTCACGTGGATAACCAATGACCGACTGCCGTTCTTGATATAATAAAAACATATTTCTGTCCAGGGGCCTTGAGATGTGGTTGCGTTTAGATGCTATATGGACCACAACTGAGTTTGTATGAGGCTATTAAGTGCAATGCTTACTTATTTAATGCGGATTCCCCAATGCTGTCTGAATATGCTTTTCCTGTCAAATTCCAGTTGATTTTTTTTATTATCTTTAAAGAGTAGTCATTCAAAAGTGATCCGTATAATTATGTAAATATGATTCTTATAGAAAAGTTCAGACGTTTGAAAATAAATGTGCACTTGGGTAAACAAATTTTAATAACCCTGAAAAACCATCCTGTCACTTCCCTCCGTGGCACTTTCATATTTTGAAATTAGTAATCGCATGTAATATTTACACACACTGCATGCAATATATGTAATGAATGTAGTACATACAGGTGGCCAGAGGATGGCAGAACAGCAATGGATTCGTGAATGCATCTATGCGGAGCTCTGTTCATTACAACTTCATATGTGTGGTGGATTTTCCCTCGGGTACGACAGTTTTTTCTCCCAATTGCAAAACACTCATCGGGTCGACAGTGGTTGACCCTTGGAGAAACATACCCCCGCCATAGGAATGTGGAATTTCCAGCACTGGCTCAGTGCCGCCAATAGGAGACGAGCAAACCCCTCGATGCCCGTTTCAGAACGAAACTGCTTTGCCTTTTTGGGAAGTTGTCAGCGGTGATCGCTCGACGGATGGTCTGGCGCCCGCCATAGGCTGAGCGGGCGAGACGAACGACCTTTGGCTCTGGCGCCCAGGTGCGATCCACTAAGGTGCCATCGACAAAAGGTCAACCAAAGGTCACCTGTTCGATCGACCTCGTTGGGGATATGTTGCGTCTAAAGTTCCGTCGAGCCTCCGATTAGCGCGATTGGCTACGTACGGTGTGAAAGAAGTTCAACATGCATCAGTAGTTGCCACCGCCAAGTCTAAGCCGGTAGGATGTATGTTGAACTTTTTTCGCACCATACGTAGACAACTGTACGAATCAGAGGCGCAGTGAGGAGGGGAGACAACAAACTAAACACAAAAATCAGTTGTAAAGAAATGTATTTTTTATCTCGATGACTTAAAGTGCATAGCCCCAGTGGCTTCATAATATTGGAAGGAAGAGCGTTCCAGACAGCCGCAGAAGCGCACCTGAAAGCGCGTGGTGCAGTGACCGTCTCATCACACAGACTCATCACACACACACCCCATAGAGACCCATAGACTCATCGCACAGAGACCCATAGACACACCCCATAGAGACCCATAGACTCATCACACACACACCCCATAGAGACCCATAGACTCATCGCACAGAGACCCATAGACACACCCCATAGAGACCCATAGACTCATCACACAGAGACCCATAGACACACCCCATAGAGACCCATAGACTCATCGCACAGAGACCCATAGACACACCCCATAGAGACCCATAGACTCATCACACACACACCCCATAGAGACCCATAGACTCATCGCACAGAGACCCATAGACACACCCCATAGAGACCCATAGACTCATCACACAGAGACCCATAGACACACCCCATAGAGACCCATAGACTCATCGCACAGAGACCCATAGACACACCCCATAGAGACCCATAGACTCATCACACACACACCCCATAGAGACCCATAGACTCATCGCACAGAGACCCATAGCCACACCCCATAGAGACCCATAGACTCATCACACAGAGACCCATAGACACACCCCATAGAGACCCATAGACTCATCGCACAGAGACCCATAGACACACCCCATAGAGACCCATAGACTCATCACACACACACCCCATAGAGACCCATAGACTCATCGCACAGAGACCCATAGACTCACCACACAGAGACCCATAGACTCATCACACAGAGACCCATAGACTCATCGCAGAGAGACCCATAGACTCATCGCACAGAGACCCATAGACTCACCACACAGAGACCCATAGACTCATCACACAGAGACCCATAGAATCATCACACACACCCATGGACTCATCACACAAAAACCAATAGACTCACCACACAGAGACCCATAGACTCATCACACACAGCCATAAACTCATCACACACACCCATAGACTCACCACACACACCCATAGACTCACCACACAGAGACCCATAGACTCACCACACAGAGACCCATAGACTCATCACACAGAAACCAATAGACTCACCACACAGAGACCCATAGACTCACCACACAGAGACCCATAGACTCATCACACAGAGACCCATAGACTCATCACACAGAGACCCATAGACTCATCACACAGAGACCCATAGACTCACCACACAGAGACCCATAGACTCATCACACAGAGACCCATAGACTCACCACACAGAGACCCATAGAATCATCACACACACCCATGGACTCATCACACAACAACCAATAGACTCACCACACAGAAACCCATAGACTCATCACACACAGCCATAAACTCATCACACACACCCATAGACTCACCAAACACACCCATAGACTCACCACACAGAGACCCATAGACTCACCACACAGAGACCCATAGACTCATCACACAGAAACCAATAGACTCACCACACAGAGACCCATAGACTCACCACACAGAGACCCATAGACTCATCACACAGAGACCCATAGACTCATCACACAGAGACCCATAGACTCATCACACAGAGACCCATAGACTCACCACACAGAGAACCATAGACTCACCACACAGAGACCCATAGACGCATCACACACACCCATAGACACACCACACAGAGACCCATATCCTCACCACACAGAGACCCACAGACTCACCACACAGAGAACCATAGACTCACCACACAGAGACCCATAGACGCATCACACACACCCATAGACACACCACACAGAGACCCATATCCTCACCACACAGAGACCCATAGACTCACCACACAGAGACCCATAAACTCATCACACAGAGACCCGTATAAAGCGCGCGACGCGGTGGCCATCTCTGTTCGATGCCAAGCGGACGTGCGAGCGTCATCGAGCGCAAGCGCGGAAGGGCGACTGTTGGAACGGAGAACGGGAAACCAAAGGATGCCACCGCAACGTTCGCGGGACGAGCGAGTCCACGTCGCGCTGGTGACGTGGCGCGGGACGGGCGGGCGACGGCACCACCGCAATAAAACTATGAAATTTTACAGCCGCCAATAACGCATCGAACGCATAGAGGCGGGGATCCATCCCAGCAAAAACTGCGTGCGCGTGCATGGCGTGGCCCGGGCCCCTTGCTGGCCACACCACACTCGCTGTGTGTGTGCCGTGCTAACAGCATTCGGCCCAACAACCTGCGTAGGCTGTTTCATGAGTACACGCTTGAGTATAAGCGTGTACGTGCTTCCGTGTGTGAGCATGTGTGTGTGTAGGCATGTACACGGGGAGCGGTAGTGTAGTGGTGGTTAGCGCTACGCTGTGCTACGCACCCTGCGACCCAAGTTCGATTCCCGTTCACGGCCAACACCAGTGACGATTATTTGAACCAGTCCTGGGCCTCCCCAAGGTCGACTCAGCCTTAAATGAGTACCTGGCGCGGTGTGTAAACATCGTCGCTAGGGAGACAAAGCTGGTCGAGCGCGGTGCTGGCCACCCGTCTCCTCGTGTGCCGTGCCGGCCTTTCTAGGTGCTCGCTAATAGCACTTGCCTCCAACAGTCTGTTAAGGTTATATGGGGGATCTTTGTCTTTGTTTTGCAGGCATGTACACACATATGTATGTGTGTGTGTATACGAGGTTGAATTTTTTTAAACTGGTGGTGCATCGACCAGTCATCTCAGTCAGTCAACCCATGGCACCTGGGTCTGTCCGGTGACCTCCTGCCAGCGGGTGGCCTTAAAGTGCACATGGCCTGGCACAATCGCCGTGGTGACATCACCGCCACTTTGTGGCGAATGGTGATTGTTGTTGTATAGTGGTAGTAGCTGGTAGTTTTCTACTGGCTTTAGTCGCATCACACTCTTCCAAAAGGCACCAGAGGCATTCATTACAAAATTATTATTTGGATTTATCACCATTTCTCAAAAAGTTTAACAAACGCAAAAGCAAACAAAACACGTAAAAGAGCCTCGGCTCAATGTAGCGAAGCCAATATGTTGATTTAAATTGTTTTCTTCTTCATTTCAGGACTATTTAAAACTCCAAATGCCAAATATCATACAGGCCTAGCTTTTAAAAAAATAAGAGAGTTGAACAAATGATTGCTGCCAATTTCTTTGGAGGCTGTGGGTGGGCCAAAATTCGGTAATTTTGGTTTTCCCCTCATTTAAATCTGATGTCATGTTTGGATTCATCACCGTTCAAAACCTCCAGTCGCAAACATTCCTCGGCTTAGGTTCAAAAACGAAAATGTTCAACGATTCTCGAGTGCAATTGTGGGTGAGCCCTCAAATTAATGTCTTTTTTTTACTTTTCATATTTTTATCATTATAAGCAGGGGCCCTACGATATTTGTGGAAAAAATAGCGACTCCCGAGCTCTTCCAGACCATCATTACAATTTGAATCACTCGCCATGTGTGTGCGTGTCTTTGGAGTACATACTGCAGATTTCCTCCACATTTAAAAAATTTAAATAAATAAAAATCAGGCCAAGATATGAACATTTCCGACGCTCCGAATGTTGTTCTGTTTCGGAGCGGTCCAAACATTGGATATGACATCACTAATGCGACTCCGCTTCTTTACTGCCAAAGCCGAGGCCGTGTTTCGTCGGGCGAAATCGCTATCGTAAGCACGAAGGCACGTTACACGTTAGTACATTACTGAAGTTATCCGAAAATCGGAAAAATATAGACACGAAAGTGTTCCTAAAAATTCTGAAATGTTCGAAGCCACAACTAATCTCTAGGATACCGTAAAATGTGCGTACGTTTATGAGAAACACTTTAAGCCTTTGGTGGATGGAGGGGGGGAGGGGACTTAAACTGTGACATTTCATGGGCATTTCCTAGAAATATCTAGGCAGCGTGGCATCGCATGACTATATGACGGCTGACAATGGCACGGTAGGTATCTCATCCAGCAGTGGATAAACAACAGCTGATGGGCTCCGATTGATCAAGTCACGTAACATATAAACCATCGGAACCACCCACCGCGACCGCCCAATGAGAACTTCCCACAGAGGTGAACCAGCGGCCTTAGAGAATGGCAATTGTGCATATTTCACTTTCTTATGTAACGCCAGGGACTATTGCACAACGCACGCGGCTCTGGCCAATAGAAGCTGCTCTCTCCGCAAGGCGCACCATTGTTAACACACGCCGTAGGGTCTATTTCATGAGCGCTCCCCATAAATGTAAAAGGTAAGAGAGGGGGCACAAGAACGCTTACACATGTCAAGTTGAAACGTGGCCAAAGACGTTTTTGAAATAATGGTTATACAAACAGGAGGAGCGTATACCGTATTGTCTGGATTACTGCGCACCTCTTCCCTGTTGGGTGTGCGGCCACAAGTTTGTGGAAATGTTTATTACTTTTCAGTGCATCTTATTATCCGGAAAATATGGTAATTGTCTGCTTTGATAGGAAGCCAAATTTAACCAGTAAGATTACACGGGTCTGCATTCTTGTGTGTGTAACACAATTAACAAGTTTTTACTTATCATTGTTACATGACAAAATAATAATGAAAGACACATACGAAACAGCGTAAGGTATATACACGTGGAGAGTACACATGGCTCCTAAGTATGCAATTGTTTGTTATGATATACAATATACAGAATACAAAAAGACAAAGATCCCCCAATCATATAGCCTTTAACAGACTCTTAGGACAAGTGCAGTTGGTGAGCACCTATTATATATTTGGAGATCGCATGTTCTCTCTGTGCTCGTGTGGAATTGAAACGTGCGTGTATTTCCACACGATGAGCCCACTTTTTTGCGCTATCATTTGTGATCGCGAGGGCGCTTCTGAAAAAGAGCCTCATAGCTCAGTGGGGACTTACCTGGTAAAATAAAAAAAAGGTTAGTTGGTTAAGAAGACAAATATTTTCTGTGTAGCCTGATACGCACGTTAATATACGCCATGAACCAGAGGTCGCAAACGGGTTTTAATTCCTTACCCGTACCCATACCCGGCCGCACCAGGGTCGCAAACGGGTACCCGTACCCGTACCCGGCCGGGTACGGGTAGCCGGGTATCGGGTAGGGTACGGGTATCGGGTACCCGGTTGCGACCTCTGCCATGAACACACTCCTGCAATGCATCAGCACGTGTTGGTGGAGTGGTGGAGTCGTGGTGAACGCACTGCACGACCACCCCGGTGACTGGCACAAGTGTCCTCGCCGTAAATAGTTCCTGCAGAACTGCATTGTGGTCCTCTTATCTAAAGTCACCGTAAGATGAAGTTGAGTAATTGTGACCGACTTGGTTGTTTTGTATAACGCACAAAGTCTGGCAGCTATTGTTTTTGTTACTTCTCTGCCAAGCTGTTGTCTCCAGGCCTGCATCCATTCCTCAGTTAGGGTGGATTTTCTCATCTTTCACAGACTTGAATGTAAAGCCAAAGATCCCCCATATAGCCTTGATAGACGTTTGGGCAAAGTGCTGTCAGCGAGCACCTATGAAGGCCGGCGTGGCACACAAAGGGGGTGGGTGGCCAGCACCACCCCGGCCACCTTTGTCTCCCCAGTGGTGATGTCTACACACCACACCAGGTACGCATTTGAGGCTGAGTCGACCTAGGGGAGGCCCATGACCAGTTCAGATAATCGTCACTGGTGTTGGCCGTGAACGGGAATCGAACTCGGGACGCCGGGTTCGTAGCGCAGCGCGCTAACCGCTACGCTACCGTTCCCCACCGAGTCGAAACGCACACGCACGCACGCTCCGGTAAAGCACCTCTTTGGCAAAGTCTAGGGCAAAGTAAATGAGTGCCAGTGAAACAACAGGAAATTTGCATACAGTACATACACCTTTAGTCACCAGTCGGTTGGCAAAGAGCTGCTGTGACGGCTATTTACCCTGGCAGAAAGTTCTTGGCGGTGAATTAGTCCGAGTCGAGTTCAAGATCACGATGTCATTACCACCAATTCTGTCGTCTCGAACGCCGCCGCACCCTGCCGTCGCTTCCTTCCTCGTGCTAGGTTGCAAAAGGTCGACACCCAACCTCTCGAGGCAGCACGGCAAAGCCCGCGTGCGAGAGGGACGACGGCGCTCCCGAAGAAAGGAAGGGGCGCTCGGCGGCACGTGAGCGCCGTTACGGAAATTTCTCCGCGGAGCGTGGCGTGGCGCTGGCATGGGCCCTGGTGCAGGGAACGAAACGGGGGGGGGGGGGGCTGTCCAAGTTTCCGTCTCTTCGTAGCCAACTGCCCGGGGGGGAAGGGGGGGCCCTTCCGGCCCCGTGGGCAATTGCGCTGCCTGCATACTCGATTAGCTATGCCACGGCGCTGGAGGAGCGGTCCTCCCTCGCGCGTCTGATGTCAGTGGCAGAGGATGGCAGCTAATGGGAGCTCGTCCTGCCAGCCAAGGTTGCCGCTTCGGAAAAACTCCCGAGAGGAGGCGGACTGGGCGTCTCAGGAGGGTTCATAATGGCCGGGTTCAGAGCACGAAACCACTTCTCATTCTTGTAAAGCAATGCAAAAGTCCACGTCCAGAACTGATAGTCAAAGCGCAGCCGCGGGAAAAGATGAGCGGCCGTCTTCAATGCCTCCGCTGACTTTCCAAGGCTCACAATGGACTGAATCATGAATGGTGGACCCGGGTTCAAATCCAGGTTTCAGCCACCGGTGCCTAAACTGAGTTGTCGAGTAGCAGTGAGTCGCTGGTCTCGGCCTGGCCACCCGATGACTGCACAAAACACATTCCTGCGGAGGGAGCTGGTAGGAACGTTGGGTTGCTCGGTCAATGGCCAGGGTCAACGGCGGCGTGGTGTATTCCGCAAATATGGCCGACTGTGAGGGCGGGCACAAGCCGGCGTGAGTAGGTTAAACGTTGAGTTTTATAAGGGCACCACGGGGTGACCAGCCCCTCCCCAGCCAGCCCCACCCCTCCCACCCCCACCCAGCCCCACCCAGCCCCTCCCCACCCTCCCCACCCAGCGCCTCCCCACCCTCCCCTCTCCACCCAGCCCCACTCTTCCCATTTTTGGATGCACGACGGACGGACAGACGGACACAATAATCCCCTGTGGGCTTGGGTGGAACCAGGTGGTTCCTACCAGTAAAAAAAAATCTACGGGGTTGAATCTGCATTGTCCCACTCACATTTTGGGTGGATCGACTCGACCGACTGACGCACGGCGAACAACCTTCTGCGGCGGAAAGCCGAAGGCGTGCCGCCCAGTGTGGGCAAAGAGGGCGCCACCCCGAAGCAACTTCCATCGCGGATCCCTCTCTCGTGCCCTCACCATGGTGCCACTCGAACCAGCGCAGAGATGACGTTATACTGCTCGCTCGCTCGATCGCCCGCCCGCCCGCCCGCCTGCTCACCCACTCCTTACCCGCTCGCTTACGCGCCCGCCCGCCCGCTCGCTCACCCGCCCGCTCGCCCGCCCGCCCGCTCGCTCACCCGCCCGCTCGCTCGCCCGCCCGCCCGCTCGCTCACCCGCTCGCCCGCCCGCTCACCCGCTCACCCACCCGCTCCCCAACTCGCCCGCTCACCCGCGGGGAGCCACGAATGGGAATGTCTCCGTTTCTCGACAACGGGACGCCAATAGCACGATCGGAATGTAATTGGGAGAGGATTTTTTTTTTTTTGCAAAGTAAATGCAAAGCACCGCCCAAGAAAGACGTTGGCACGATATACGGCACAGTGCATTACACGGAGATTTTGATGAAATCACGTGTAAAGTATTGCGGCGGCAGCGGGAGCGCTGCGGTTAGCGCGGTGCGTGATGAAGCCCGAGACCTTGAGTTTGATTCCTGGCGGCGTGTATAGCAGCCGTGGTGAGTGACATCTGAAATTATCTTGTTGGGCACGCCCCTTTCGCCAAAAAACCCACACCGTCCCGCCTAGTGAAGCATGGTCAAATGAACTCCCACAGGTGACGCCGCGTGACGCGCAGAGGCGTTCATCCAGCAGTGGATTGACAAAGGAGATGTACAAAATTAAATATTTTGTATATATATACATAGCGCCATACGCGCTTGTGCTGGAAGTCACGCACAGTGGTGCAAATTCTACACTCGTTTGGTGGGGACCAGTTTATCCATAGGAACAAAAAAAACACCCTTGATATACGAGTAGGTATTTAATATAAGGCACATGTAAAACTAATGTAACCCACGTGCAGGGCTTGCACAGACTCACACTTTGCAGTAGAAATTTTTTTGCAAAATAGACGACTTAAATAAAGTATTTTTGCACAATTGCGTCATCGTCATATGAAAATAACGCATTGCAATTTACAGCGCTCTGTCAATATATTCCTGGATGAAAGCCTCTCTGTTCCGGTTATATGGTGGGGGGGGGGAGGCGTTCGTTTGACCATACTTCACCACGCTGGTCAGTGTGGGTGGATGAAGCAGGCAGACAAGCGCTGTTACAGCCGTGGCTGGGAATCAACGCAACTCACTTCAAGTTACGATATTCAAAGTCTAAAAATGAGACTCGTGCAAAACCGAAATGTTTCACTGCACATTACGCTGCACACATACGTATGTGCGTATAAAACTAAAACGAGCGTTCTTGTAATTGCTAAATGGGCGGTGGGGTGTATAGAGTCAAAACCTAGTCCTCCGTTGCTGCATCAAAATTAACTCCACTGGGCAACACTGCACTTGCAGTGTCACCAAACAATAACTCACTGCCAGTTGAACAATGGAATTTGTAAAACATCAGTGTAGGACAACAGAGCTTGGGCAATCTCTTGCCACCGGTTCTGGCCGCCTTCACCGCTTGCCCGTGGTTTCCGGAGCCCTCCGTGCGAAAAACGGCGCGCGTTGCAAAGTCTACGGCGTTGTCGAGATGCAATCTGCGTGAACGATGACGCTCTAGAAAAAAAATAAACATTTATATTCATAGCTCTTATTCGCCCGATCCTTTTAGAACTCCTTTAAGTTTTCACTTCAATTACATTTCCTCAATCGGGGACAATTTAATTTTTGTTGCACGCGCGAATGCATCGTCCATCGCTGGCGCGGCCACCTGGGCAGCGCGGGAGGAGAAGGATTATCCCGGCCCTGTGCATTCCCTCGCGACGGGCCGCGGGTGCGTGTGGCTCGTGGCTTGGAGAGCCTCTCGCCGGCTTGCCCAACGGGGAGAGGAGGGAGGGAGAGAAAACAAACAAGGCTTCGCCGACCCTTGCACGTTGGCACACCGACAAGCGGCGCGGCTCGCGGACGCGCGATCTCGTCGTCGCGAAGCTTCGTCGAAAGCCGCGGGAGCTCCGCTACGACGATAGAACGACGCCCGACGGTCGTGCGGCGCTGGAGGACCCCGAGCTTCCTGACCCGCGTGCATGCGGGCCGCTGACGCCGCCGCCGCCATCACCCGTCAACAAAATATCGCAGAGCGCCGCGCAGAAATAATATAGTTTCTCAAGTAAAACTACTCTGAAAGCGCTGTCAAATGTTAATCAAAAAGCCGTAACAGTCATTAACTCGCTCGCTGTTGACCGACCTAGCCAGTTGTGCAATGTGCAATGAGAGGACGGGGCGTCTGTGAACCCCAGGATGGGAACCGCAGCTTTAGATTCTGTGCTCATCCCGAGGGAAAGGCAGGAGAGGAACCGGGAATCCCGACGTGCGATCGCTCTGGAAACGTTGACTCGGCGTCGCGGCCGATCGCGAGCGGCAGCCAATAGAAATGTCGCCAGAAATCGTGTCGTTCCAGTGGCGGCGGTGGGAGAGAGGCGAGGCCATCGCCTACGGTCCTCCCAGACCTTGGACCCCGCCGTCGGCATAGACCCGGGGGTTCCGATGTCGCGCGACGGCGATCGGGCTTGCCAGCGAGAAGACGGAAATTCCAAGGCGTGGTTAGAGGGCAACGCGCAACTTAGCCCATCGTCACGATCGTCGTCTTCCAAGAAAACGCAATGGGTACCGCTTTGTAGGAAGCCAGCAACGGTTTGCGGTGTGTTCAAGCGAGCTCCCGTCCAAGGATTTGTGGAATTTCCACCACTGGCATGCAGCAGCGAGTGCAGACGAACGCCGCTTTGAGTTGATGGGATTTTCTGTATTTTATAAAAACACTGGTCTCCCTGCACATATATATATGGATATAAAAACTGGTCTCCTCGTGAGCTCTATTTGATTTGTTCCCCACCCTCTGTCAATCCACTGCTGGATGAAGTCACCGCACGGCCGAGTGTGCCAGTGAGCTCTTACCTGCTCACGAATAAAGGTCATCTGTCCATCAGAGAGCGGAGACACTGAGAGCATTGATTTTGAGCGCCGAGACACAAAGAACCTTTTTAATGCGGTGCGAGCGTCCGTTTGCGGCGGGTATGGGCGGCGGGGGGGGGAGGGCGGCGTGTGTGGGGTACGCCGTGATTGCGGTGCCAACTCGCATCACGAACGGTGACCTGGTGCATGCCCAGAGAAAGGTGGCATGATGTGGGGGCGGGGGGGGGTGGGGGTTTATTGCTATGCTTTTGTTTTAGCCGGCGGAATTTTACCGCAGCCGACTTGAAGATGCGGCTTTTGGCGGAGATGAGCCGGCGCGCTAGCCAGCACCGTGGCTTCGCGTGCCGAAGAACCTCCACGGCGGGGAGGGGTTCACATCATCGTCGTCACTATCGACATCATCGTCGTCATCATAGTCATCGTTAGCCCCCCTCTATTTAAGACCGAAACTAGGAGGATTTCTCCACAACTCTGGCTGTCGCCTGATGAGGCTGGTTGCAATTACCGGCAAAACGTCGTGCTCGAATCGTAAATGTTGTGGGTTTACTCTCCAATACACCGGGTGTGCTGAACAAGTAACTAATCGGCATGTTTGTTTACAAACCTTACAAATTGGCTGTGTCGGGTGGTGGCGGGTTTACCAACACATTTATATTTACGCTATCTAACCCAAAAAAAATACCTCTATGACGGGTCACCATCAGCCGTGCTCCATCCGCTGCTGGACGAAGGGCCTCCCCCTAAGCCGCCGCCACCGTCTCTCATGGTCATGCGGCGCGGCACGGCGATCCGTCTGGCTCCATGGCACGAGCCGCGTTGAGTTGCACTCAACGGAATGACGCCAAAGGAGGTTGGTCGCCACCCCTCCTTTGGTTGCCGCTCCACCGTCGGTCTGCCCAATCCCACTTCACTTTCCTGAAACGGTCGGCGTGCAACGCTAACGAGGAAACGATCCTCGGTTTAACAACATCGGCTATCTGGGTAAAAGTGGTGTTGGGGAGCGCCCATTAAGGCAGGCACGGTGCACACCGGGGGTGCTGCTGCTGCTTGTTGTTTTTCGCATGATGCAACAGGTACTCAGTTAAGGCTGAGTCGACCTAGGGGGAGGCGACGTCCAGGTCTGGTGGCAATACTTGGCCAGGAATTGCAAGCGGGTCGCTAGGATGGTGGCGCGAAATGATGCACGTGTCGTAGTTCTCCGCGCGCACGCACGCACGCACGCACTCGCACAGACTTGAACAGACAAGCACAAATATGCAGATGAATAGATTAAATGTATTTACATATATACAGTATATAGATATATATACCCTCAGCGAACACTAAGAAACAGGTTATCGTCGTTGCAAGGCCTACTTTTAAATGTAACAGACGATTCAAAATTTTGACATACTACGAAAATCACGAGAAATGAAAATCAACCGTATATCATGTTGCGTATTGTAAATGTACACAATTGTGTAAAAAAAAAAACACATCCAAAATAAGGGAGATTCCCCATTTATCCTCATAGCTCATAGTGGTGTACTTGTTAGGCACAGACGGATATGTGTATACTGCACATACAAAGACGCACACACACACATACAATCATACGCATACAAGTGTACAAGTAAATTCGTAAATAAGTACATTATTAAATAGCATGTAGATACTAGCAACCTGCAAGTACTTAAGACGTTACCGCCGTACATCCCTCCCTCTGGACGTGATCGTCCTCTAGACGTTACCATTATATGACATAGGATAGTAGTAAGAGAGAAGAAATAGATAACACGCAGCCAGCCAGCAAAACTTTTTTAAATCATATCGTATGATATATACACACACTTGCATCACCGCTGCAAGCGGCGATCATGTCGAGAGCGATCGCTGCCAGCGGCGAGTGGCGTGTTGATCGCCGTTACAAACGATCGCTACTTGCGATGCGAGGAGCGACGGATACTCGCATCGAACCCGAACGCGAGCGTACACGCGATCCACGCGTCACGCGCGGCCAATGAGCAAAAGCCTGCCGAGGCTTCGCGACGCTCCAAGACAACTGCTGTGCCAACAACGGAGCGGGTTTGCCCCGGAGTGCTCGGGGCGTCTGCGCTCGGCAGTGTCGTGGTTTGTGCATCTGTCGTGGCCCGGGCCGCGCGGTGCAAAAAAGTTACATTTCAGTTTGTGTTTTATTCGTTGTTCCCGGGCACGAGGGTGGTTGCACAGCGAGCGTTAGATACCCCCACTGGATCCACGTGTATCCGCATAGCACGTACGTGCACAGCCGCGATCGCGCGCGTGCTCGCACGCACGCACGCTCACAATGGCACTGTATCAGCGACGCTCGCCTATTGACGCAGAGAAGCAACTGGAAAAGTGGGTCGATGCCTCTTCCATTTTGATGAAAAATATAAGGAACGTATTGGACACTGATTTTGCTGATAATACTCGGGAATCTATTGGACAATATTTCAGTGATCCAGATATATCGGTAGAATCGGTAGCTACTTTATTAATACTTCATCAATTGAGAGTAATGACTGTTCTGTTGATAGAGAGTCAATGTAAAATTAATATCAATAATAATAAAATAAAGACTATATTATGGGTGATGCTGCTGCTCTTGCATTGGCAGTGCACAACAACAACATTCACATTTGTCACTAACACCATGGCTTTAAAAGGTTAAATAAATCAATAGCATGCGCCATGAAGAAGGATCGCTGCCTGAAACGTTGGCTATTGCATTTTTTTTTAAAGCCGCAACGTTCTTGACAAAAGAGTTATTGTCTGTTATCAGAATTAACACGTATCGATCAAGTTTGTCATGATAATTCATAGGGAATTGATGTGAATCGTGGATCAATAATGCTGCTGCATTGATGGAGAAACGACTGGCAATGTGAACCACTGATGCCGGCCCAATGACGATGAATAGAAAATATGGACAATGATTTTTCATCTGTTTCGATGAAGAATTCAATGCAAAACTTAAAATGGGGTATTATTGGTCTATCAATGAACAATCTACTGCGTGTCATACATTGATCCAACCATGCTACTCAATTGATGAAACAATTGTAAAAAAACATTCATCAATGATGCCAGTGTGTAGATATGTTTTTTTCCCCGGGATAAAAGTACCAATGGTGCTGATCTAGTTAGCAAACGGAGCATCAATCGAAGATATGTATTAACATTTTCGATGCCGTTGCGTTGCTAAAGGAAAGCGTGTAGTGATGTGGATGGACAATCACAAAGAGGCCACGTGGTTTCGCTGCTCACCAGATAATGGCTAAGCACTCGTCTCCTGCGTACAATGCTAACCAATGGCGGGAATTCCACGTTCCCATGGCAGCGGCGAGTAAATGCATAGGACAGACATTGTTGACTTCTCAGAAAGGCGGTAATCATTTTATCGACCCCCACTCCAGATGGGATGATGGGCCAAGTTGACACCCCCCCCCATCTCACGTCCCAGGATTCGAATTTGCGATCGGAGGTGGCGAGATGCGTCCGTCCGACCGCACAGCTAACGCTGGCCTTGTGCGTACACATGCGTAAAGTTGGGGTTATAAGGGGGCACTTTTTTTGTTTCGCCGAAGACAGCGAGATAAAAGCTCACCGATGTTTTTGAGATTCAATTTTGACGCTAACAATAAAATGTGTCCTAATTCGTGAGGTTTTCCTTTTTTCACGTAGATTTTCTTAACGAAATGGATTCATGTTACTTACTGTATGTGATTATATAATCAGGAATACAATACACGTGTGTGTGTGTAAACCTCGTGTGTTCTTTGTATAAATATGACTGTACATTGCAAACAGATATGAAATGAATTATGCTTAAAATAAAATAATACATGAATGGAATGAACACGGAAAGTATATTGATTCGTAAAAAATACAACCGTAAAAAAATAGCATTTTTAAATCAACAACAACGATAACAGGAAAAGAGGAAATAAAAGAACACAATAATTGCACCAACGAGAACACTTTCCTTATTCAACCAAAACAGCAGCAGCAATGAATGTCGACTACAACAATGAATGTCAGCGTAAAACAGAAGCTGTGGAGACCCCGAGATTCATCCGCCCACTCATCCACCCACCACGCCCATCCACCAGCAAACCCGCCCATTTGCACACCTATCCACCAGCACGTACTTACTTACCTGCCACGCCCATCTTCCAGCGGAACCGCCGATTCAGACACAGACCCACTCGCTCATCCACTCACTCATTTCCCTACTCATCCATCGGCTTCATCCATCCACTCATCCACCTGCGTCATCCATCCACTCATTCACCCATTTGCCAGCTATCCACCAGCTAATCCACACAGCCACCGACCATACCTATTCACCAGCCCATGTGCCCACCTATCATACATCTGCATACCTATCCACCCGACCCATCCACCAGCCAATGCGCCCATCTGCCCATGCGTGCACCCATCTGCCTCTGTAAACCCTCCCACCCATGCATCCGTCCAATACCCCGCACACCCAACCACCATCCTGCCCATCCACCCACCCACCCACCCATCCGTCCACGCACCTGCCCATCCACCATCAAATCAGCCAGCTATTCAACCCATCTATCTGCCCGCCCATACACCATCTCACCCATATAACTGCCAACCTCCCACTAATCCGCTCACCAACCCACCCACCAGCAGAGGCGTAGCTAGGATATTTTGCGCCCGGGGACGAACTATAAAATTGGCGCCCCCCCCCCCCCCCCCGTTTAATCACATTTTCCTATTACATCGAATAAGGAATAACAATTTAAATTTTAATGAAACATTGTATTTAAAGAAGCAAATTTATAGAAATTATATTACATGGCTCACTCAGTCACTGTCGTAGACTGGTTGACATAGTCTACAAAAGATTATTTTTTCTTGATTTCACTGTCGCAAACTGGTCAATCACGTAATCAAAATCAGTTTTTTCCAATGTTTCTCTTTCAACGCTAAGAAGAGCAAGATCGCTGAGACGATCTTGTCCCATTGAAGCACGCAAATACGACCAAATAAGTTTCAATTTGCTGAACGACCGCTCACAGCTTGCAATTGAAACTGCTATTGTTAATAACATTTGCAGTGAAATTCGCAAATTCGGAAATATGTCGTCTCCATAAAACACAATAAAACTAAGAAGATCCAAAGGAGTTTCTGGTAGAACTTCATTCCGGTTACTGAGCAGCATTTTGCAATCTCCAATTTCTGTGAAAAGTTCGTGGCCATTGATGTCGGTGTCATAGAAATTTCTAAAATATGTGCAATTTCGACGAATTGCATCGACATCTGTGTCGGTTAGAAGAGTTTTGACGTCCAGCAGAAATCCAAATTTTGTGTTCAGGTCTTTCAGTCGTAAAAACCGTGTTGACATCTCCTGTTGAAGTCGATAAAGTACGCTCTTCATAACGCGCACAATTTCTTCTTCTGCTGAAAGTCCTGCATCTCTTGCCAGTTCTCCAGGCATCTTCTTCTGTCCACATCTATCCCCCAGGCTGTGCATCTTGTTTTGGCGTTTTCTACAGCAACTTGGCTCAAATCATCACGAAGCTTGACAAATTCATGCTCCAAAGATTCAAGATCAGTTGCTGCTTCCTTGAAGTTCATAGTAGGATCCTGTTGTATCTATGCCCCGTTTTCCAAAAATTCCTGTAAGCGCTTCTGAACACGATACATTTTTCCAAGAATGACATTCTACAAATGTAATAAAACTATGAAGTTAAAATTGAATACGCATGCCTGTAACTGTTCTGCATCGCTTCTGGTTTCAGGCGTTATAGTTACGTCCTCCGATAATTTGTCTAGCAGCCCTACTAGTAGTTCATCCAGTCCTTCATAGATAGCTTCAACAGCTGCTGATCGTGCACTCCAGCATGTTTCAGACTCCCACTTTACTGTGATGGGCACATCTTTTTTAACTCTTCCCAACGAATTGTTGAACGAGAGAAAAACAAATATATACTTTCAACTGTTCCAAAAAATGTGACAAAATGTGGATC
Organism: Lampetra fluviatilis; assembly: GCF_964198595.1. Taxonomy (NCBI): domain Eukaryota; kingdom Metazoa; phylum Chordata; class Hyperoartia; order Petromyzontiformes; family Petromyzontidae; genus Lampetra; species Lampetra fluviatilis. The sequence goes on from NC_136298.1 coordinate 5,128,683, forward strand.
CTGTTTAGCTGAGTGTACTCCTGCTAAGTTTAAGCTGTGCTTGTCACAGTTGACAATGCTCTGTGATTTTGTCACATATTCGTTGTTGAAGGCCGGATATATGCCCAGTCATCACAGCAGCATTGTCATAACATTGTGCCCGACAGTCGGCTTGAGGTATGTTGTCAGATTTAAGTCTTTCGAGGATGACTCTTTCTAGGCTTGCTGCATCTTTTGCATGTATATCGATATAACCTAAAAAAAAATATTTGATAGTTACTTTTTTAGTTTCAAAATCCACATCCACAAATCTTATGACCTGAGAAAGCTGTTCCCGATGTCTTAGATCAGGAGTTGAGTCAAGTAAGATACCGTAGTACTTGTTTTTCCTGATATCACTCAACAATTGGTTCTTTACAGTCGACGCAAGTATGTGGATGAATTCATTCTGGATTTCCGGTGACAAATAAGAAACTGATCCCGGATTTTCTCCTGCGTGCTGTACGTGTTTTGCTAACAATGGGTCATACTGCGCAACGAGTTTTATCAGCGCGAGAATTTTTCCAACATTTTAATCCTCATCCGCATTCAAATTTTCCTCATGGCCACGTAGTGCCAAATTTTGTGAAACCAGAAACTTAATACAGGTGAGTATTCTTTGCAATATATCTCGCCAACGTTGTTTTTCCAAATGAATCTGAGCTTGAACCACTGCGTCAATTCCAGTACCATCAATTATCCTTCGTTCGGCTTCCTTCAATGCAGTAAAAGCTGTGCGGTGGCTAGGATTGTTTTCATGAGAATTTAGTTTTTCTGGCTTTCTCCACTTGTTGAAACCGTTTGTTAACTCAAACAAAGCTCGTGAGTTTGAACTCGATGATGTAAATAATAGACAACAGAAACAGTACGCAGCTTTATTGATTGGTGAATATAATAGCCACGAACGATTCACTTCCTCTCCGTTCGCTAGTCGGCGTTTAAACCATGCTGATGTAATTGAACGTGCGTGGGCTGCTCCGGCTGCTGCAGCCGCCTGGAGCGTGGTGGTGTCACTAATAAGAACTAAAAATAGGCCGCCGTAGTTACTGCCACCAAAAAACAGACCAGTGACTAAGGCTGAAAGACTGCGCCTGTCTGTTGTTTGGGACGTTCTTCCATGTAAGTTCTTAATAGGCGCGCGTACCAAAATGTAATTACATGACATGTAGGCTGTGTGTGGCGGGATATATAAACTTTTAGGTTGAGGTGTAGATTTGTGCAGCAGTTTCAGGCTGCCGCGCCCGCCGCAATAAGTTATGTAACGTTGTAAGCCTCATTTTGGCGCCCCTTTACCTTGGCGCCCAGGGACATATGTACCCCCCTGCTCCCCCCTCGCTACGCCTCTGCCCACCAGTCCACTAACTCACCCACCCTTCCACGTGCCTGCCTGTGAACACACCCCCACAATGCACGCACCGGCCAATGGACCCCTCCGCTCACCCACCCACCCACCCACCATTCAATCCGCTCACTCACCCAACCACTCACCCACCCACCTCTCGCCCAACCGCTCATCCGCCCACCCGCCCACACACGCGCCCGTCCGCCCGCCCGCCCACCCACCTTGCGAGTGCACGAAGTAGGCCAGGTAGAGGTCGAGCTCCTTGACGGAGACGCCGATGTGGTGCGGCTGCACGCAGAGGCCCGGGTTGGCGCACTGCGGCGACTTCACCAGCCGCTCGCCGTCCGTGCTCTCCAGGGGCACGCCCTTGAAGAGGATGACCATGACCAGGTCGAGGCGCCACACCTTGTCGGCCTGGCGCAGGCAGTCGATGCGCCGCATCTTGCCCTTCTGGTCGGGGTTGGAGAGCACGCAGCAGGGCGGCTTCTTGCCGGTCACCGTGAGCACGAAGTCCTCGCGGAACTCGGGCCGGATGTCCTTGCGCAGCTTGGCGAGCAGCCGCGAGGCCCACTTCTGCTTCACCTCGCTCTTCTCGCCCAGCAGCTCGTCCTTGACGGCGCGCTCCTCGTCCTTGGACATGCGCTTCTCGTGCTTCTTGAAGTACTTGCGCTTGCGCGCCTGCAGGTTGAACCACGTGTAGGCGAAGGCGCGCACGTGCGGCAGCAGCGCCTCGATGAACGGGTGGAACTCATCCTGCGGGGGCGCCCGGGTGGGGAGGGGTGGTGGCGGTGGTGGTGGAGGTGGTGAAGGTGGTGAAGGTGGTGATGGTGGTGGTAATGGTAGTTGTGTTGGCACGGGTGATATTGGTGGAGATGGTAGCGGTGATGATGATGGTGGAGGTGGTGTTGGAGATGGTAGCGGTGATGATGGTGGTGGAGGTGGTGTTGGTGACGGGAGGTGTCACAATTTGTGCGTGTGTGCATTCGTGTGGCACAGATTGTTGTGAGATTGTCGCAGGTTTAGGTTATACGTGTGTGTGTGCGTGGGTTTGTGAGTATGCGTGGCGTGGGTTGCGAGTTTGTGCGTTTGGTTAGGAGCCCGGTGGTGTGTGTTGTTTGTTTGTGGAGCGCAAGCGTGTGTTTATCGTTATTGCACAGTTTGTCGCAATGGGTGATGATCATCGGTGTGGGAGATGTGATTGTGGCGAACGGGAGGAAAGAAACGAGGCGGGAAAACAAACAAACAAACAAACAAGGAGAATGCCGTCAACGTTACATTTGCACCGATGACGAGCAACTTTTTTTTGTATCATTGTTCAACCCAATTTCTCTCGGCTTCAATCATACATTATTACATCCGCTCACACAAAGACAAAGAACCCCCTCATGTCGTCTTAACAGACTTTCGGGGCGAGTGCTGTTAGCGAGCGCCTATACAGAATGCCAGCACAGCGCACGAAGGGGTGGGTGGGCCAACAACACGCACACAGACATGCACGCAGATATTTGTTTCTCTCCATTATCATCATCATCCTGTATAAAACAAAACATAAAATTGTATGTTCAGAATTAAATGGTTAGTTTGGCTGGAAGTAAAAAAAAACAAAAGAACCCACAAAATGAGCGCACTATTATCGCTCCTTCAATCTCAAACCAAGTGGTTCGTCCAACTCAGAGACACGTCGATGGTAAAATCGAAATTAGTAACGACGCACAGGGATAACGGACACAATAAGCCTGCTTTCTGAAACAAGGATGTCAAAAATAATTCTCTATGAACCTCAGATGGCAAGAAAAATGAGATAGGCATCAGTAAATGTGGTGCAACATTGTTAAACATGGGCAAGGCGACAATAAAGTTGATTCGAAATTGTCAAATATACATATATGCTGCATCGGTAGACCGTGGGGATGGCGACGGCTTGGTAAGGCCTTCATCCAACAGTGGATGGATCACATTGATACAACAAATGATTTGTGTTTTTTTTATTTACGGGACAAATGCCACACACGTTTGTCGCGTTCAAATCCTTAAGGTTTTTTTTTCGTCATTTTTTTGGCCATTTTTTTAGATACGTGTGTGTTAAAAAAAACCCCAGACAAAAACGCTAATAAAAGAGAGGCTTGAATTTTTGGCAGTGCAGAGCAGTAGACGGAGAGATTTGGCATTAACCCATCAACCCGTAAAACTGGAGCCACACTCTGTAGGATAAGAACAAATACGCTAACTCATTTGCTCGCGTATTGCGCAAACACAAACACAACGCACAGGCCCATCGAGACGCGTGCACGTTGTCCATATCGCCACGTCGCTCTGCTGCCATTTCTCGAAACACTTATTTCGTTTCTGTTCAAACGCGGACCGAACGTCGAGCGGAGCTACGATGCCAAAACACAATTGGCAAGTGTCTCTGCCGCTGTTACTTGTTGACGTTATCCACAAATAGACGGAGAAATAATAACCAGGTTGGTTCACATTTGGTGCCAATTGTTAAAAAAAGAAGAAACACTTCCAATTCAGTTTGTCCGCCATCCCTTCCACTCCCGCTCACTCCGCCTCACTTTGTCTGTCTCATCTCCATGCTAAATGTGACATTTGGCGAAATATTTTTGGCCAATTAAGCGCTTTTTATATCAAACCAACTGCGCTAAAAGGTCCGTGTCGTCAATCGCGATCGCGGAGTTTTCCAAAACCATGGTGCGATGCCGAATAAAAAATGGAAATGTTCAAAGAAGGGAGAAAGCATGGGAAAAAGATGTCGCGAATTTCCAAGAAAAAGAAAGAAATGTTTTAATTCGAAACAAAAAGAATCTTAGCGCATGCGCTTTAGCGATGTCCAGTCTAGCGCATGATTTGTCCAATCAGAGGCGAGCCGCGGTTCACAAGATGGACGCCGTTGTCCATGACGGCCATATTCCACGCGCTGCATTTAAACAACAAAAAGAAAATGGCGTCCACAATTAGCTTTTCCAATATCCTCTATAGAAACATCGCAAAGTTGGGCGCGTTTTTGGCCGCAGTTGGTGTTGCAGTAAATACGTTTAAACGTGCAAAATATATAAATATATATTTTTAGCGGCATTCCCTGTCCAGCATCCAGATTTCTAGCAACAACGGCGCCGTGCTTGGTGGCCATTTTGGAATACTAATTATTGGCGATGCAAGTGTAAATAGAATACAAATATTAAAAACTATATCAAATTATTTATTGCCACTATACGAAAAAGCAAGGCTTACCATAAAAAAAACACATATATACGCTTGCGATCGCAATACGTGCGCCGTACGATCGAACCAGAAAGCTCGCCCGCTTAAAATTTTCCCCAAATTCTTTCGCGAAATGGCCATGCTTGTGCCTCTTGTCGTCGCCGTGAGGGTTTGGCTTGTGAAGGCTCCCTGGCACATGTGCACGAGCGACTTGGCTACGAATACAGGGGGTTAGTTTTAAAATAAAAAAAAATAAAAACGCACAAAAAAGATTCAACGCTCCCTTCGGCGCCTCGCCAAGGGCCCACAAAGAGTATATTTTGAGTGGATTTAGAGTTTTTATCGCCCCCAACTTTGCGCGTCCCGTTCGCGGCCGTGGTAAAAGGCCCATCGCACAGATATCTGCGATCCGTTTCCTCTCCTCTGTACCTACCTAAAGAGAGAGGTTGAGCAAAGGCAAATGCTTATTGTATTGTTACGGAAAATCTTTGCATCAAATATTGCATACCGCACACTTACACACACCCATATATACACGCAAACATATATAATATATACACAAATGATATATAAATATATATACGCCATACAAATACATTCAACAAAACCACAGCGGTAACCAATAGGCCCCATAAGGAATTGAATGTGGTTGAGCCTTAGAAACTTGGCGACGGCTCCAACATTTGCGAGCCGATTCAGGCGCACGTATTGTCCAAAAGAGGCTCCGGATGAGGATATACATCCGTTCCTATTATTTCATATTCTAAGCTGCAGACAAAAAAATATATACATATATCAATAATCAATAAATACCGGAAACAATGATCGTCATGTATTATGCACGCACATCTTGCTGTACGCTACGATGAACACGCGAATAGATGCACCTTGGAACACATCTACGGGGGTACGGGGGGTGGCGAGTAACAGCGAAAACTAAGCGACTGTATCTTTTACGGGGGGGGGGGGTGAAAAAAATTTGTTGGCAAAGACTAAAAGCCGTTTGTCTTATTGCTATTGGTGGTTGTTGTTGTTTTTTTTCGCGAAGCAGCAGCGGCAGCAGTAACAGCGCCGGTTCTGGAAGTTCGCACTGTTTCGCCATTGCGTCGTCGCATCGCGGTTAGTAGTTGGCCCGATGCATCACGGCGGGAGGGGGGGGGGTGGTGGGATGCGGGGCCTCCCCACGCATCCGCACACTTTCCTGCGGTAGCCCAGGACGGCGGTTCGCCCCACGCCGGCGTTGGCAGAGCTGGCGACGCGATCGTGAGATCGGCTCGGAGCCCGCGTCGGCGAGGGGGTTTCACCGTCCTCAGGAGCCATCCTACCGAGTGCGGCTTTTTAACAACAACAACAAAAAATGGCAAAGCCAACCCCGAGGAATCGTTCCAGTTATCGGCGGCGGCCAAGGTCGATGGGCTTCGAACGTTGCGCCCGTCGCTTCGCGTACATTTGCGAGTGTGAAAATTTGTGCGCGAGTGTTTGTCGTTTTGCTTTTACTTGAATCGGCGCTTCCATAATTGCGCTGTTTAGTAAAGTTTGTTCGATAAAAGGGATAGTTTTTATGTATATACAGAAAAACTAACTTCGATATTCGCGCACATCATTACAATTACATAAGCGTGATTATAGTAATTATAAAAGTAAGATTTTACGTCACTATAATTATTACTGCACGGTAAAATACATACATATGAATTGTACAATATGTACAATTAATTCTCATATTACTTATTATTGTAAATGCAGGTCATCCTGAATTGAGGTTAAATGAATAAAGCGCATGGGCAACGATGCCAGGTTTGGTGGACGCTGGGCTCCAGGATTTTCGCGGAGAGCCACCAGGTATGCACTCTTGCGGGCAGACGTTGGCGATCGCAGGTAATGCGACCGATCCATGCCCAGAGATGCAGCGCCTGGGTAGGCGTTGTCCGCTACCAACGTCTCTCAAGACAGACCCTCGCAGGGGGAGACCGGCAGAGGGCAGTTCGCAAGCTTCCTGTCGACTTTTTGGCAAACATGGCATGCGGTGACAGTACAGAAATGAGCGCCCATTTATTTATATTAAAAAAATATTCAACTTAGCGCGGTCGCCCGTTACGTAATCACATTTTTACGAGATTATTTTCTCTCTCGGTGGAATGTGGAGTTTTTTATTTTAATTTTACGTGCCTGCCAGGTTTATTGCGGAGCGCGAATGGTTGAACCGCGCGTTGTATTTATAAAAATGAGCTTCAAAAATAAAGTGAAATGTAATATAAAATACGTCGTGCCAGATTTATTTACAGTTTTTATAATTTAAGAGTGTATTTTTTTATTTTATATATGTAAAAAAAATAAGTTTGGCTTAACGTTCAAATTGTTGCAATCGCGGAAATTTGTTTTTGGCACGTAGGCGCATCGTACAGTAAACTCTCTTTAAAAATCAGCATCTTTGGAAATGCAATTTTCTTTTTTTTATCGCACCATTAAATAGCTTATCATCCGCAATCTTACGTGCATTTACCTTCTTTAATTTCTTCAAGTAAATTTTGAAAAATAAAGCGCACAACAAAAAAAATAATTCGGCCGGCACGGAATCGCGAAATCGCTTCCAAAAAATAATGGCCGCCAACGCTTGAAACACCCAGCGCGGGAAACGAGTGGCAAGGCAAAGCGGCATTTGTTTTGGTTTTACACAGAGTCGGCATTCAATAAATAGGCCTAGGAAAGAGAGTGCAGATTTATTGGATTAAGACAGAGCAGTAAAGTCTGTGCCAAGATCAGCAAACCCAAGCAACGGAGTATTACACCGATGCCAGGCAAATTTGAGAAACAATTAAATAAATGCGCCGTTAAAACATTTTTTAAATAATAAGAGCGTGGCTTGGACAATCGCTGAAAACCGCAGGTCGCAAATAAAACCCGAGGCCGGCTTTCGCCATTCGTAAAAAAATAAAAAATAAAATTATACTCGCGAAAATCCGGGGAGGCGATCCTGGACCGACAAACTCTCAGCGACCGCAGAAACCAAAGCCAAGCGCGGCTCCGACACGAGATCGCGCGACGTGGATCGTCGGTGCGCCAGCGAGCGGTGCCCACCCCGGACCGGAAAACACAAACCCCCGCGCTGCCTCTGTACTCACCCCAAAAACTGCCGGCGGGCCCAGGACAATCGACATGGGTGCAAGGTTTGAGCGACCGCCTGCTCTCTTCGAAGGGAAGAGCGGGAAGAAGAAGAAGAGGAGGAAGGAGGAGGAGGAGGTGGCCGATCAGGATGAAGCTCGCTCTTTTTTCTCCCAGCCGCTGTTGGGCGGCCAAAGCCGCTGCCAAAAAAAAAATTGGAAGAAAAAAACCCCGCACGAGCGGTAAGGGCTGCTGCCGCCGCCGCCCGATGCCGAGAGCCTCCTGGCAGGGAAAGCCGCCCGTGCACCAGACGGGACCCTCGCCGAGTGCCCACCGACTTTTTTCGTCGGCCGCGATTTTGTTCACTTTTTTTTGAGGCTCGCACTCTCTCTCGCTCGCTCGCTCCCTCGCGCTCTCGCTCACTCGCTCTCTCGCGCTCGTTCGCCCTCTCGCTCGCTCGCTCTCTCACTCAGTGTGTCGTCGCCCTCTTTCTCTCTTACGTACACGGCCACGCCATGGCTGCCAGCCACGAAAAGCTCGGCACGGGAGCCAGAGAGAGAGAGAGGGAGCGAGAGCGACCGAGAGAGCGAGGCGAACGGACGCGCGCAGACGCACTCGCTCGCGCACACGCGCGCGAGCGGGCACACACGCACACCGGGACACGGACACTCGCGCGCGTACACACTTACGATCACGCGTGTGCGGTCTCAACAAATGCACTTGAGCATGGCTCGATAAAAATTTACTGAGGACGAGGTGGGTGGGGGGGCGGTGGGGGGGGACGGGCTGGCTGGCGGCAGCGGAGTATGGGCTGGAGTTGTTGGGTGCGGAGGAGAGAGGGGGGTACGATTCGTAAGGCCCAACCCCGCCGCTCTGGCTGCCGAGTACGGACAGCACGGGCGGCGTCCGCTCAGCAAGAGAGGAGGCGATGTGGGAGGAGTTTGGAGTTGGAGACCACCGAAGGAAGCTCCAATTAAATTGCAAAAAAATTAATAATTTAAATGCGCAACATAGCGATAAATCCCAGGGAATATCCTCATGTGCGACTTGCTTATTAAATGTGCATCCCGCGCGGTCTCCCCTTTGTTATAAATTAATGAGAGGCTGCACATGCGCGCGCAGACAAGCGCAAAGTGGCTTTTTGGAAAAGTTTATTCAAATTATTTGGAGGGAGCAGCTCGCTCGCTCACCCGCCCGTCTGCCCGCTTGCTCACCCGCCGGTCGGGGCGGCCGGCCGGTCGATCGATCGGCCGGTCAGCGTGGCCCAGCCAGCCAGCGAGTTAGGCCAGGGTCCCTTCCGCGCTCAGTGTTATCACCAACGGTGTCCAAACGTAGAATCTTTTTTGAGCGGTTGACAGGGCAGCCTTTTGGTGAGACAGCAGATGAGGACGGGCAAAACGGTGGAGAGAGAGACATGGAGAGAAATAGGATGCAGAGGAAAAGCGAGAGAGGGGGGATGGGGGGGGACATGCAGACAGAAGGAGTGTGGGGGGGGAGAGGGGACGGTTGGAATACTTGGCTCCAAAGTCACAAAAGTGGGAGGGTGGGGAAGTTGGGGCCGATTTTGGCAGCTGGAAAGACAGAAAAGCTTAAAGAGGTGGGGACTCTCATGAAGAGGGAAAAAATACGCGTAAATAAATATGGACACGTTTATTATGTAACTGGACGATGGCGAAAGTGAATTTGTGGCATTATGCGCATTTTAGAGAACTGCAAAAAAGGAATTGAAATTGGCCATGCTCTGTTGCGCAATAGGAGCGAACCGTGCGCATCGCAATCAGAAGTCGGGACGGTAATGACGGCGAAAAACGTGAAATGACTAGGGTACTGCCCCAGCGGTCGCTGGCGTTTTGCGTCCGGGGCACGGCCGTCGTAAATTCGCAAACACTCCCAACGAGTTTCAAGGATTTCCAACAAAAAAGAAGAGACACGGCCGTCGACGCGCAACACCAAACAACTCAATGCGCGCATCCCCCCGTACGCGCAATTCGGTTTGACAAACAAACAAACCGCACGAGTGGAAAAAACTAAGGTGCTCTGTGCGCGCGCAAACACAATTCTGGATCGTGGGGGAATAATTTTGGAAAGCGACGGGAACCAAAATGATCGATACGTACGTATATTGTATCACGTGCTCGATCGCAAGTCAAGCGATTGTTTGGGTGGCTCTACCGTTGGGTTTTCGACGCAGCGGTCCCGCGTTGTGGGCCCTCGGTGCCAGCGGCGGGCGCCGGCGTTCCCGTGGCGCTCGGCGACGTGAAATGGCGGAGAACGTGGCGCTTGGGAACAAGACGGCGAAAGTGAGGAGCGGGCGCGGAAATTGGTAACTTTTATTTTTTTCCTCCCACCGAGTGAAAATCTGACAAAATCGAAAGTTTCCTCTTTCGAACCCGCCCCGTTAATTAGCCTGCGCGTTGCCCGTGTTGTGACTTGTGTTTATTACGAAATGAAATTGTCGCTCGGGTGGACTTTGTGAAGCAACTGTACAGTGCTGCTGTGTTCACCGGCACCGCTTAAATTATCGAAATGTATAAATGTACAGCGGGCAGAATGAGCAGGAATGAGCGCGCGACGGGAATTGCCGATACGGAAGATGAAGAAGCAGTTGCAGCGGACTTCGCTGCTCGACGCAAACGGAAGAGGCGTTTCGCAAATCGTCCTGTACAAATCGTCAAGCCAAAAAATATATAACTTATATAACTCCTATAATATATATATACACACACTCATCTCCTTTAGAAATAAATCTGTATGTACATGACATAAATATAATTGGTTTCATATTTTTTGGTACCTCCAGACATTGCGAGCAAATCAGTGTTCTGACAGTGTCTGTCTTTGTACATTGCATCTCGAGTGTTTCACGTGATATACAATTGGCGTTGTGCTTCTTAATATTTTATCGTAGAATGGCCCAAAATTTGCCAAATCTTTCATTGTAATAAATTAATTTAAACTCCTTAAATTATGGAGTTCAAAACCTCACCGTGGGAGATATCGGAGCTGCGTGCTTTAACAACCGAGGCTGGGATTCGTAATCAATCACAAGATTACCTGTTAGCGAGCACGCGGGCATTCATGTGCACACCATCAGGACTGAGAATAACATGGTCATGACCCAGCCACACACCCAGTGTTGCCTTAAGACATGCCGGCCTTACACTCGTCCAACACAGAGGCCCGGAAAGACTGAAATGAATCAGAAAAACTATTTACGTGCGAATACAAAAAAAAGTCAAGGTGGGTGGAGGGGGGGGAGGGAATCGGTGGCACTGCTCCGTGGACACGGCGCGACCCGAGTTCGATTCCCAGTCACGGCTAATGTCAGTGACGAACGATACCTAAACCGGTCCTGGTCCGCACCGCACCCCTATCTCCATGTTACGAACGCCCGCACGGACCGGTGCGGTGAAGTGCGGTCAAACGACCCCCCCATGAACGGCACAATGTGCGGAGGCCTTCATCGAGCAGCCGACTGGCAAAAGAATCGAATCATTCCTCATCGGCAGCAGCAGCAGCAGCAGCAGCAGCCGTGATCAATCCACTGCTTGGCGAAGACCTCCCCCAAATCCGTCGCCATCTCGAATGATCCCGCGACGTAACGCTCCACCCAACACCTGCAGCACACGAGCTGAGCTCATCGCTCCATCTCCAAGGCAGGCGTCCTCTCAAACATGTACAATGTCACTCGATTATATATATAGATTTTTATTTTGTTACCAAAAATGCATGCGGCATAGATTTACCCAGCCTTGGTACACGGACCCATATTTGCTTTTCACGCAAGAACTCGATGTTGAGAGGGTGTCACAGCCTAGGCAATGCTGCACCACTCGGTGCCAAAGCCCCTTGCAAAAATCATTCATTGGGAGGCTTTTCAAACGAGCAGCAAATAAGTCAATGTTCATTGTACGAGAACGAAGGCAAAAATCCACCCCCCCCCCCCCCCCTATAGCCTCAACAGACTCCTGGGGCAAGTGCTGTTAGCGAGCAGCACCTTTGAAGGCCGACACGGCACACGAGGCAATGGCGTGGCCAGCACCACGCACGACCGCCTTTGTCTCCCCAGTGCTGATGTTAACACACCGCACCAGGTACTCACAGCACGCAAATGGAAGAGACCGAGTCACATAACAAGAGTAAAAATGTATTATCATGAATCTATTCCCCGAAGCTTTGTGTGTCCTTGCTGATCGCGGAGGAAGCGAATCGGTACATAGATCGCCGCTGTATCGGGACTTAATCGCCACGTCGGGAGTTAGCGCTAACTCCCGGATAGCCCGTGCTCAACATTCTGATACTTATCCTGCACACGTGTTAATAACCAACGCGGGGTGCGTTTAATCATAGGACGTTTGAGAAGAAAAAAGGGGAGAGTTATTATTATTATTTTTATGACGGGGGAATTTTCCGTCTACGATAAGATGACGGAGACGCGAATAACACTCAACACGGAGGGCGGGCAGCAGACGGACACAGAAAGGGACAGGCAGCTTGGACAACGAGACAGACAGCCATACAGAGAGATAAAGAGAAAAACAGACTTCGTAATAAAAAGAGCTAAAAGAATACAAACAGATGGATACGCAGAGAGACATGGAGACAAATAGAGAGACAGACTGACAGCGAGATAGATGAAGAGGCAGAGGCAAACAGACAGATCTACAAAGAGACAGATAAACAGAGAGAGATACGTACAAAGACAGACCGACATAGAGACAGACAGAGAAGAGAGATACACAAAGAGACGGACAGACAGAAATTGAGATGAAGAAGACAGACTGACAGATGCAGACACAGACAGACAGACAGACGAACGGACAGACAGATCCCGAACTCCCTGGACGCATTACATAATGTGAGCCAGAGCAGTGTGACAGGACACGCTAAGGAAAGCTCTGCGAGTAAAACGAACCAGGCATCGCGCAAAAATCCTACTCCAGCGAGTGTTACATTGCTAATTATTTCCACCCAATAGGATATTTATAACGCTATTACAGCATTAGGTGCTCAACGCTTATGATTATCAATAATGTAAATGTACAGGCAAATCCGTGGGGGGGGGGGGTGGCGGGGGGCGCTCTCCGACTTTTGAGAGGGCGACCGTTTTGGCCGCGTCGTCGTCAAGCGCTCGTCCATCGTTCGATGTTTTGCGACGAGTTCCAAGCCAATCGGAGGGGGCTACGCAGCGCAAAAGCACGCATGTGGGAAAATTTTAATGGACATAGCGGCAAACATTACAAATTTCCCGTTTTCTTTTTTGGCAGACCAAAAAAAAAGATTTGAGATCCCCGCCCGTTCCATCGCGTCGCATTGTGCGTTCCCGTACGAAGGCGCAAATACCTCCGGCTTCGACAGACATCTTTCCTATGCGTGCATTAAAACAAAAACATTAAAGTTAAGCCGAAGCAATGGCTACGGAAGACATAGGTAGGGGTTTATTTCCCCCCTCTCGCTCTCTCCTTCTCTCTCCCCTCTACTCACTCCCCTCCACGGTGGCTCTAAGATTGGTTTTCTTCACCCCCCCCACCCACCTCCCACCCAAGGCAAAAAGAAACCTGTGTTTATTATTAAAAAGGGATTACACACACTCCCTGAATGAACTTAATATGCGGCTACACACACACAAAAAAACACGGCAATTCCTGCAAGGCTGCTAAGGCATCCCCTTCTTTCGCCCGCTTGCCGAAAGCAGCGGGGAAACTCAGACGAGCAGGGCTGCTTCTGCCAGAATAAATTCGCGAAGGAACGCAAAGGCGCAGACCTGCAAAAATGCTTGCTCACGCCTCTGCTGCAGAGGGCTCCGGAAAGTAATTATTGTCCCAAGCTTCCGCACTTGCCGGGCGACTTGGAAGGGGCAGGGAGTTCCCGCCGGCACTTTAGCACACACCACGCGATCCGCCGCTCGACGACGAATATACCGCAGGTTGGACTGAGAGATTTGAGAAACTTGCCAATTGTTTTGACTGCCGTGCAGGGAACATTTGAATCGAACCGAAGCACCGTACCTAGTCAACCGTGCTAATCGGAGGTGCGGGAGAAAGACAACAAACTTAACGCAAAAAGCAGTTCTAAAGGAACGAGTTTTCCATCTAGATTTTAAAATGCATTGCTCCAGTGGCTTCCTAATATCAGAGGGTAGAGCGTTCCAGACGGCCGCAGAAGCGCATCTGAAAGCGAGCGATGTAGTGATCGTCTTTGCTCGATGGTGAGCCAAAAGCCGCTGCTGCTGCTGCTGCTACGAGGATGACTGGAGTTTGCATGATGGTTTATGCTCCTTGATTAGCTCAGCAAGGTATTGCTCTTGATTTGTAGCAAACACTTTCCGTGTAATGAGTGCAACTTTTTGGATTGCAAGTTCCACTGCACTAACCATTGTAAGTAATAATAGTTTTCAAATATCAGATTAAGAGTAGAATAAAAACACATACTTTGCGGCATCCTGGTATATTAGAATAACAATCGCATGGATAGGGAGCGTCCGTGGGAATTAACTGGTGTGTATGTGTAAAAGATATGATATAGATGTTGGTGTCGGTGCATTTGGAGGTAATTTTTCTTTAACAGCACGCCTCTTGCGTTGCCTCCGCTAAAGCGATGCTGCTGCTAATTCACATTTGCGGTCATGTTTTTGTTGTTGTCGTCAAAAGCGTGAAAAATCATTCCAGACGAAATTAAGTGGATAAGTCGGTGCGGCGGCAGATTACCAAAATAAGTTAAGTTGTTAATTTGAAATGCCATCGTTATCGCCAGCCATGGTGAATCTGCTGCTGAATGCTCGCCGTACCACCCCAAGACCACGGCCCCGTCTGAGATGTGCACTCACGCAAGTAAACAAACTACCTTGGCAGCTTTTCATTGCAAGATTTCCACAATGAATATTTTTTTGTAGAACTGCAGACAATTAAATGCAAATACGTGCGCGCATTTAATCGTAATAAAAAAGGTGAACCTAAAAGAAAATATTCGCGAAGAAGACAATTAAATAGAACCATTCAGTGTTTCATGTCACAAAGCAACCTCTGTATTGTCACTGGAAGGACATCACAAACGCGCGATTATTTATTGAAACTACAAACAGAGAGGAGAAACGTCATATTAAAAATGTTCAGGACTGAGCCAGGAAAAACATGTGCACTTTCTTTACCTTGTAATGTTTTCTCTCTCTCTCTCTTTCTCTCTCTCTCTCCAGGTACATGGTGCTTGATGAAGCGCCCTGGTATTGGATTAATAATTGGGTTTTAATTCCCATTTTAACGAAGCCTTAAATGCCGACGACGAGCGTGGCCCCATGCCTCTTCTCCTAACGACAAAAAGCCTCAGGTCGCACCCACGGGCAGAGGCAAGTCAAAAAAAGGCTCTTGCAATGCTAAGGAAATTGTATTTCACTGGACATCACAAATTGTTTTGTAAAACTTAGTGGTGGAGTGCGCGAGGGGTAAAAACCCAACTGCAGGTAACCTCACGCAGAC
Organism: Lampetra fluviatilis; assembly: GCF_964198595.1. Taxonomy (NCBI): domain Eukaryota; kingdom Metazoa; phylum Chordata; class Hyperoartia; order Petromyzontiformes; family Petromyzontidae; genus Lampetra; species Lampetra fluviatilis. The sequence goes on from NC_136298.1 coordinate 5,143,824, forward strand.
ACGGACGTCTATTTCACATGCGACGTTGTAAAAAAACGAACAACATTTTACCGGTGTGAAAATAAACGCCGTGCTTGCTCGAGCAAGTGCTTGCTAAAAGTTTGCGATGAACGTTTTGTCGTTCCACGTAAGCTCGCAGTAATAAAGACGGCATTCTGCTCTGCTAAGCCTCGGTACGGATTGCGGCATGCGGCTAGCGACGTTTCAACGAGGGTTGGCAACGCAAAGATAAGCTTTGCGAAAATTTGTAAAAAGTCGGAGAGCGCTGACAAAGTGCACGGGCGTGAAAACCGACGGTGAAGTGTTTTGGGTTTTTTTTTTGCGGAACAAAATTAGACGAGACGTTAATTAAATTATGAATAAGGAGAATTCTCGAAAAATTCTCGGCCACTTTTTGGCAAGTGGGTGATTTGGCGGGCAAATGGATGTGGTTTTAGTGACAAAGTCAGATTAAAAACGACCATTAGTTGAGTTGACTGACTGACGTTGCAAAAAAACTGCATTGCAGATGGAAGAAAAAATACTTTAGCATCAATTAGAAATATATTGAACAAAGACATTCGCTTTTTCTGACATTAAGCGAATATAGCAACTTTTGTTTACACAAAATCAATAAGGCGCCGTATTTTTTTATATAACCGCCAAAATAACGTGACGGTGTGTTGGCAGCGGCACCAATAACTAAACCTCAACAGATTCGTCGATCACGCTTCCCCACAGAGGGCTAAATATTACACAACAGGTGACGTTTCGGGTAATGGCCCTTCTTCATGGCAGAGAGACATTGAGGCGAGAGAAATAGCAGAGACATCGCAGAGAGACGCAAAGAAAGACAACAGAGAGACAGAGAAGTTAAAGAGGCTGAGTGAATCATTGGAGACAGGCAGCACTCCACACCACGAGGGTCTAATAGAAACGTGATTCATGTATGTTTAGAGATATCGATATTTAAAATCGATATTTTATTTACGCCGCTAGTAAAAAAATAAGATGTATTACAATTATACGGAATAAACGTTTACAAAAAGCGTCAAGTGTGAAAATAATCCCACGCAAAACCCCATGAAATTATTTTCGCGAAAACCATTTCGCTCCGTTATCGTCGTCATGTTAAAAAAACAACAACACTTTTGGCGCATGCATTGCAAAGTATGCAGCTCAACACAAACACACAATGACGCGTGTTTATATAAAATACATTCAAATAACTCCAGAAACCCCCCACCCACCAACCCACCCACCCACTCCTCATTCGCTCCCCAATGGCTCCTCGGTTTGGGATCAAAACATCCGCAGCGGAAAAAAAAGGGGGCACAGACGCAGTTTGTGTGTATATATATAAACAATTATACACATCTACTACGTGGTGGCTTGCAAACTTTCCATCGCGATGCCAAACTCTTATCCACAGAAGAACCGCAATAAAGAGAGCGGGGGGGAAAAAAAACAAGAAATGCAGTCACAAGGAAACTGTTAGAAAGCTACGATCGCTTGTTGTGTGATGTTTTATTAAAGTGGCTTTAATAGAATTGAGTACATTAATTATGCCATTAACTAACTGCCTACGACCGCAACAACTCAGAGAAAATATATCTCAAGAGTTGCAATTTGTACAAGAAAAATTACGGCTTTGAAAATTGCAGGTTAAGGGCACTTTTATAAATGCCTAATTATACTGTTGTGCTTACGAATGTGTTTGTAAGTGTGTATGCATGTTACGTGAAAGAATGATGAATAGTACGTATCCGTGTAAAGACACATTATCAAATAATTATTGATTTACTCAGCAAGTAACACCAAGCTCAGATGGGTATATATCGTGTGTATATATATACACACACACACGAGACGTATAACATATATGTATATCTATACCATCGCATACATATATGTGATTTTAAAAATATGCATATATATTACGTCGGTATGCATATGCACAATACATTGTTCCGCACATATAGACACATCAATGTAGGTTTAATGCATATCTATGTACGAATGCATGTACATGCATGCAATTACAACTGCATAGTGCAATACAAATGCATGCGTGTGACTTGTCTATGCAAATACACCAATTACATGTGTAAATGTGCGTGTATATACTACATATATACACACAATTCTTATCATACAATTAAAAAAAACATGCACACACACATATATACTACAAATAAATACGTACATCAGCACCGTGTGTTACATAGGTATGCCACGCGAATTGTTTGATTAATTGTATAAAATCATGGTCATTGGCTCATGCCTACTTTCTTGACTATACATGCATGCATTGCTTATAACAAACGCATTCATAACAAATAAATAAAACACCCCCCGCCGTATAGCCCTACCAACAGAATATGTTGGGGCAAGTGCTGTTAGCGAGCACACGAGGGGGTGGGTGGCCATCACCACGCCCGGCCGCCTTTGTCTCCCCAGTGACGATGTTTACACGCCGCGCCAGGTACTGATTTGAGGCTGAGTCGACCTAGGTGGGGGGGGGGGGACACACAGGACCGGTTCAGATAAACGTCACCCGGTGTTTGTGGCCGTGAGTGGGAATCGAACTTGGCTCGCCGGGTTAGTAGCACAGCGCGCTAACCACTACACCACCGCTCCCCCCCCCCCCCATTCATACATTCATAGACATACAATGAAAAGCATCTCAACGTTAAGACTCTGCGACCTGCATTGTGTCTGCTCCGGCATAACAGAGACCCCCATCCAGCAGTGGATTGACCAAAGCACCACTCATTGCACCTTGCACTTGGACACTGACTTCCTAACTTGTCATCACCGCCGGCCAAATGAGACGTGGGAAGGGTTCACACTACACTGGTGAACCTGATGAGTTCCAACCCTGGCCATGGCTTTTGGGTGACATCTGAGTACCCCCCCCCCCGCTAGCCAAGCCTCCGTCTGCACCACCACCACCACCCCTCCTTCCTTTGTCCTTGTAGCCAACCTGCAATGACCGGCGTGGTGAAGTATGGTCAAAGAAGAACAGCAGTGGAATGACGAATGGGGAAGCAGTGGAATGACGAATGGGGAGGGATGGGGGGGGGGCTGGAATCGATCACTGCTCACGAAAGGGTTTTTTTTATGTCAGCCGATGGTAACGTATTCAACACGCTTCACACGTCAATAGTATTAATAATACTACACATTCCTCTTTAATTGCGTGGGATTACGTAACGCAAATAGCAAAGTTTTCCACTTTGTGAACGACAGTGCGGGTCACATCTAAGGTGAACGTTGCGTAAGTTCTTGCGTAACACAATTATTTAACTCCGGACGCCTCGAAAGCAACACCAGTCCACAGTGGAAGTCACACACACACAGATCACACACACAGTCAGATCACACACACACACAGATCACACACACACACACAGATCACACTCACACACACACAGATCACACTCACACACACACAGATCACACTCACACACACAGATCACACACAGATCACACTCACACATACAGATCACACACACACAACACAGATCACACACACACAGAGACAGATCATACTCACACACACAGATCACACACACACAGATCACACACACAGACAAATCACACACACAGACAAATCACACTCACACACACAGATCACACACACACAGACAGGTCGCCTCGTTATAGCACAGCGTACAATGATGTGGTTACTACCAATTGTGAGTGAAAGCCGCCTGGAAAAACGCACCAATGTCAGGGTGCAGTGGTGACCAGAACCACACCACGCCCGACCGCCTTTGTCTCCCTGAGTGGCGATGTTTACGCACCGCACCAGGTACTCATTTGAGGCTGAGTCGACCTAGGGGAGGCTCAGGAGCGGCTCAGATAATCGTCACTGATGGTGTTGGCCGTGAGCGGGAATCGAACTCGGGTCACCAAGTTCGTAGCGCAGCGCGCTGACCGCTACACTACCGCTCCCCCCACACACACACACACGTGTATACACACAGACACACACGTGTACACACAGACACACACGTGTACACACACGTGTACACACACGTGTACACACAGACACACACGTGTACACACGTGTACACACAGACACACACGTGTACACACAGACACACACGTGTACACACACGTGTACACGCACACACGTGTACACACACACACGTGTACACACAGACACACACGTGTACACACGTGTACACACACGCACGCGTACACGTGTTGGCCGTGAGCGGGAATCGAACTCGGGTCACCAAGTTCGTAGCGCAGCGCGCTGACCGCTACACTACCGCTCCCCCCACACACACACACGTGTATACACACAGACACACACGTGTACACACAGACACACACGTGTACACACACGTGTACACACACGTGTACACACAGACACACACGTGTACACACGTGTACACACAGACACACACGTGTACACACAGACACACACGTGTACACACACGTGTACACGCACACACGTGTACACACACACACGTGTACACACAGACACACACGTGTACACACGTGTACACACACGCACGCGTACACACACGCGTACACACACGCGTACACACACGCGCACGTGTACACACACGCACACGTGTACACACACACAGACACACGTGTACACACACACGTGTACACACGTGTACACACACACACACGTGCACACACACACACACACGCGTACACACACATACACACACACGTGTACACACAGACACACACACACGTGTACACACAGACATGTGTACAGTACTTCTTGGAAGTTCAGTTGTGTCGGGAATGCAGCCAAAAACTCCCCCCCCCAAACCATTCCAAAATAAATATATGTGGACAAAAAACCCCCCTCTGTGTTGCGTTATCTTCATGCGGCATGACTTAATTTCCTTTTGCAAAAAAAAACCCAGAAACCACGCGTAGCTGTGATAACCCTTCCTGGTAAACAGAGTCAAGTTGTATTCGCAAGAATCCCAACACCAACAACCATTTCAGAATTGGAAGAAAAAAAACACAATCACGGATTTGGGAGCATCAATCGAAAGTTTGCCGCGGCACAAAGCGGTCGTGTCGTGGTTAGCGTTGCCCTACGAACTTGAACAGGTCCCGGGCCTCCCCTAGGTCGACTCAGCCTCAAATTAGTATGTAAACGTCGCCGATGGGGAGACAAAGGCGGTCGGGCGTGGTGCTGGCCACCCACCCACATCGTGTGCCGTGCCGGCCTTCATAGGTGCTGCTCGCTAACAGCACTTGCCCCAACACTCTGTTAAGGCTACACGGGGGATCTTTGTCTCTTTAATCGTCTCAAACTTAACACAGTAACACACACACAGCATGGAGACAATGCTACTGCATAAGACTCTACAAAATGTTGCATCGTGGAGATGGGCTCTGTCAAAGTTATTGTGACACGGACACGTCGTGGTGTGTGTGTGTAACTAAATAGACACACGGTCCTCTATCCCAACACACAAGTCACACGCGTGATGACGAATGGTAACTCTGCAAGCTTTGTTATGCACGAGGTACACGCGCACACACAACACCATCAGTGACGATTATCTGAGCCGGTCCTGGGCCTCCCCTAGGTCGACTCAGACTGAAATGAGTACCTGGTTCCGTGCGTAAACATCGCCACTCAGGGAGACAAAGGCGGTCGGGCGTGGTGCTGGCCACCCACCCCCTCGTGTGCCGTTCTGGCCTTCATAGGTGCTCGCTAACAGCAATAGTCACTTCAGGCTACAAATACACACACCACACACTACAAATACACACACTCCACTACAAATACACACACCACACACTACAAATACACACACCACACACTACAAATACACACACCACACACTACAAACACACACACCACACACTACAAATACACACACCACACACTACACATACACACACCACACACTACAAATACACACACCACACACTACAAATACACACACCACACACTACAAATACACACACCACACACTACAAATACACACACCACACACTACAAATACACACACCACACACTACAAACACACACACCACACACTACAAATACACACACCACACACTACACATACACACACCACACACTACAAATACACACACCACACACTACAAATACACACACCACACACTACAAATACACACACCACACACTACACATACACACACCACACACTACAAATACACACACCACACACTACAAATACACACACCACACACTACAAACACACACACCACACACTACAAATACACACACCACACACTACAAATACACACACCACACACTACACATACACACACCACACACTACAAATACACACACCACACACTACACATACACACACCACACACTACAAATACACACACCACACACTACACATACACACACCACACACTACAAATACACACACCACACACTACAAATACACACACCACACACTACAAATACACACACCACACACTACAAATACACACACTCCACTACAAATACACACACCACACACTACAAATACACACACCACACACTACAAATACACACACCACACACTACAAATACACACACCACAAACTACAAATACACACACCACAAACTACAAATACACACACCACAAACTACAAATACACACACCACACACTACAAATACACACACCACACACTACAAATACACACACCACACACTACAAACACACACCACACACTACAAATACACACACCACACACTACAAATACACACACCACACACTACAAATACACACACCACACTCTACAAATACACACACCACACTCTACAAATACACACACCACACACACACTACACACACCACACACACACACCACACACTACAAATACACACACCACACACACACACTACAAATACACACACCACACACTACAAATACACACACCACACACCACACACTACAAATACACACCACACTACAAATACACACACTACACACTACACATACACACACCACACACTACACACACACACCACACACTACAAATACACACACCACAAATACACACACCACACACCACACACTACAAATACACACACCTCACGTTCTGTAATCCAACACAGGTCTCTCTCTCACACACACACGGACACAAAATGAAGATCTCCACGTGTCGCCTGAACACAATGTTGTGGACAAGTTCTGATCGCGAGCATCTGTGAAGACCGGCACGGGACACTTAGTGGGTTGGTGACCAGCAACCACAGCCCAGCCGTCTTTGTCTCATTTTAGGCCGAGTAGACCTTGGAGAGGCCCAGGACCGGTTGAGACAATCGCCCCATGCGTTTGCCGTGAGTGGGAATCCAACTCGTGACGCTAACCGCTGCGCCACCGCTCTCCACACACAGACACATAGCATCTATACATACTTGCCGACGGTGGCAAATTGCCGGTTTTAATGAGATAAACATCACGGCCAATTACTGAAGCCTCTTTGCTTCGTACTATTACAGTCAATCAATGCGCAGAGGATCACGAGCATAGAACGGTATCAATTGTCCTTGAAATGTTAAAATAATCCCTTGCGAAACTCTTAACGTGACCGCTTGAAAGCGTTTTTTTTTTCTCTTAAAACACTTATTAATGTTATAAGTTAACGGAAACGAACCCTTTTGGTTTTTTTTAAACCGACTGTATTGATGAAATGCGCCGCACAACCGCGTTCAACTTGCGCCGTGCATCTTCACTGGCAGCAAAGTTGGCACGGGATAATGGGCAACGTTGAAATGCCATCACTGTAGTTGGTCTGTGCACAACCTCACAATCAACGCATTGTTGCAAGGCAAGCCTGGGAATTACTATAAACTGTACATTTAGGGCCCGTTCTTTCTGTTTGCAAAAAAAAAAAATGCTGCTCCATTAATTCACGAAGTGTTAGGTTCCAAAGTTTTTTACGAACCAATTTTTTTTCAAAAACAAAAATCCATGCCCTTGCCAAATAATATTAATAACGCGTTAAATCAAAGAGTGGCTGTGCACATGCGTACGTCACGAGTTTCTGAGAAGGGAAATGTATCTTTGAGCAAACTTGAAGGTGGGGTATTATTTAATATACAGCGTTTTGGACTAATGATTCACATCCTGAACCACGCTCACGGACGTTGCACACACACACACAAGCACACGCGTGATGTGTGACCTTGTGTTAAACCTCAACTCTGGTCAAACTCTTCACGCAAACGTTCGCACCCCCAAACCAAGATTTATCGGGAAGATTGCAGCGAATGCATTCATGAGGTAGGGGTGGAATTGTTTGTATGCTGCAGTTAAAATGTGTACACATGCCTCTTGATTTCTGCTGGAGACGGGCCCGTGAGCCAACCAATCATTGTCATGAATACTGGGGTTAGTTCGCGTAAATATCAATGTGTCGTTAAACCCGCCACCACCCGACACAGCCAATTAATGAGGTTTGTCACATAAATAAAACATGCCAATTCCTTACTCGATGTGCTGGAGAGCAAACCCCACAAGTTTGTGCCGTGGTCAAATTGTAAAGGTTTGTGGGCTTTACACTCCAACTCAACTCGTAACGAATTGGCTACGTTCTGTTTACGTGACAAACTTCACTAACTGGCTGTGTTGGGTGGTGGTGGGTTTAACGACACATTTAGATTTACGCGATTAACCCAGAAACCTCTTATTTTAGATATTGATCGCAAAAGCCGACTACGCGTTAAACCAAAATGAATACTGCAGTACAATTGTGAATAATATATGTACATACACGAGAAAGATATATTTAATAAAGGCCTCTCTACCATTCGATGGTAGAGAAACGAATGGGTTTCAAATGCCATCGGGTCTAGCCTTTGGAGGACTGTCTCATAATGCAGCATGATTTAAGCGAAGCTGATGCAATTATCCAAGCTCTCACAATCCTATAGATATATACACATTCATACTGTAGATGTCTTGAAGAATTATTTAGGAAAGGTTTCTCTACCATCGGACAAACACACGTCCAAATACAATTGTGTCTGGGCTTTTTAAGACAAATGAAAAGCATTTGACTCAAAGCAGAACGTCAGTTTTCCAAGCTCTCAGAAATGTACGTGTATAACATGACATTCTTATATACGAGTTACAGTGTATAAAGTAGTGTTAGGTATATACGTGTCTACACGTACCTACAATAGATAACGAACACACAGACGTAACTAAATACATACCGTATACACACAAAGACACACACATATATAATACAAAAAATTAGAATAACAGCATGTAAGAAATGTTAATAAGAGCCGTACTCTTTACTGATGCAGACACACATGAAAAGGATCGAGAAAATAATGAATAGCACCATCCAAGCTTTTGCTATCAAAGTAACTGTATAGGTCACTTACTGTACACGGCCATCATAGGGGGTGATTGATTGATATCCACTTTTAATAAGCCCGTGGGAAGTCATAAGTCACGCCACTAGTTCCAATTCTTAGTGGCCTTAGAGAAAGTGGAGAGCTGTACGGGTATATATATACACACACACATGGTCGTGTCAACAAAGTTTGCCTGCAACAACTAACAGAAAGTTCGTGCGTCCAACGTGATCATCGTAAAGGTCCAATTACCACGTGTGAATTCCCATTCAAAGCCATGCATGGGAATCACCAAACGAATGTTTTTAATCACACAATGAATATAACAACACAAGTATCCCACCACCAACACCACCATACTCGTCTCAAGAAACAAAAAGTTTGAGACCGTGCTAAATAAATAAATAAAAAGGCACGGCGTTGGTCGTTCATCAATTGTCACATTTGTAGAAGTTAAAAAAATGTTTCGCCTGCAGCTTTTGTGAGCTGTAGTTTGCACCGCTTTAGCAAATCGGTGGTTCGAGGTCGATTGCCGGCATCCACATACTACTCAGTCCATCCGACTGTATGGCACGTGGCCGGGAGGCCAGGCTAACTCACTTCATCACAATGCTGCTGATGATGATGCTGCTGCTGCTGATGATGATTATGCTGATGATGATGCTGATGTTGTTGATGATGCTGTTGCTGATGATGATGCTGCTGATGATGATGTTGTTGATGATGCTGTTGCTGATGATGATGCTGCTGATGATGATGCTGATGATGCTGCTGCTGATGATGCTGATGCTGTTGATGATGATGATGCTGTTGATGATGCTGATGCTGTTGATACTGATGCTGATGATGCTGCTGATGATGCTGATGATGCTGTTGATGATGCTGATGATGATGCTGATGATGATGCTGATGATGCTGTTGATGATGCTGATGATGATGCTGATGATGATGATGCTGATGCCGACACGTGGACACGATGGGGGTGTAATATACTTGCTATCAATGGATCCACAACACACACATTATGTAAGTCACGCTCGTGGGATAACCAAGTTCGCGTTCACTCAAAGGAGATGAGAGGGGGGGGGGTGAATGGACGGCATTGTAATTACACAGCAAGGCGGCCATTCGAAACTCTGTGGCAGTGATGTCACCGCAGCGTTTGTGCCAGGCTAGGTGCACTTTGAGGCTAATAAGACCCCCCCCCCGCCGAAGCTGTATAGACTATGAAGGCCGACACGGCACACGAGATAATTTGATGGAACAACATCACCACGCCCGAACGCCTTTGTCTTCCCGGTGGTGGTGGTGTTAACACATCGCACCAGCTACTCACTTAAGGCCGAGTCGATCTAGAGGAGATCCAAGAACCGGTCCAGATATCCGTCACCGATGTTGACTTTGAGCGGGAAATCGAATTCGGTTCGCCCGGCAAACCACTCCACTACCACTACCCCCAATGGAGAACACACACACAGACAAACAACACGTGGACATTCACACGTGCACACACAACACGTGTAGACACAGACACACAACACGTGTACACACTACACGTGTAGACACAACACGTGTAGACACACAACACGTGCAGACACAACACGTAGACACAGACACACAACACGTGCACACACAACACGTGTAGACACAGACACACAACACGTGTACACACTACACGTGTAGACACAACACGTGTAGACACACTACACGTGCACACACAACACGTGTAGACACAGCACGTGTCCACACACGGACACACAACACGTGTAGACACAACACGTGTACACTAACACATGTACACACACAAGTGTACACACAACACGTGTACACACACAACACGTACAGACACACACCAAGTGCAGACACAACACGTGCAGACACTACACGTGCAGACACTACACGTGTACACTAACACGTGTAGACACAACACGTGTACACTAACACATGTACACACAAGTGTACACACAACACGTGTACACACACACAACACGTGTAGACACAACACGTACAGACACACACCAAGTGCAGACACAACACGTGCACACACAACACGTGTAGACACAACACGTGTAGACACAACACGTGTACACACACAACATGTGTACACACAACACGTGTACACACACAACATGTGTACACACACAACACGTGTACACACACAACACGTGTACACACACAACACGTACAGACACACACCAAGTGCAGACACAACACGTGCAGACACTACACGTGTACACTAACACGTGTAGACACAACACGTGTAGACACAACACGTGTACACACACAACACGTGTAGACACAACACGTGCAGACACAACACGTGTACACACACAACACGTGTACATTAACACGTGTACACACAACACGTGTATATTAACACGTGTACGCACAACACACAACACGTGTACACACAACACGTGTAGACACACCACGTGTAGACACACAACACGTGTAAACTAACACGTGTACATTAACACGTGTATACACAACACGTGTACATTAACACGTGTACGCACAACACGTGTACATTAACACGTGTACACACAACACGTGTACATTAACACGTGTACGCACAACACACAACACGTGTACATTAACACGTGGACACGATGGGGGTGTAATGTCCTTGCCATCACTATTGGCAGATTACAATTCAACGTTGGATCGGTGTAAGATGTCAGCACAAACTTTATCATCTCACTAACAGGCGATTTATCCAGCAGCAGGCAAGCGGAATCATCAGCAAGATTGGATGTCATCGTAAAGAGAGGATCTATGTGATGACAACAGCAACACAAGAACACAAAATCAGTAACACAATCACACGAATCGAGATGGACTCACTCACCTGGGTTAGACAGAGCGGCGAATACATCGCTGGTGACGCTGATATTTTGGCAAACTTTCGTTTTCCTCTTCAAATTAAAAAAAAGTATTTAAAAAACGCCGTAAATATATATACTCAAACACAGATGTACTCCTTTAAATGCAGATCTTCTGTCGATTTGTCCAGCCTATTGCAACTGTATCGCGTAGCATAAATACATAAACTTACACGAAATTTTTCAATTGTTATTTTATATAAAAAAAATAACGCACAAGAATACGGAGGAGAGAACGCAAATAAAGTAGTTTTCTTGAGTCGTTGATTGGTAGTTGCTAAATTCACTTAATGATCGTTTCGTCTACTCGCTTCACGTGTTTTGGCGGCTCAATGTGTCCTTGCTTGCTCGGCTTCTGGTGGGGCTGTAAATCCTTGCTTGTCGATCTCACGATTCACAAGAATAATTAATAATTATACTGATTATATCATCCTTCCCTCGTGTTAAGTGATAGGCAAAAAGCCTGCATTGAATACTGAACTCATATATATAATAACCTGCACCGTGTCTCGTTCACTCTCTCCGCATGGTTACAACCACATCAAAAAAAATCCTCGTGGAATTAAAGTCTTTTTTTCTTTCTTTCAATATATATACCGCAAATAATAATCCTTAGAAGCTAAGCTAGCACATCTCCCGTCCCCTCTGTACGCACAATATTCTCTACGCAGCCGATGTATATACTTAGGCTACTGTTTTATTATTATTAGCTACTACGAAGGCGACGGTGGAGAGGGTCTCGTCCTCCTGCCCGCGTCCCCCAAATGCGACTCCCAAGTCGCGCCTGCTGGCCCCGGGCGCTGTGTGTGTGTGTGACTGTGTGTGTGTCAGTGTGTGTGTGTGTGTCTGTGTGTGACTGTGTGTGTGTGTGTCTCTGTGTGTGTCTCTGTGTGTGTGTGTCAGTGTGTGTGTCTGTGTGTGTGTCAGTGTGTGTGTGTGTCAGTGTGTGTGTCTGTGTGTGCCTGTGTCTCTGTGTGTGCCTGTGTCTCTGTGTGTGTCTGTGTGTGTGTCTGTGTGTGTGTGTCTGTGTAACTGTGTGTGTCTCTGTGTAACTGTGTGTGTCTCTGTGTTTCTGTGTGTGTGTCTGTCTCTGTGTGTGTCTCTGTGTGTGTGTCTGTGTCTCTGTGTGTGTCTGTGTCTCTCTGTGTCTCTGTGTGTGTCTCTGTGTGTGTGTCTGTGTGTGTGTGTGTCTCTCTGTGTCTCTGTGTGTGTCTCTGTGTGTGTGTCTCTGTGTGTGTCTCTGTGTGTGTGTCTCTGTGTGTGTGTCTGTGTGTGTCTGTGTGTGTGTCTCTCTGTGTGTGTGTCTCTGTGTCTCTGTGTGTGTGTCTCTGTGAGTGTGTGTCTCTGTGTGTGTCTCTGTGTGTGTGTCTGTGTGTGTCTCTCTGTGTGTCTCTCTCTGTGTGTGTCTCTCTGTGTGTGTGTCTCTGTGTGTGTGTACGCCTGTCTCTCTGTGCCTGTCTCTGTGCGTGTCTCTGTGTGTGCCTGTGTGTGTGTGTGCACGTGCGTGCTACAATCTGGCCGTAGTGGTTTCAACGCCCGCTGATGTGAATCTGTGGAGGAGAATGGAGGCAGGCTTGTAGGGGTGTGGTGGTTGGTGGTGGTGGTAGACCGGGGAGAGGGGATGTGAGAGAGTGGAGGGGAAGGGGGAGGAGGAGGAGAGGCGATGGCGATGGGAGGGGGAGGGTTGTTTGGTGGTAGTGGCGTTCGTCTGTGTGGGTCGTGGAGTGGAGCAGTGAAACCACGAAGTTGCTGAGAGAGAGAGTCGGAGGGAAGGGGGGGGGCTCTGTGTATGATGGTGGGGGGGGGTAAGGAAAGTGAAGGGAGGTGATGGCGGGGGGGAATAGGCGACCCGTCTTCGCGAACCCGCTCGCTAAAGAAGTTGCGACACGTGTGTTGTGTGTGTGTGCTGTGTGTGTGCTGTGTGTGTTGTGTGTGTGCTGTGTGTTGTGTGTGTGTTGTATGTGTGCTGTGTTGTGAGTGCTGTGTGTGTGTGCTGTGTGTGTGCTGTGTGTGTGCTGTGTGTGTGCTGTGTGTGTGCTGTGTGTTGTGTGTTGTGCTGTGTGTGTGTGCTGTGTGTTGTGTGTGTGCTGTGTGTTGTGTGTGTGCTGTGTGTGTGTTGTGTGTGTGTTGTGCTGTGTGTGTGCTGTGTGTTGTGTGTGCTGTGTGTGTGTGCTGTGTGTGTTGTGTGTGTGTTGTGTGTGTGCTGTATGTGCTGTGTTGTGTGTGCTGTGTGTGTTGTGTGTGTGCTGTGTGTGCTGTGTGTTGTGAGTGCTGTGTGTGTGTGCTGTGTGTGTGCTGTGTGTGTGCTGTGTGTGTGCTGTGTGTGTGCTGTGTGTTGTGTGTTGTGCTGTGTGTGTGTGCTGTGTGTTGTGTGTGTGCTGTGTGTTGTGTGTGTGCTGTGTGTGTGTTGTGTGTGTGTTGTGCTGTGTGTGTGCTGTGTGTTGTGTGTGCTGTGTGTGTGCTTGCTGTGTGTGTGCTGTGTGTTGTGTGTGTGCGCTGTGTGTTGTGTGTGTGCTGTGTGCTGTGTGTTGTGTGTGCTGTGTGTGTGCTGTGTGTGTTGTGTTGTGTGTGTGTTGTGTGCTGTGTGTGTGCTGTGTGTGTTGTGTGTGTTGTGTGTGTTGTGCTGTGTGTGTGTGTTGTGTGTGCTGTGTGTTGTGTGTGTGTTGTGTGTGTGCTGTGTGCTTGCTGTGTGTGTGCTGTGTGCTTGCTGTGTGTGTGCTGTGTGTGTTGTGTGTGTGCTGTGTGTTGTGTGTGCGCTGTGTGTGTGTTGTGTGTGATGTGTGTTGTGTGTGCTGTGTGTTGTGTGTGCTGTGTGTTGTGTGTGTGCTGTGTTGTGTGTGCTGTGTGTGTGCTGTGTGTTGTGTGTGCTGTGTGTTGTGTGTGATGTGTGTGTGCTGTGTGTTGTGCTGTGTGTTGTGCTGTGTGTGCGTGCTGTGTGTGTGTGTTGTGTGTGCTGTGTGTGTTGTGTGTTGTGCTGTGTGTGTGCTGTGTGTTGTGTGTGTGCTGTGTTGTGTGTGTGTGTTGTGTGCTGTGTGTGTTGTGTGTGTGTGTTGTGTGTGTGCTTGCTGTGTGTGTGCTGTGTGTGTGCTGTGTGTTGTGTGTGCTGTGTGTTGTGTGTGCTGTGTGTTGTGTGCTGTGTGTGCTGTGTGTGTTGTGTGTGTGCTGTGGTGTGTGTGCTGTGTGTGTGCTGTGTGCTGTGTGTTGTGTGTGCTGTGTGTGTGCTGTGTGTGTGTTGTGTGTGTGTGTGCTGTGTGTGTTGTGGGTGTGTTGTGCTGTGTGTGTGCTGTGTGTTGTGTGTGTGCTGTGTGTTGTGTGTGTGCTGTGTGTTGTATGCTGTGTGTGTTGTGTGCTGTGTGTGTTGTGTGTGCTTGTGTGTTGTGTGTGCTGTGTGTTGTGTGTGTTGTGTGTGTGTGCTGTGTGTGTTGTGTGTTGCGTGTGTTATGTGTGCTGTGTGTTGTGTGTGCTGTGTGTGTGCTGTGTGTTGTGTGTGCTGTGTGCTGTGTGTGCTGTGTGTTGTGTGTGTGGGGGTGTGTGGTAGTGTGAGTGTGGATGTGTGTGTGGGGGTATGTGTGGGGGTGTGTGGGTAAGGGTGTGCGTGGGTGTGCGTGGGTGTGCGTGAGTGTGTGCGTGAGTGTGTGCGTGCGGGGGTGCGTGTGTGGGTGTGTGTGGGTGTGTGTGGTAGTGTGTGTGTGGGTGTGCGTGGGTGGGAGTGTGCGTGGGTGTGCGTGGGTGGGAGTGTGCGTGGGTGTGTGCGTGTGTGCGTGAGTGTGTGCGTGTGTGTGTGCGGGGGTGTGTGTGGGTGTGTGTGGTAGTGTGTGTGTGGGTGTGCGTGGGTGGGAGTGTGCGTGGGGGTGTGCGCGGGGGTGTGCGTGGGGGTGTGCGTGGGTGTGTTCGTGGGTGTGCGTGGGTGTGTGCGGGTGTGTACGAGTGTGTAGGTGTGTACGAGTGTGTGTGTATGTGGAGGTATGTGGGGGGGGGGGTGCGCGTGATTGAGCGGTGGTGCAGCGGTTAGCGCGCTGCGCTACGAACCCGGCATCCCGAGTTCGATTCCCGCTCACGGCCAACACCGGTGACGATTATCTGAAGCGGTCCTGGGCCTCTCCCTAGGTCGACTCAACCTCAAATAAGTACCTGGGGCGGTGTGTAAACACTGGGGAGACAAAGGCGGCCGGGCGTGGCTCTGGCCACCCACCCCCTCGTGTGCCGTGCCGGCCTTCATAGGTGCTCGCTAACAGCACTTGCCCCAACAGTCTGCTAAGGCTACACGGGGCATCTTTGTCTTTGTGTGTGGAGGGGGGGTTGCGGTAGTGCAGCTGTTAGCGCTACGAACCCGGCGACCCGAGTTCGTTTCCTGCTCTCAGTCAACACAGACGACTTATAGTTGAACCGGGACCTTCCCCTAGGTCGACTCAGCCGTAAATGAGTACCTGGTGCGGTGTGAAAACGGCACCACGATGGAGACCCCACCCACCTCTTGTGGGTGGGGGTCCTTGTCTTCTTTGTGGTGGTGTGAGTTGTGTGTAGGTGTGTGTAGGTGTGTTTAGGTGTGTGTACGACTGTGTATGTACTCAGTAGGGGGGGGGGGGGTGCATGTGTGGTAAAGGACATGCGGGGGATCTTTGTATGTGCGGGTGTACGTGTGGGTATGTGCGTGTGTGGGTCTGTGCGTGTTTGGGTCTGTGCGTGTGTGGGTATGTGCGTGTGTGGGTGTGTGTGGGTGTACGTGTGTGCGTGTGTGGGTCTGTGCGTGTGTGGGTATGTGCGTGTGTGGGTGTGTGTGGGTGTACGTGTGTGCGTGTGTGGGTCTGTGCGTGTGTGGGTGTGCGTGTGTGCGTGTGTGGGTGTGTGTGGGTCTGTGTGGGTGTGTGTGCGTGTGTGTGTGGGTGTACGTGTGGGTATGTGCGTGTGCGCGCACGGGGAGTTCAGCACTATCGCAGCCAAACGCAGGACACGCCAAACACAAAGCTGCCCCATAGAGCCTTGAACCAAGTCGCAGACGCACACATACAGACTCAATGTGCCCACGCAGACTGACGCACACGCGTACAGAGACACGCCGAAGACACAATCCAGAAGCACACCGTGATTACACACATCACACGCGTGTGACGTGGTTACACACATCACACGCGTGCACATACGCAGACGCGTGTGCGGAAAATAAACACAGACGCACGCACGGACGTGTTCGCACACACACAGAAACACACACACAGAAGCACACACAGAAGCACACACACACAGAAGCACTCACACACAGAAGCAAACACACACAGAAGCACACACACACACACAGCACACACAGACACAGCACACACAGACAAAAACACACACAGAAGCACACACACAGACACACACACACAGAAGCACACACACAGACACACACACACAGAAGCACACACACACAAACAGACGTGCTACATATATCACGCGCACGTGCACAAAAGACACAGGCGCATTCAGAGACGGCATTCACACAGAAGCACGCGCGCACGCGCGCACGCACAGACGCATTCACGCACACAGACACACAGACACACACAGACACACACACACAGAAGCATTCACGCACACACACAGAAGCGCACACAGACACACACAGACGCATTCACGCACGCACAGACACACAGACACACACAGACACACACACACAGAAGCATTCACGCACACACACAGAAGCGCACACAGACACACACAGAAGCATTCACGCACACACACAGAAGCGCACACACAGACACACACAGACGCATTCACGCACGTACAGACACACACACAGACACACACACAGACACACACAGACGCATTCACGCACAAACACAGACACACACAGACGCATTCACGTACGCACAGACACAAAAGGACGCACATGCGTAGACGCATTCAGACACAGACAGACAGACAGACACAAAAGCACACACACGCGGTGGTGGTAGGACGTGGTGGGTGGTGCAGTGGTGGTAGGACAAGGTGGGTGGTGCAGTGGTGGTGCAGTGGGTGGTGCAGTGGTGGGTAGTGCAGTGGTGGTAGGACGTGGTGGGTGGTGCAGTGGGTGGTGCAGTGGGTGGTGCAGTGGTGGGTGGTGCAGTGGTGGTGGGACGCGGTGGGTGGTGCAGTGGTGGTAGGACGCGGTGGGTGGTGCAGTGGGTGGTGGGACGCGGTGGGTAGTGCAGTGGTGGGTGGTGCAGTGGTGGTGGGACGCGGTGGGTGGTGCAGTGGTGGTAGCACGCGGTGGGTAGTGCAGTGGTGGGTGGTGCAGTGGTGGTATCACGCGGTGGGTGGTGCAGTGGTGGTGGTGCAGTGGGTGGTGCAGTGGTGGTGGTGGGACGCGGTGGGTGGTGCAGTGGTGGGTGGTGCAGTGGGTGGTGCAGTGGTGGTGGGACGCGGTGGGTGGTGCAGTGGTGGGTGGTGCAGTGGTGGTGGGACGCGGTGGGTGGTGCAGTGGTTTGCGCTCTGCACTGCGAACCCGGCGTCCCGGTTACGATTCCCGCTCACGACCATCGCCAGTGAAGATTTATCTGATCCTGGGCCTCCCCTAGGTAGACTCAGCCTCAAATTAGTACATGATGCGTTGTGTAAGGATCGACAATAGAGAGACAAAGACGGCCGGGCATGGTGCTCTCCACCCCCCCACCCCACATTGTGTGCCGTGCCGGTCTTCAAAAGCTGCTCACTTAGCAGCACTTGCCCCAAAAGTCTATGAAGCCTTTACGGGGGACCTTTTTTGTTCGTCACATTACAGGACAGGCCCAAGTGGTGTTGTACAGAAGGACATCGCTCCGCTTTCTAAGCTTTGCCAATACGAACCCTCCACCCTCCACACTGTTCACGTAAACACACACCCTCATCATCTGTAAGCCTCGTATATCCACTAACAACACGTCTTGCATGTGCGCACGTGTGTGCTTGCCGATGACTGGTACCAGTGGTGTCAAGATTGGCCTCTGTGGAGGAGGAGGCTCGTGAAGGACGCTTCTACTGGGTAGTGCCAGGCTAAGTGCACCGTGATGATACTGGGTAGTTGGAGGCAGTCGCCCTCCAACAACA